>NC_073631.1:304375-608750 GCF_029407905.1 Bubalus kerabau | reverse complement strand
ACGGGGGCGTCTCATGGGTTTCCTCAGGCTGCGGCTCCCATGGGGGTTTTCTCACGAGGCACGACGAGGACCTCAGGGAGCCTCTCATGCGGTGCCAGGGAACTCATGTCTCCATGCGCATGGCGAGGGGGAGCTGGTCATCACTCTCGAGTCATGGGAAGTGACTAGGTCCTCAAGACGCGTTGAAGAAGGACTCTCGAGGTCTTTCTCGGGTGGCGGCGGGAAACCCTCGTTTCCCTCGACTTCTGCAGGGGACTATAGGGAACTTCCCATGGTGACTCTGAGAGGTGAGGGATGCTGTGGAGTTGGCAGGGCCTCTCGGGACTCTGCTGGGTTCGGTGCAATGGAAGAGGGCCTCATCTCGAGGGGAGGCAGGAACCTCAGGCTTCCTCTCCGATTCTGACTCCGACTGCACGGTCCCTGCAGTGTTGGGACAGGAGAGTCATGCCTCGTCTTGTCTGAGGAATGGAATTCTGGTTGCCTCTCGAGTTGTTCCGGGAGTCTCAGGCCCCTTGTCGAGCTGTGTGTAGACCCTGCGGGTTTTTCCGAATGATGCACGGGGGTGTCAGTGCCCCTTCGTGTTGTGCCTTCACCCACAGGGTTGCCTTCGAAGAGGTGTCCGGGCATCGGGTTCTTATCAAGAGCGGACCGGAAAATCGGGGTCGTTCGGCACGTGGCACCTCACACATGGCTAGTCTCGAATTTCCTCCTGAGACCGGCCTCATCCTGAGGTGCACCAGGAAGGCCGGGAACCCCTTCCAGAGAAAGCAGGGGAATCGACTCTCCTGTCGTGATCAGGAGGGGACAAGGGGCTCAGATGAAGTGGTGCCGGGACCCTCGGTGTTCCCCTCGAGGCACCCAGCGTGTCAGCGAAATTTTGCGGTCTCATCAAGGGTGTCAAGTACCGTTTCACACTTAAGGACGGAACATGGGACTTCCCTGGAGACGCCGGGAATTTCGGTCTTCCCCTGGAGTGAGACCGGTATGTTGGGGGAACTTTGGGGTCGCATCAAGGGTGCCAAGTAGCATTTCGAACTTTAAGATGGAACGTGGGACTTCTCTTGAGACTCTAGCTGGCAAGGGCCTCATATTGCAATGAAGGGGGAACCACATGGTTTTTAAGACTTGAGGCTGAATTCTCGAATTACGATGCGAAATTCAGACTTCCTCTTGTGTTGACCTTGGGAAGACCAATCTTCCATTCAAATTGTGAGGGAGAGATGGAGGTTGCTCTCGAGTCACTGTAGGGCAAAATAGACCTCATCTAGGCTTGTGTCTAGGACATAATGTTCCACTCCAGGGGCGACAGGGATCTCGGGGTTGCATTCCAAACTCACCCGGGGAGTCAGGCCTCGTCTCCAGGGAAGCAAAGGACTCCGCTCTCCTTTCGAGTCGCACCGGGTATTTCTTGGACCCAACTGAGTGGCCTAAAGGGAGTCAATCCTCCTGTGAAGTTTGGAGAGAGGACCAGGGATTGCTCTCCAGGTCAGGCAGGAAAAGAAGGCCCCCATCTCTCCTTGACGGGGGCATCTTGTGGTTTTTCTCGAACTGCGGCGCCACTGTGTGTTTTCTCACGAGGTACGATGGGGTACTCAGGGAGCCTCTTGTGTGGTACTAGGGAAGTCAGTTTTCCTGCTTGTGGCAAGGGGAGCACGTCCTTGCTCTGGAGTCATGGTAGGGGAATCGGGCATCAAGAGACGTTGAAAAAGGACTCTCCAAGTCTTTCTCGGGTTACTTCAGGAAACTCTGGGTTCCCTCGACTTGTGCCAGTGACCTCAGGTAGCTTCTCAGGGAGCCTCTGAGAATTCAGGGATACTGTGGTGTTGGGAGGGGCCTCTCGGGACACCACTGAGTTTGGTTCAATGGAAGAGGGCCTCTTCTCTAGTTGAGGCAGGAACCTCAGGGTTCCTCTCCATTTCTGACTCCGATCGCAGGGTCCCTGAAGAGTTGGGCCAGGAGGGTAAGGCCTCGTCTTGTGTGAAGGAATGCAACTTCACTTGCCTCTCGAGTTGTTCACGGGGTGACAGTCCACATTTGGAGCTGTGAGTGGAATCGGCGGGTTTTTCCATACGATGCATGGGGATGTCAGTGTCCCTTCGTGTTGTGCCTTCATCCACAGGGTTGCCTTCGAAGAGATGTCCGGGCGTCAGGTTCTTATCTAGAGTGGACCGGGAATTCGGGATCTTTCAACATGTGGCACCAACCATGAGGCTACTTTTCGAATTTCCTCATGAGACCGGCCTCATCCAGAGGTTCGCGGGGAACGTCGGGAACCCCTTGCAGACAAAGCATGGGAGTCGACCCTCCTGTTGCGATCAGGAGGGGTGAAGGGGCTCACAGGAAGTGGTGCCGTGAACTTTGGTGTTTCCCTCAAGTGAGACCGGTATGTCAGGGAACTTTGGGGGTCGCATCAAGGGTGCCAAGTACCGTTTTGTACTTCAGGATGGAACGTGGGACTTCTCTTGATACGCTGTAGCGGCCAAGGGCCTCATCTTGCGATGACGGGGGAGCCACGTGGTTTTTCTCGAGTTGCGGCGGGATTCTCGAGTTACGACGGGGATTTCAGGCTTCCTCTTGTGTTGGGCAAGGGAAGTCCAATCATCCATTCGAGTTGCAAGCGAGAGCTGGGGGTTGCGCTCGAGTCACTGCAGGGCAAAGGAGACCTCATCTAGGCTTGTGTCCAGGACCTAATGTTCCTCTCCAAGGGCCACAGGGATCTCAGGTTTGCATTCCAGACTCACCCAGGGAGTCAGGCCTCGTGTCGAAGGGAAGCAAAGGACTCTGCTCTCCTTTCGAGTCGCGACGGGCACCTCTTGGAGCCCACTTTGTGGCCTAAAGGGAGTCAAGCCTCCTGTGAAGTTTGGAGAGAGGACTTGGGACTGCTCTCCAGGCCATGCAGGAAAAGATGGCCCTCATCTCGCGATGACGGAGGGGTCTTGTGGGTTTTCTCGAGCTGCGGCGCCACTGTGGGGTTTCACACGAGGTACGTCAGGGAGCTCAGGGAGCCTCTCATGTGGCGCCAGGGAAGTCAGGTCTCCATGTGCATGGCGAGGGGGAGCGCGTTATTGCTCTCGAGCCATGGTAGGGGAATCTGACCTCAAGACGCATTGAAGAAGGACTCTCGAGGTCTTTCTTCGATTGTGGCAGGAAACCCTTATTTCCCTCGACGTTTGCCGGTGGCCTCAAGGAGCTTATCACAATGCCTATGAGAAGTCAGGGATACTGTGGAGATGGGAGTGGCCTCTCGGGACTCCACTGGGTTTGTTTTAATGGAAGAGGGCCTCATCTCGGGTTGAGGCAGGAACCTCAGGTTTCCTCTCCATTTCTGACTCAGATCGAAGCGTGCCTGCAGAGTTGGGATTGGATTCTCAGGCCTCGTCTTGTCTGAGGAAGGGAACTCCGCTTGCCTCTCTCATTGTTTAAGGGGTGACAGGCCAGTTGTGGAGCTGTATGTGGATCCTGTGGGATTTTCCGGACGATGAACAGGGTTGCCAGTGCCCCCTCGTGTAGTGCCTTCATCCACAGGGTTGCCTTAGAAGAGGTGTGCGGGCATCGGGTTCTTATCAAGAGCAAGACCGAGAAATCGTGGTCTTTCGGCACGTGGCACCAACACGAGGCTACTTCTCGAATTTCTTCGTGAGACTGGCCTCATCCTGAGGTGCGCCATGAAGGTCGGGAACCCCTTCTAGACAAAGCAGGGGGATCGACCTTCCTGCCGTGATCAGGAGCGGAGAAGGGGCTCAAATGAAGTGGTGCCAGGAACTTCGGTGTTCCCTTGGAGTGAGACCGGTATATTGGGGAACTTTTGGGGTCGCATCAAGGGTGCCAAGTAGCATTTCGAACTTTATGACGAAACATGGGACTTCTCTTGAGACTCTGTAGCGGGCAAAGGCCTCATATTGCGATGAATGGGGAACCACGTGGTTTTTAAGAGTTGCGGCGGGATTCTCGAGTTACAACGGGAAATTCAGACTTCCTCTTGTGTTGGCCCAGTGAAGACCAATCTTCCATTCGAATTGCGAGGGAGAGATGGGTGTTGCTCTCGAGTCACTCTAGGGCAAAATAGACCTCATCTAGGCTTTTGTCCAGGACATAATGTTCCTCTCCAGGGGCAACAGGGATCTCGGGGTTGCATTCCAGACTCACCCGAGGTAAGGCCTCATCTCGAGGGGAAACAAAGTACTCTGCTCTCCTCTCAAGTCGCGACAGGTATCTCTTGGAGCCCATTGAGTGGCCTAAAGGGAGTAAAGCCTCCTGTGAAGTTTGGAGAAAGGACCAGGGATTGCTCTCCAGGTCAGGCAGGAAAAGAAGTCCCCAATCTCGCGATGACGGTGGCGTCTCGTGGGTTTTCCCGAGCTGCGGCACCAGTGTGGGGTTTCTCACGAGGTATGACGGGGAGCTCAGGGAGCCTCTCATGTGGCGCCAGTGAAGTCAGGTGTCCATGCGCATGGCGAGGGGGAGCGTGTCATTGCTCTCGAGTCATGGTAGGGGAATCCGGCCTCAAGACGCGTTGAAGACGGACTCTTGAGGTCTTTCTCGGGTTGCGACAGGAGACCCTGTGTTCCCTTGACTTGTGCCGGTGACCTCAGGGAGTTGCTCAGGGTGCCTCTGAGAAGACACTGATACTGTGGTGTTGGGAGGGGCCTCTCGGGACTCCACTGCGTTTGGTGCAATGGAAGATTGCCAGGAGCCAGCGAGAGACATTCCACTCGTGACAAATGTCATGAGGAAAGAGTCTCGGCATACGCAAAGGCGGGATCAAGCCTCCGGGAGTTCCCCCGTATATTCTTGAGCATCTACCCACAAAAACCAAAGTCTGCCTTTTTTATGGCTTTGTTCTCTCACCTCTGACATTACTGGGGATGTCCCCTACCACCATCTCACTCTCTCTGTCAAAGAGCTAACTTACAGCTCCAACTAATAATGTTCCTGGGCAATTAGTAGTGTTTAAATCCAAACCCCTCAGATGGTTTTCTAACTCGCCGGACAAGTTTACCCGGTCTCCTACAGCTATGCATACAATTGTGTACAGTCTCCCAGCCTCGAGACGCACGGGAAGTTTAAGATATTCAAATAGCTTAGAGCCTCTCAGAGAGTTAGAAACTGTCAGAATAAAACTAGTAAAAGATTTCATTGATGAACCAATCCTTTTTGCCAAGTTTCCACATCCCCTGAATTGTATCCTTGAATGTGTGTTAATTAATATAGTTGTTATGTAGAAAAAATAAGTACTGGCCTTGATGTTAGTAACTTTAGACCCTTAAGGTAATAAATTCTTTTCTTTGTTGTAAACCCATTACACATCCTCCCTATAGGAATGCAATTTTATCTTCGCAAGATGGCGCCAAACCTTAAACAATTACTCTTAGAGAAAATAACTCTTATGGTTGATAAGTCTTTGTCAAGAGTCATAAAATGTTAATAGGTCTTCTGGCCAGAAGATGATGTAAATCATCTAAACCATTTTTATACGATAAATCTGCAGAAAAGAAACCCTGGTTTTTGATAAGGATTAAAGACTGCTGACTTTGCATCCCCTATTATCCTCTATGTGTAACTTAGGGTATTAAAACCTGTGTTGAAAATAAAGTTACGGGCCTTGCTCGCCAACGCTTGGTCTCCCCATGTCATTATTCCCCTCAATTTTCAGATGAGTGTCCATCTGGAGCGCGGATATCCTCTGCGACCATTTATTTGCCTGGGCTTCGAAGACCTACTCGATAAGGTGTCTAAGGTGGGGCAACTTCCTCTATTCTAGAGGGCACTTGCAGCCTCCGTGGTCAGAGCTAACCTGGTGTCATGGGTTATATTGATTTTCCGTGTAAACCAAGCTACTCAGCTGCTTTTCTCCACTGAATTTTCCTACTGAGCTATCCTCATTCTATTACTCTGTATATCTTTGATGAATAAATAAATATATAAATAGGTCGCCTACTCCATCTTCCCTTCAAGTACCCTGGATCAGCTGGGGCTGGACCTCTGCAGGTGGCGCCCGAGACAGGCATTTCGAAGGTAAATCCCCAACCCCATTCCCCCAGTGTTCAGTTTTCGGGACAGATAGGATCCCACTTAGGGGGCTGCAGATCCCCCTGTAGAATAGACAGGGCGAGAGGAGTGGGAAGTGTTGAAGAGTTAGAGAGAAAAAACGGTTTCTAAAAAGGCTGACAAAAAGGGCCTAATCTTTAGATAGCTAAAAGCAAAATCTTTTACTATCCTTAATTTTCTGACATGGGCAACACTGAATCAAATGAAAGACAGCTCTTTATAGGAGTAATTTTACAGTTATTAAGTAAAAGAAGAATCAAGGTTAAAACATCTTCCATTCAATCATTTTTTTACATTTGTACAAGACCACTGCCCTTGGTTTCTACAACAAGGCACTGTTAACCTAGATATCTTGAAAAAACTAGGAAAACAGCTAAGAGCTTATTGTGCTCAGCAAGGTTTGGAAAAAATCCCTACTTACACCTTTCCTCTGTGGAATATGACTAGAGATGTTTTAGATCCAGCTCATGAATTTGAAAAGGTACCTGTTAAAGAGGAAAGTAAAGTTGGAAAAGTACCTGTTAAACAAAAAAGCAAATCTGAAAAGGTACCTGTTATAAAGAAAAGTGAAAATGAAGAGGCTATACCTAGCTATCGACAGCTAAATGAATGGCTAGCCGCTATGACTGCCAATGAGCATGTAAAAGATAGGGATGAAAAGAAAGATCAGCTCTCCCCTCAATTTGAAAAAGGTTTAGAGGAAACAGCAGCTCGATGCCATTCTGATGAGGATTGTTGTTTTTTTTTTTTTTTTTTAGCTAAAGATGCTCCTAAAAGTTTAAGAAAACATCCCTAATCAGACCATCCGCTCCTAGGAGGTTGAGGGAAACATCCCCGATCAGACAGTTCGTAAGATTTAGTTACCAAACAGTTAAAGGATCTCCGGAACAGAAGAGGAAAACTTCGGGACGCTCCCATCCCCCTATGCCTCCTCCTCCATGTCGGGGTAAAGGGCCACCGCTAGGAGTTTCCCGGAGAAGGATTTTCTCTAGTCCCAAGGATGAACTCGATCCTCACCTTGAGGCTTCTTTTCTAGTCCCCTCTGAAGTTTAGCCAGGGTAAAGAGGTTACAAAATAAATAAAAATATTCTCTAAAAATAAAAAAAAAAAATTAAAAATGGATTTCTCTGCATCTAAGAATAGACAAATATTTATTGACTGTGGAATATGATTAGAAATGTCCTGGACCTCCGTCACGAGGCTGTTAAATAGCCTATGGGGGAGGCTATAGAGGTGGATGGTGGTGAGTCTCCATTTACTGCACAGATCATATTTTCTGCCATTGAAAAAAAAAAAAGGAGGGAGAAAGTGGTCTACCTCCCGAGGAAGGAGAGGGCTTACAGGACGCTGCGGCCGAGAGCCCTGGCGAGCTCCCTCCCCCTCTGCACAAACCTTTAAAAAACTTATCCACCACTTTCTGAATTAAGGAGACCACCACCGCCTTCGATTGTGCCTCCCAGGACCCAGGAGTTCCCCACTTTGCCCCCAAAGCCTCCCAAAGTGTTGCCTAAGACTGAGGAAGATAAAAAGTTTTTTAAACAAAGGAGCTTTTAGTACACAATATTCAGAGCGTGCTCCTTGGAGAAAACTCCCTCAGGGGGGTCTCACCCAGGCTAGGAGAAAAGCGAAAAGGCAAGGAGATTTAATAACAATATTAACCCCTGATGTGCCACTTACTCCAATTCCAACCGGAGTGGCTGGCCCCCTATCTGAGGACATTGTAAGATTTGTCCTGGGGCGTAGCTCGCTTTCTTTTAAAAAAAAATTAAATAAAAAAAAAAGAAAGAAAAGAAATTTCGCTGGTGCATGGTGTAGTAGATTCTGATGATATTGAGAAATTAAAGTCTTGATCTCACTGCCTATCAAAACTGTACAAATTAATAAAGGTCAAAGAGTAACACAGCTTTTACTTTTACCTTACTATCAGACAAGGAAAAACTTGACTTCTCAATCTAAGAGCCACAAAACATTTGGATCTAGTGATCTAGCCTTTTGGGTGCAGGAAATTACAGTTCCAAGGCCTTTAAAAGATCTTTTAATTCAAGAGAATAAAACGCCAGGGCTATTAGACACAGGAACAGACGTCTCTTAACATTGCTGGGAAAGACTGGCCCAGCTCCTGGCCAACACACAATACTGAAAATGAGTTGGTGGGATTAGAGAAAGTGGTATGTGGGGTGGAGATGCTGTACAGGTGGTACATTTAACAATACTTTATATATTGTTATAAATACATAATATAAATGTATTTGCCTAATTACAGTTTGCCTAATTAGGTATGGGTATAAATAAAATATAATAAAGGTATACCTAATTCTATTTATAGATCTATACTTAATTAATTTGTATATAAATTAATATGTATACTATATACACACACATATATATATACTGTATAATTAAATATATATGGCAGAATATAATGTGTGTGTGGCTGATATTAATTGGTATGGATTGATGTGCTGTGATGATAAATGTTCTATATACTCTATAATTATAAATGTGTGACATGTATTATTACAGTATATTGGTTTGTGTTGGTTGGTATTAGCTGTGTATGTGTTGTATTGTTGTAATATATATTAATTAATATATTAATTATAAAGATTAATTCAAGTATATTGATTTATATATATTATATGTCAATAACTTTATACTTGTTGCCATATATAAATACATATATAAATGCATTTTGCATTTAGGTATATCTGTATACCTGTATACCAAAATGAGATAAGGAGGTTATACATTTATTATTTAAATTTATACAGAGACCTAAACTAAACATTAGACCTAAATTAACATATCCATAGGGAAACAGCTAGACAAATAGTGAAGTTATGTTCCAATTGTAATTAATCACTTAAACGTAAACACACAGGGGCAGACTACAATGATGAGACACTAGATGCCTGAATTACAGGCTACGACTCGGCCCCTGGTCAAGTAAAAAGGCCTCCTTACGGGAGAGTGAAAAAGGCCAGATGTGTTGGTAACTTGTGGGAGAGGGTATGCTTGTATATTTCTACAGAATGCAGATTCTCCGGTTTGGATCTCAGACAAATTCGTCATGTCACATTCCCCAAAGACCAGGTTTGCGGCGCGCGCACTCGCTCGCTCCCCCTCCCCCAGCCAGCTCTCGCCTCCGTGCAACCAGCAGCGCCTCGCACCCACCTCGCTGCACCCCGTGACCTAGAGCAAAGAAGTCTGTGCAGCGAGTGAGGGCCAGAGAGGAAAGCGCACCTGCGGAGTGCTGTCCAGACCAGCGTGGCCCCACCGGCGAGAGGGGACCGCCCTGAGCCCAAGCGGTGGCGGCTAGCCCTAAACCACGAACCCTGCCCCTCCGCCCACCATAGGCGCCTTGGCCCACAGCCTGCCGCTCGCGTTCTGCCTCCTGATGCTGGGGACACTGCTCCCCCGGGCTGACGCCTACAGCTGCTCCCTGGTTCATCTTGTTTAAACCCTCAATATAATGTTTGCTCCTTTGTAATGCTACAACATCCACCTTATCTTATGATGTAACCACTTATTGAATTATGGTCTTGCTGTATTACAACAACTACAGGATTTAATGCAAACACGACGGTTTGTGGGCTTAATTATCTTGGGAACAGCAGCTTTGATAAGTGCAATCACTTCTGTTACTGTGGCAGAAATATCATTGACTCAACAAGTACATACTGCTCAATATGTTGATTCTATGTCCAAAAATGTTTCTTTAACATTGGCAACACAGGAAGCTATAGAGAGAAAATTAGAAATGAGGGTAGACGCCCTAGAGGAAGCAGTAATACATATTGGGACTGAATTGCAGGCTTTAAAGGTGAAAATGGCATTGTCTTGTCATGCTGACTATCGGTGGATATGTGGAACACCCCTGAAAGTAAATGAGACAGATTTTGAATGGGAAAAGATTAAAAACCATATTTCAGGTATCTGGAACAGCTCTGACATTGGTTGAGATGTAGGGAAACTTCACTATCAAATAGCAACCATGGAGCACTCCCGATTAGATTTTACTGCTGCTGGAACAGCAAATGAATTCTTCCATACTTTCCCTAACTACATCTCAGGAAAGAATATTCTGTCTAATGTCTTTAGCTATGCTGCGGTGGCTGCTTTAATTGTGCTTCTCATAATCATTCTTCCTTGTATTGTCAGGATTCTTCGGCAGAGTATTCAGAGGCTCGCGACTGAGCTACATCTGGCTGTTTTAAGAAATAAAAAATGGGGAGATGCCGGGAGCCGGCGAGAGACATTCCACTCGTGACAAAGGTCATGAGGAAGGAGGCTGGGCATACACAAAGGCGGGATCGAGCCTCGGGAGTCCTCCCGGATATTCTTGAGCATCTACCCCCCAAAACCAGTGTCTGCCTACTTTATTGCTTTGTGCTCTCACCTCTGACTTTACTGGGGGCTGTCCCCCACCACCATCTCACTCTTTCTGTCAAAGAGCTAACTTACAGCTCCAATTAATAAAGTTCCTGGGCAATTAGGAGTGTTTAAATCCAAACACGTCAGATGGCTCTCTAACTCGCCTGACAAGTTTACCCGGACTCCTACAGCAATGCATACAATTGTTTACAGTCTCCAAGCCTCGAGAGGCACGGGAAGTTTAAGATATTCAAATAGCTTAGAGCCTCTCAGAGAGTTAGAAACTGTCAGAATAAAACTAGTAAAAGATTTCATTGATGAACCAATGCTTGTTGCCAAGTTTCCACATCCCCTGAATTGTATAATTGAATGTGTATTAATTAATATAGTTGGTATGTAGAAGAAATAAGTAGTGGCCTTGGTGTTACTAACTTTAGACCCTTAAGGTAATAAATTCTTTCCTTTGTTGTAAACCCATTACATATCTGCCCTATAGGAATGCAATTTTATCTTCGAAAGATGGGGCCAAACCTTAAAATAATTACTCTTAGAGAAAATAAGTCTTACGGTTGATAAGTCTTTGTCAAGAGTCATAAAATGTTAATAGGTCTTCTGGCTAGAAGATGATGTAAATCACCTAAACCATTTGTATATGATACATTTGCAGGAAAGAAACCCTGGTTTTTGATAAGGATCAAAGGCTGCTGACTTTGCATCCCCATTATCCTCTATGTGTAACTTAGGGTATAAAAACCCCTGTTGAAACTAAAGCTACAGGCCTTGATTGCCAACGCTTAGTCTCCTAATGTCATTCTTCCCCTCAATTTTCAGATGAGTGTCCATCTGGAGCGCGGATATCCTCTGCGACCATTTATTTGCCTGGGCTTCGAAGACCACTTAAGAAGATGTCTAAGGTGGGGCACTTTTCGCTCTTCGAGAGGGAGACTGCGGCCTCCGTGGTAAGAGCTAACCTGGTGTCACGGGTTATACTGATTTTCCGCATAAACCAAGCTACTCAGCTTCTTTTCTCCACTAAATTTTCCTACTGAGCTATCCTCATTCTATTACTCTTTATATCTTTGATAAATAAATCAATAGGTCGCCTACTCTGTCTCCCCTTCGAAAACCCTGGACCAGCCGAGGCTGGACCTTGTCAGAAGAGGGCCTCATCTCGATTTGAAGCAGGAACCTCAGGGTTGCTCTCCATTTCTGACTCTGAACACAGAGTCCCTACAGAGTTAGGACAGGAGAGTCAGGCCTCGTCTTGTGTGGAGGAATGGAACTCCACTGGACTCTCGAGTTGTTCACCAGATAACAGGCCACTTGTCGAGCTGTGTGTGGAACCTGCGGTTTTATCTGGACGATGCATGGAGGTGTCAGTTCCCCTTTGTTTTTTGCCTTCATACACAGGGTTGCCTTCGAAGAGGTATCCAGCCTTCAGGTTCTTATCAAGAGCAGACCAGGAAATCAGGGTCTTTCGGCATGTGGCACTACCCACAAGCCTACGTCTCGAATTTCTTCTTGAGACGGACCTCAACCTGAGGTGCACCAGGAAGGTCGGTAACCCTTTCAGACAAAGCAAGTGAATCGACCCTCTTGTCCCGATCAGGAGGGGAGAAGGGGCTCAGATGAAGTGGTGCCGGGAACCTCGATGTTCCCCTCGAGTAAAACTGGGATGTCGGGGAACTTTTGGAGTCACATCAAAGGTTCTAAGTACCGTTTCAAACTTCAAGACGGAACGTGAGACTTCTCTTGAGACGCTGTAGCTGGCAAGGGCCTCATCTTGTGGTGACGGGTTAACCACGTCGTTTTTCTCGAGTTGTGGCGGGATTCTCGAGTTAGGTCAGGAAATTCAGGCTTCCTCTTGTGTTGGCTCAGGGAAGTCCAGTCTTCCATTCGAGTTGCAAGGGAGAGCTAGGGATTGCGCTTGAGTTACTGCAGGGCAAAAGAGACCTTATCTAGGCTTGTGTCCAGGACATAATGTTCGTCTCCAGGGGGGACAGGGATCTCGGGGTTGCTTTCCTGATGCACCCGGGGAGTCAGTCCTTGTCTCGAGGGGAAGCGAAGGACTCCGCTCTCCTCTCGAGTTGCGACGGGTATCTCTTGGAGCCCACTGAGTGGCCTAAAGGGAGTCAAGCCTCCTGTGGAGTTTGGAGAGAGGACTCGGGATTGCTCTCCAGGCCATGCAGGAAAAGAAGGCCATCATCTCGCGATGAAGGGGGCGTCTCGTGGGTTTTCTCGAGCTGCAGCGCCAGTGTGGGGTTTCTCATGAGGTACTACGGGGAGCTCAGGGAGCCTCTCATGTGGCGCTTGGGAAGTCAGGTCTCCATGCGCATTGCGAGGGGGAGCGCGTCATTGCTCTGGAGTCATGGAAGGTGTATCGGGCCTCAAGAACCGTTAAAGAAGGACTTTCAAGGTGTTTCTTGGGTCACGGCAGTAAACCCTGGGTTCCCTCGACTAGTGCCGGTGGCCTCAGGGAGCTTCTCAGTGTGCCTCTGAGAAGTCAGGGATACCCTGGAGTTGGGAGGGCCCTCTCGGGACTCCACTGGGTTTGGTGCAATAGAAGAGGGCCTCATCTCGAGTGGAGGCAGGAACCTCAAGGTTCATCTCCATTTCTGACTCTGATCGCAGGGTCCCTGCAGAGTTGGGACAGGAGAGTCAGGCCTCGTCTTGTAAGGAGGAATGGAACTCCGCTTGCCTCTCGAGTTATTCATGGGGTGACAGGCAACTTGTCGAACTGTGTTTGGAATCTGCGGGTTTTTCCGGACGATGCACGAGGGTGTCAGTGCCCCTTCGTGTTGTGCCTTCTTCCACAGGGTTGCCTTTGAAGAGGTGTCCGGGCATCGGGTTCTTATCAAGAGCGGACCGGGGAATCGGGGTCTTTCAGCATGTGTTACCACCCATGAAGCTACGTCTCAAATATTCTCGTTAGTCCGGCCTCATCCTGAGGTGCGCCGGGAAGGTTGGGAACCCCTTCCAGACAAAGCACGGGAGTCGACCCTCCAGTCGCAATCAGGAGGGGAGAAGTGGCTCAGATGAAGTCGTACCGGGAACCTCGGTGTTCCCCTCGAGAGAGACCAGGGTGTTGGGGAACTTTTGTAATTGCATCAAGGGTGCCAAGTTTTCACACTTGAAGTGTGAAAACACTTCAAGAAGAAACCTGGGACTTCTCTTTAGACGCTGTAGCGGGCAAGGGCCTCATCTTGCGATGACGGGGTAACCATGTGGTTTTTCTCGAGTTTCGGCGGGATTCTTGAGTTATGATGGGGAATTCAGGCTTCCTCTTGTGTTGGCCCAGGGAAGTCCAATCTTCCATTAGAGTTGCGAGAGAGAGCTAGGGATTGCTCTCGAGTCACTTCAGGGCAAAAGAGACCTCATCTAAGCTTGTGTCCGGGACCTAATGTTCCTCTCCAGGGGCGACAGAGATCTCGGGGTTGCATTTTAGACGCACCCGAGGAGTCAGGCCTTATCTCGAGAGGAAGGAACGGACTCTGCTCTGCTCTCGAGTCCCGACGGGTATTTCTTGGAGACCACTGAGTGGCCTAAAGGGAGTCAAGCCTCCTGTGGATTTTTTTTTAATTTTATTTTATTTTTAAACTTTACATAATTGTATTAGTTTTTCCAAATATCAAAATGAATCCGCCTCAGGTATACATGTGCTCCCCATCCTGAACCCTCCTCCCTCCTCCCCCCCATAGCATCCCTCTGGGTCGTCCCAGTGCACTAGCCCCAAGCATCCAGTGTCATGCATCAAACCTGGACTGGCAACTCTTTTCATACATGATATTTTACATATTTCAATGCCATTCTCCCAAATCTTCCCACCTTCTCCCTCTCCCACAGAGTCCATAAGACTCTTCTATACATCAGTGTCTCTTTTGCTGTCTCGTACTCAGGGTTATTGTTACCGTCTTTCAAAGTTCCATATATATGCGTTAGTATACTGTATTGGTGTTTTTCTTTCTGGCTTACTTCACTCTGTATAATAGGCTGCAGTTTCATCCACCTCATTAGAACTGATTCATTCTATTCTTTTTAATGGTGGAGTAATACTCCATTGTGTATATGTACCACAGCTTTCTTATCCATTCATCTGCTGATGGACATCTAGGTTGCTTCCATGTCCTGGCTATTAGAAACAGTGCTGCGATGAACATTGGGGTACACGTGTCTCTTTCCCTTCTGGTTTCCTCAGTGTGTATGCCCAGCAGTGGGATTGCTGGATCATAAGGCAGTTCTATTTCCAGTTGTTTAAGGAATCTCCACACTGTTCTCCATAGTGGCTGTACTAGTTTGCATTCCCACCAACAGTGTAAGAGGGTTCCCTTTTCTCCACACCCTCTCCAGCATTTATTATTTGTAGACTTTTGGATTGCAGCCATTCTGACTGGCGTGAAATGGTACCTCATAGTGGTTTTGATTTGCATTTCTATGATAATGAGTGATTTTGAGCATCTTTTCATGTGTTTGTTAGCCATCTGTATGTCTTCTTTGGAGAAACGTCTATTTAGTTCTTTGGCCCATTTTTTGATTGGGTCATCTATTTTTCTGGAGTTGAGCTGTAGGTATTGCTTGTATATTTTTGAGATTAGTTGTTTGTCAGTTGCTTCATTTCCTATTATTTTCTCCCATTCCGAAGGCTGTCTTTTCACCTTGCTAATAGTTTGCTTTGATGTGCAGAAGCTTTTAAGGTTAATTAGGCCCCATTTGTTTATTTTTGTTTTTATTTCCAATATTCTGGGAGGTGGGTCATAGAGGATCCTGCTGTGATGTATTTCAGAGAGTGTTTTGCCTATGTTCTCCCCTAGGAGTTTTATAGTTTCTGGTCTTACGTTTAGATCTTTAATCCATTTTGAGTTTATTTTTGTGTATTGTGTTAGAAAGTGTTCTAGTTTCATTCTTTTACAAGTGGTTGACCAGATTTCCCAGCACCACTTGTTAAAGAGATTGTCTTTAATCCATTGTATATTTTTGCCTCCTTTGTCAAAGATAAGGTGTCCATATGTGTGTGGATTTATCTCTGGGCTTTCTATTTTGTTCCACTAATCTATATTTCTGTCTTTGTGCCAGTACCATTCTGTCTTGATAACTGTGGCTTTGTAGCGGAGCCTGAAATCAGGTAGGTTGATTCCTCCAGTTCCATTCTTCTTTCTCAAGATCGCTTTGGCTATTCGAGGTTTTTTGTATTTCCATACAAATTGTGAAATTATTTGTTCTAGCTCTGTGAAGAATACTGTTGGTAGCTTGATAGGGATTGCATTGAATCTATAAATTGCCTTGGGTAGTATACTCATTTTCACTATATTGATTCTTCCAATCCATGAACATGGTATATTTCTCCACCTATTAGTGTCCTCTTTGATTTCTTTCACCAGTGTTTTATAGTTTTCTATATATAGGTCTTTAGTTTCTTTAGGTAGGTATATTCCTAAGTATTTTATTCTTTCCGTTGCAATGGTGAATGAAATTGTTTCCTTAATTTCTCTTTCTGTTTTCTCATTATTAGTGTATAGGAATTCAAGGGATTTCTGTGTGTTGATTTTATATCCTGCAACTTTACTGTAGTCATTGGCTAGTTCTAGTAATTTTCTGGTGGAGTCTTTAGGGTTTTCTATGTAGAGGATCATGTCATCTGCAAACAGTGAGAGTTTTACTTCTTCTTTTCCAATTTGGATTCCTTTTGTTTCTTTTTCTGCTCTGATTGCTGTGGCCAAAACTTCCAAAGCTATGTTGAATAGTAATGGTGAAAGTGGGCACCCTTGTCTTGTTCCTGACTTTAGAGGAAATGCTTTCAATTTTTCACCATTGAGGATAATGTTTGCTGTGGGTTTGTCATATATAGCTTTTATTATGTTGAGGTATATTCCTTCTATTCCTGCTTTCTGGAGATTTTTTATCATAAATGGATGTTGAATTTTGTCAAAGGCTTTCTCTGCATCTATTGAGAAAATCATATGGTTTTTATTTTTCAATTTGTTAAGGTGGTGTATTACATTGATTGATTTGCGGATATTGAAGAATCCTTGCATCCCTGGGATAAAGCCCACTTGGTCATGGTGTATGATCTTTTTAATGTGTTGTTGGATTCTGATTGCTAGAATTTTGTTAAGGATTTTTGCATCTATGTCATCAGTGATATTGGCCTGTAGTTTTCTTTTTTTGTGGGATCTTTGGCAGGTTTTGGTATTAGGCTGATGGTGGCCTCATGGAATGAGTTTGGAAGTTTACCTTCCTCTGCAATTTTCTGGAAAAGTTTGAGCAGGATAGGTGTTAGCTCTTCTCTAAATTTTTCGTAGAATTCAGCTGTGAAGCCGTCTGGACCTGGGCTTTTGTTGGCTGGAAGATTTTTGGTTACAGTTTCCATTTCCGTGCTTGTGATGGGTCTGTTAAGATTTTCTATTTCTTCCCTGGTCCAGTTTTGGAAAGTTGTACTTTTCTAAGAATTTGTCCATTTCTTCCACGTTGTCCATTTTATTGGCATATAATTGTTGATAGTAGTCTCTTATGATCCTTTGTATTTCTGTGTTTTCTGTTGTGATCTCTCCATTTTCATTTCTAATTTTATTGATTTGATTTTTCTCCCTTTGTATCTTGATGAGTCTGGCTAATGGTTTGTCAATTTTATTTATCGTTTCAAAGAACCAGCTTTTGGTTTTGTTGATTTTTGCTATGGTCTCTTTTGTTTCTTTTGCATTTATTTCTGCTCTAATTTTTAAGATTTCTTTCCTTCTACTAACCCTGGGGTTCTTCATTTCTTCCTTTTCTAGTTGCTTTAGGTGTAGAGTTAGTTTATTTATTTGACTTTTTTCTTGTTTCTTGAGGTGTGCCTGTATTGCTATGAACTTTCCCCTTAGGACTGCTTTTACCGTGTCCCACAAGTTTTGGGTTGTTGTGTTTTCATTTTCATCCGTTTCTATGCAAATTTTGATTTCTTTTTTGATTTCTTCTGTGATTTGTTGGTTATTCAGCAGCGTGTTGTTCAGCCTCCATATGTTGGAATTTTTAATAGTTTTTCTCCTGTAATTGAGATCTAATCTTACTGCATTGTGGTCAGAAAAGATGCTTGGAATGATTTCTATTTTTTCGAATTTACCAATGCTAGCTTTATGGCCCAGGATGTGATCTATCCTGGAGAAGGTTCCATGTGCACTTTAGAAAAAGGTGAAATTCATTGTTTTGGGATGAAATGTCCTATAGATATCAATTAGGTCTAACTGGTCTATTGTATCATTTAAAGTTTGTGTTTCCTTGTTAAATTTCTGTTTAGTTGATCTATCCATAGGTGTGAGTGGGGTATTAAAATCTCCAACTATTATTGTGTTAGTGTTAATTTCTCCTTTCATACTTGTTAGCATTTGTCTTACATACTGTGGTGCTCCCACGTTGGGTGCATATATATTTATAATTGTTTTATCTTCTTCTTGGATTGATCCTTTGATCATTATGTAGTGACCTTCTTTGTCTCTTTTCACAGCCTTTGTTTTAAAGTCTATTTTATCTGATATGAGTATTGCTACTCCTGCTTTCTTTTGGTCCCTATTTGCATGGAAAATCTTTTTCCAGCCCTTCACTTTCAGTCTGTATGTATCCCCTGTTTTGAGGTGGGTCTCTTGTAGACAACATATGTAGGGGTCTTGTTTTTGTATCCATTCAGCCAGTCTTTGTCTTTTGGTTGGAGCATTCAACCCATTTACGTTTAAGGTAATTACTGATAAGTATGATCCCATTGCCATTTACTTTATTGTTTGGGGTTTGAATTTATACACCGTTTTTGTGTTTCCTGTTTAGTGTTTGTTGGAGAGCTGGTTTGGTGGTGCAGAATTCTCTCAGCTTTTGCTTGTCTGAAAAGCTTTTGATTTCTCATTCATACTTGAATGAGATCCTTGCTGGGTACAATAATCTGGGCTGTAGGTTATTTTCTTTCATCATTTTAAGTATGTCTTGCCATTCCCTCCTTGCTTGAAGAGTTTCTATTGAAAGATCAGCTGTTATCCTTATGGCAATTCCCTGGTGTGTTATTTGTTGTTTTTCCCTTGCTGCTTTTCATATTTGTTCTTTGTGTTTGATTTTTGTTAATGTGATTAATATGTGTCTTGGGGGGTTTCGCCTTGGCTTTATCCTGTGTGGGACTCTCTGGGTTTCTTGGACTTGAGTGAGTATTTCCTTCCCCATTTTAGGGAAGTTTTCAACTATTATCTCCTCAAGTATTTTCTCATGGTCTTTCTTTTTGTCTTCTTCTTCTGGGACCCCTATGATTCGAATGTTGTAGCGTTTAATATTGTCCTGGAGGTCTCTGAGATTGTGCCCATTTCTTTTCATTCGTTTTTCATTTATCCTCTCTGATTCATTTATTTCTACCATTCTATCTTCGAATTCACTAATCCTATCTTCTGCCTCTGTTATTCTACTATTTGTTGCCTCCAGAGTGTTTTTAGTTTCATTTATTGCATTATTCATTATATATTGACTCTTTTTTTATTTCTTCTAGGTCCTTGTTAAACCTTTCTTGCATCTTCTCAATCCTTGTCTCCAGGCTATTTATCTGTGATTCCATTTTGATTTCAAGATGTTGGATCATTTTCACTATCATTATTTGGAATTCTTTATCAGGTAGATTCCCTATCTCTTCCTCTTTTGTTTGGTTTGGTGGGCATTTATCCTGTTCCTTTATCTGCTGGGTATTCCTCTGTCTCATCTTGTTTAAATTGCTGAGGTGGGGGTGTCCTTTCTGTATTCTGGCAGTTTGTGGAGTTCTTTACTGTGGCATTTCCTCGCTGTGTGTGGGTTTGTACAGGTGTCTTGTCAAGGTTTCCTGGTTAGGGAAGCTTGTGTCCGTGTTCTGGTGGGTGGAGCTGTATTTCTTCTCTCTGGAGTGCAATGAAGTGTCCAGTAATGAGTTATGAGATGTTTGTGGTTTTGGGGTGACTTTGGGCAGCCTGTATCTTGAAGCTCAGGGCTGCGTTCCTTTGTTGCTGGAGAATTTGCTTGGTATGTCTTGCCCTGGAACTTGTTGGCCCTTGTGTGGTGCTTGATTTCAGTGTCGGTATGGAGGCATTTGATGAGCTCCTGTCAATTAATGTTCCTTGGAGTCAGGAGTTCCCTGGAGTCAGGGTTTGGACTTAAGCCTCCTGCTTCCAGTTATCTGTCTTACTTTTACAGTAGTTTCAAAACTTCTCCTTCTATACAGCACCATTGATAAAACATCTACGTTAAAGAAGAAAAGTTTCTCTACTGTGAGGGCCACTCAGAAAGGTTCACAGCGTTACATGGAGAAGAGAAGAGGGAGGAGGGAGTTAGAGGTGACCCAAATGAGATCAGGTGGAATCAATAGTGGAGAGAGTGGGCTGGCCAGTAGTCACTTCCTTATGTGCACTCCACAACTGGACCGCTCAGAGATGTTCACAGAGTTATACAGAGACGAGAAGAAGGAAGGAGACAGAGGTGGCCAGAAGGATAAAAGGGGGGAATGAAAAGGAGGGAGACAGATCCAGCCAGTAATCAGTTCCCTAAGTGTTCTCCACCGTCTGGAATACACAGAAATTCACAGAGTTGGGTAGAGTAGAGAGGGGTTAGGGAGGAGACACAGGCGACCTGGTGGAGAAAAAGGAGAGTCCAAAGGGAGAGAGAGCAGTCAAGCCAGTAATCTCGCTCCCTAGTGAAAAATGGGTACTGAAGATTGGGTTCTTAAAGGTACAAAATTGGTAACAAATACATAAAAGCAAAAATTAAAAATCTAGAGTAGAGTTTGGACTTTCAAAAATACGATGTTAAAGAAAAGAAGAAGGAAAAGAAAGAGAGAAAAAACGAACAAAGAAAAACAAACAAGGTCGCAAAAATTATCAAGAAAATACAGGTACAAAATTGATAACTAATACCAAAAAGCAAAAATTAAAAATCTAGAGTAGAGTTTGGAATTTCAAAAATACAATGTTAAAAAAAAGGAAGAAGAAAACTAAAGAGAAAACAAACAAACAAAAACAAGCAATGTCGCAAAAATTATAAAGAAACTACAGGTACAAAATTGATATCAAATATCAAAAAGCATAAATTAAAAATCTAGAGTACAGTTTGGAATTTCAAAAATACAATGTTAAAGAAAAGAAGAAAAAACAAAACAAAACAAAAAAACAAGGTCAAAAAATTATTTTATATATATATATATATATATATATATATATATATATATATATATATATGAAGTTTGCTGAAGAAGAAAAAAATAGGGTCTTTTTTTGCAAAGTAATAGGTTATAAAAGTGAAAATTAAATGAACAATAGAGAACTTAAAATTAAAAAAATTAAAAAAAAAGTAAGAATGATCATAAAAATATATCTAGGACTTTCTCTGGTTTTGTTGTGAGTATCGTGGGTTCGGTTCATTTTTGGCTAGTTCCTTGGTCCGACTTATATTTCTCAAGATCTATAGGCGCCTTCCTATGTAGTCCTAGTAACCACAGGGTTTTAATCTATTGCCTGTAGCTTCCAAGGCGTTTCCCTCTGTTATAGCTTCTTTTGTTTGCTGGTCTCTTCAGTGTCTGGTTTACGCCCTGACACAAAGGGGACGGTGGAGGACACTTTTTTTTTTAGGCTCACTTGTTCAGTTGCGCTGTGGGGAGGGAGGGAGGGAGTGATGCTGCAAACAAATAACACTGGCGTGCACTCACAGTGCCTCAGCCACACTGGGTCTGCCCCCACTCACGGCACGTGTAGCCTCCCTGCCCACACTGCTCGGGCTCTAGGTTGTTCCACCGGGAACAATCCGAGGCTGGCCCTGGGCTGCATGCACCTCCCAGGTCCAAGCCGCTCAGGTTCAGGCACTCAGGTAGTCCTCAGAGGCACAGACTCGGTTGGGCCTGCGTTTTGTGCTCTTCCCAGGTCCGAGCAGCTCAGGTGATGAGGTGTTTGGCGAGCGCCAATGTTGTGACTTATCGCCTCCCCGCCACTCGGTTATCTGGGTGTAAAACAGGCGCACCTTCTCAGGCAGATGTTGACCGTCCAGATCCCCAAGAAGTTTTAGTTAGCAAAGAAGCCTGCTTACAGTTTTATAGATAATGTCTCTCTGGGGCTGCGATTGCCCCCTTCCGGCTCTGGCTGCCTGTCACCGGAGGGGGAAGGTCTGCAGCCGGCTATCTCTGTTCAGTCCTTTGTTCCGTGCGCGGGCCTGGCGGTGTCTTAGGTTAGGGCTGGCTTTTTGCGTGGTAGATATCCCAGAGTCTGGTTTGCTAGCCCAAGTTATTTCGTTCAGATAGCGCTCAGGGTATTCAGGCCAGATTTTTACTCTAAGCGATGCAGCCCGCGCTGCGCCTCCCTGCCCAGCCCCTGCTTGCTAATGGTGTGAGCAGGCGTCTGCACTGCTTCGCGGCTGGGGGAGTTACCGTAGGGCTTGCAATCTGCGAGTTTTAATTGTTGATTTATTTTTATCCCCCTTATGTTGCCCTTTGTGCTTCCAAAGCTTGGCAAAGATTTGGCAGTGAAAAGCTTTCCTGGTGTTTGGAAACTTTTCTCTTTTTAAGACTATCTTCCCGGGACGGAAATCCCTCCCTCCCTCTTTTGTCTCTTTTTTTGTCTTTTATACTTTTTCCTACCTACTTTCCAAGAGTTGGGTTGCTTTTCTGGGTGCCTGATGTCCTCTGGCAGCATTCATAAGTTGTATTGTGGAATTTACTCGACGTTTAAATGCTCTTTTGATGAAATTGTTTGGGGGGGAAAAGAGTTCTCCCCGTCCTACTCCTCAGCAATCTTGGCTCCTATCTTGTGGAGTTTGGAGAGAGCACGCGGGATTGCTCTCCAGGCCATGCAGGAAAAGAAGGCCCTCATCTCGCGATGTCGGGGGAGTCTCGTGGTTTTTCTGGAGCTGCGGTGCCAGTGTGGGGTTTCTCACAAGGTACGACCGGGAGCTCAGGGAGCCTCTCGTGTGGTGTCAGGGAAGTCAAGTCTCCATACGAGTGGCGAGGGGGCGCACGTCATTGCTCTCGAGTCATGGTAGAGGAATCAGGGCTCAACACAATGAAAAAGGACGCTCGAGGTCTTTCTCGGGTTGCGGCAGGAAACCCTGGGTTCCCTCGACTTGTGCCTGTGACCTCAGGTAGCTTCTCAGGGTGCCTCTGAGAAGTCAGGGATACTATGGAGCTGGGAGAGGCCTCTCGGGACTCCACTGGGTTTGCTGCAATGGAAGAGGGCCTAATCTTGAGATCAGGAAGGAACCTCAGGGTTCCTCTCCATTTCGGACTCAGATCGCAGGGTCCTTGCAGAGTTGGGACAGGAGAGTCAGGCCTCGTCTTGTGTGGAGGAATGGAACTCCGCTTGCCTCTCAAGTTGTTCAAGGAGTGACAGGCCACTTGTCGAGCTGTGTGTGGAACCTGCGGTTTTTTCCAGACAATGCACGGCGGTGTCAGTGCCCCTTCGTGATGTGCTTTCATCCACAGGGTTGCCTTCGAAGTGGTGTGCGGGCATCGGGTTCTTATCAAGAGCGGACCAGGAAATCGGGGTCTTTTGGAATGCGGCGCCACACACGAGGCTACATCTCGAATTTCCTCGTGAGACGGGCCTCATGCTGAGGTGCCCCTGGAAGGTCGGGAAAGCCTTCCAGACAAAGCAGGTTAATCGACCCTACTGTCGCGATCAGGAGGGGAGAAGGGGCTCAGATGAAGTGGTGCCGGGAACCTCGGTGTTCCCCTTGAGTGAGACTGGTATGTCAGGGAACTTTTGGGGTCTCATGAAGCTTGCCAAATACTGTTTCAAACTTCAAGACGAAACGTGGGACTTCTCTTGAGACGCTGTGGTGGGCAAGGGCCTCATCTTGTGATGAAGGGGAAACCACGTGGTTTTTTTCGAGTTGCGATGGGATTGTTGACTTACGACGGGGAATTCAGGCTTCCTCTTCTGTTGGCCCAGGGAAGTCCATTCTTCCATTCGGGTTGCCAGAGAGAGCTGGGTGGGAATTGCTCTCGAGTCACGGCAGGTCAAAATAGACCTCATCTAGGCTTGTGTCCAGGACCTAATGTTCCTCTCCAGGGGCGATAGGGATCACGGGGACGCATTCCAGACTCACCCAGTGAGTCAGGCCTCGGCTCGAGGGGAAGCAAAGGATTCTGATATCCTCCTGGGTCACGATAGGTATCTCTTCGAGCCCACTGAGTGGCCTCCAGGGAGTCAAGCCTCCTGTAGAGTTGGAGAGAGGACTCGGGATTGCTCTCCAGGCCATACAGGAAGAGAAGGCCCTCAGCTCACAATGACGGGGGCGTCTTGTGGGTTTTCTCGAGTTGGGGCGCAAGTATGAATTTTCTCACGAGGTACAACGGGGATCTCAGGGAGCCTCTCATGTGGCGCCAGGAAAGTCAGGTGTCTATGCGTGTGATGAGGGGGAGCCCATAAATGCTCTCGAGTCATGGTAGGGAAATCGGGACTCAAGACGCGTTGAAGAAGGAGTCTCAAGGTCTTTCTCAGGTTGTGGCAGGAAACCCTGGGTTCCCTCGACTTGTACCGGTGACCTCAGGGAGCTTCTCAGGGTGCCTCTGAGAAGTCAGGCATACTGTGGACTTGGGAGGGGCTCTCGGAACTCCACTGGGTTTGGTGCAATGGCAAAGGTTCTCATCTCGAGTTGAGGCAGGAACCTAAGGGTTCCTCTCCATTTAAAACTCCGACCACAGGGTCCCTGAAGAATTGGGACAGGAGAGTCAGGCCTCGTCTTGTGTGGACGAATGGAACTCCACTTGCCTCTCGAGTTGTTCACAGGATAACAGACCATTTGTCGAGCTGTGAGTGGAACCTTCGGTTTTTTCCGTAAGATGCATGAGGGGGTCAGTGCCCCTTCGTGTTGTGCCTTCATCCACAGGGTTGCCTTCAAAGAGGTGTCTGGACATCGGGTTCTTATCAATAGCGGAGCAGGAAATCGGGGTCTTTCAGAACGTGGCACCATCCATGAGGCTACGTCTCGAATTTCTTCGTTAGACTGGTGTCATCCTGAGGTGCGCCATGAAGATCGGGAACCCCTTCCAGACAAAGCAGGGGAATCGACCATCTTGTCGCGATCAGGAGGAGTGAAAGGGCTCAGTTGAAGTCATGCCGGGAACCTCGGTGTTCCCCTCGAGTGGAACCGGTGTGTCGGGAAACTTTTGGGGTCGCTTCAAGGGTGCCAAGTACCGTTTTGCACTTCAATACGGACTTGGGGCTTCACTTGACACGCTGTAGAGGGCAAGGGCCTCATCTTGGGATGACGGGGGAATCACGTGGTTTTTCTCAAGGTGCGGCGGGATTCTCGAGTTACGACGGGGAATTCAGGCTTCCTCTTGTGTTGGCCCAGGGAAGTCCAAACTTCCATTCGAGTTTCGAGGGAGAGCTGGGGTTTGCTCTTGAGTCACTGCAGGGCAAAAGATACCTCATCTAGGCTTGTGTCCAGGACCTAATATTCCTCTCCAGGGCCGACAGCGATCTCGGGTTTGCATTCCAGACGCATCCTGGGAGTCCGAGCACGACTCGAGGGGAAGCAAAGGACCCCGCTCTCCTCTCGAGTCGCCACAGGTGTCTCTTGGAGCCCACTGAGTGGCCTAAAGGGAGTCAAGCCCCCTGTGGAGTTTGGAGAGAGGACTCGGGATTGCTCTCTAGGCCGTGCAGGAAAAGAAGATCCTCATCTCGGGATGACAGGGGTGTCTTGTTGGTTTTCTCGAGCTGTGGTGCCAGTGTGCGGTTTCTGACGAGGTGCGACGGGAAGCTCAGAGAGCCTTTCGTGTGGCGCCAGGGAAGTCAGGTCTCCATGCGCATGGCAAGGGGGAGCGCGTCATTGCTCTCGAGATATGATACGGGAATCGGGCCTCAAGATACGTTAAAGCAGGACTCTCAAGGTCTTTCTCAGGTTGGGGCAGGAAACCCTGGGTTCCGCCGACTTCTGCCGGTGACCTTAGGGAGCTTCTCAGGGTGCCTCTGAGAAGTCAGGCATACTGTGGATTTGGGACGGGCCTCTCGGGACTCCTCTGGTTTTGCGGCAATGGAAAAGGCCTCGTCTTGAGTGGAGGCAGGAACCTCAGGCTTCCTCTCCATTTCTGACTCGGTGCGCAAGGTCCCTAGAGTTGTGACAGGAGAGTCAGGCATCGTCTTGTGTGGAGGAATGGAACTCCGCTTGCTTCTCGAGTTGTTCACGAGGTGACAGACCACTTGTGGAGCTGTGTGAGAACCTGCGGGTTTTTCCGGAAGATGCACGGGGTGTCAGTGCCCCTACGTGTTGTGCCTTCATCCACAGGCTTGCCTTCGAAGAGGTGTCCAGGAGTCTGGTTTTGATCAAAAGTGGACCATGGAATCGGGGTCTTTCGGCATGTAGTATGGGCCTCGAGGCTACCTCTCGAATTTCCTCGTGAGACCGGCCTCATCCTGAGGTGCGCCGGGAAGGTCGGGAACCCCTTCGAGACAAAGCAGTGGAATCGACCCTCCTATCGCGATCATGAGAGGAGAAAGGCCTCAGATGAAGTGGTGCCGGGAACTTCAGTGTCCCCTCTAGTGAGATCGGTATATAGGGGAACTTTTGGGGTCGCATCAAGGGTGCCAAGTACTGTTTTGCACTTCAAGACGGAATGTGAGACTTCTCTTGAGACGCTGTAGGGGGCAAGGGCCTCATCTTGCAATACAGGGAACCACGTGATTTTTCTCGAGTTGCGGCGGGTTTCTCAAATTACAACTGGAAATTCAGGCTTCCTCTTGTGTTGGCTCAGAAAGGCCAATCTTCCATTCGAGTTGCAAGGGAAAGCTAGGGGTTGTGCTTGAGTCACTGCAGGGCCAAAGAGACCTCCTCTAGGCTTTTGTCCAGGACCTAAGGTTCCTCTCCAGGGGCGACAGGGATCCAGGGTTGCATTCCAGACTCACCCTCGTAGTCAGGCCTCATCTCGAGGGGAAGCAAAGGACACCGCTCTCCTCCTGAGTATCGACGCGTATCTCTTGGAGCCCACTGAGTGACCTAAAGGGAGTCAAGCCTCCTTTGGAGTTTGGAGAGAGGATTCGGGATTGCTCTTCAGGTCATGCAGGAAAGAAGGCCCTCATTTCACCATGACAGGGGCGTCTCGTGGGTTTTCTTGAGCTGCGGCGCCAGTGTGGGGTTTCTCACGAGGTACGATGGGGAGCTCAGGGAGACTCTCATGTGGTGCCGGGGAAGTCAGATCTTCATGCGCGTGGCGAGGGGGAGCGCGTCATTTTTCTCCAGTCATGGTAGGGGAATCGGGCCTCAAGACGCGTGAAGAAGGACTCTCGAGATTTTTCTCAGGTTACGGCAGTAAACCCTGGGTTCCCTCGACTTATGCCCGTGACCTCAGGGAGCTTCTCAGGGTGCCTCTGAGAAGTCAGGGATACTGTGCAGTTGGGAGGGGCCGCTCTGAACTCCACTGGGTTTGGTGCAGTAGAAGAGGGCCTTATCTCGAGTTGAGGCAGGAACCTCATGGTTCCTCTCCATTTCTGAATCGGATCTCAGTGTCCATGCAGAGTTGGGACAGGAGAGTCAGGCCTCGTCTTGTGTGGAGGAATTTAACTCCTCTTGCCTCTCGAGTTGTTCACGGGGTGACAGGCCACTTGTCGATCTGTATGTGGAACTTGTGGGCTTTTCCAACGATGCAGGAGGGTGTCAGACCCCTTCGTTTTGTGCCTTCATCCACAGGATTGCCTTCGAAGAGGTGTCCTAGCATTGGGTTCTTATCAAGAGCAGACAGGGAAATCGGGGTCTTTCGGCGTGTGGCACCAACCACAAGGCTACGTCTTGAATTTCCTCGTGAGACCGGCCTCATCCTGAGGTGCGCCGGGAAGGTCCGGAACCCCTTCCAGACAAAGCAGGGTAATCGACCCTCCCATCGCGATCAGGAGGGGATAAGGGGCTCAGAACACGCGGTGCACCGAACCTTGGTGTTCCCCTCGAGTGAGACCAGGGTGTCGGGGAACTTTTGTGGTAACATCAAGGTTGCCAATTATCGTTTTAAACTTCAAGATGGAACGTGGGGCTTCTCCTGAGACGCTGTAGCTGGCAAGGGCCTCATCTTGCGATGACGGGGGAACCACGTGGTTTTTCTCGAGTTGCGGCGGGATTTTCGAATTACGACGGGGAATTCAGGCTTCCTCTTGTGTTGTCCCAGGGAAGTCCATTCTTCCATTCGAGGTGCGAGGGACAGCAGGGGATTGCTCTCGAGTCACTTCAGGGCAAATGAGACCTCATCTATGCTTGTGTCTAGGACCTAATGTTCCTCTCCAGGGGCGACAGGGATCTCGGGGTTGCATTCCAGACTCACCTGAGGAGTCAGGCCTGGTATATAGGGGAAGCAAAGAATTCCGCTCTCCTCTCGAGTCCCAATGGGTATCTCTTGGAGCCCACAGAGTGGCCTAAAGGGAGTCAGGCCTCCTGTGGAGTTTGAAGAGAGGCCTCGAGATTGCTCTCCAGGCCATGCAGGAAAAGAAGGCCTTCATCTCGCGATGACGGAGGCGTCTCGTGGGTTTTCTCGAGCTAGGGAGCCAGTGTGGGATTTCTCACGAGGTATGACGGGGAGCTCAGGGAGCCTCTCGTGTGGCGCCAGGGAAGTCAAGTCTCCATGCGAGTTTCGAGGGGGAACGCGTCATTGCTCTCGAGTTATGGTAGGGGAATCGGGATTCAAGACGCGTGAAGGAGGATTTTCGAGGTCTTTCTTGGGTTGCGTCAGGAAACCCTGTGTTCCCTCGACTTGTGCCGGTGACCTCAGGGAGCTTCTAAGGGTGCCTCTGAGAAGTCGCGATACTGTGGATTTGGGAGGGGCCTCTCGGGCCTCCACTGTTTTTGGTGTAATGGAAGAGGGCCTCATCTCGAGTGGAGTCAGGAACCTCAGGGTTCCTCTCCATTTCGGACTCCGATCGCAGGGTCCCTTCAGAGTTGGGACCGGAGAGTCAGGCCTCGTCTTGAGTGGAGGAATGGAACTCTGCTTGCCTCTCGAGTTGTTCATGGGATGACAGGCCTCTTGTCGAGCTGTGTGTGGAACCTGCGGCTTTTACCGAATGATGCACGGGAGTGTCAGTGACCCTTCGTTTTGTGCCTTCGTCCACAGGGTTGCCTTCGAAGAGGTGTCCGGGCATCGGGTTCTTCTCAAGAGTGGGCCGGGAAATCGGGGTATTTCGGCATGTGACACCACCCACGACGCTATGTCTCGAATTTCCTCGTGAGACCGGCCTCATCCTGAGGTGCGCCAGGAATGTGGGGAACGACGTGGTTTTTCTCGAGTTTCGGCGGGATTCTCGAGTTACGAAGGGGATTTCTGGCTTCCTCTTGTGTTGGCCCAGGGAAGCCCAATCTTCCATTCGAGTTGCGAGGGAGAGCTAGGGGTTGCGCTCGAGTCACTGCAGGGCAAAAGAAACCTCATCCAGGCGTGTGTCTAGGACCTAATGTTCCTCTCAAGGGGTGACTGGGATCTTGGGGTTGCATTCCAGACTCACCCAGGAGTCAGGCGTCGTCTCGAGGGGAAACAAAGGACTTATCTCTCTTCTCGAGTCGCGACGGGTATTTCTTGGAGCCCACTGAGTGGACTAAAGGGAGTCAAGCCTCCTCTGGAGTTTGTAGAGAGGACTCGGGATTGCACTCCAGGACATGCAGGAAAAGAAGGCCCTCATCTCACGATGACGGGGGGGGGGGTCTCAGTGGTTTTACCGAGCTGCAGCGCCTGTGTTGGTTTCTCAGGAGGTACGACGGGGAGCTCAGGAAGCCTCTTGTGTGGCGCCAGGGAAGTTAGGTCTCGATGCGTGTGGCAAGGGGGAGCACGTCATTGCTCTCGAGTCATGGTAGGGGAATCAGGCCTCTAGACGCGTTGAAGAAGGACTCTCAAGATCTCTCTCGGGTCTTGGCAAGAATACCTGAGTTCCCTCGACTTGTGCCGGTGACCTCAGGGAGATTCTCCGGGTGCCTCTGAGAAGTCAGGGATACTGTGGAGTTGGGAAAGACCTCTCGGGACTCCACTGGGTTTGGTGAAATGGAAGGGGGCCTCATCTCGAGGGGAGGCAGGAACCTCAGGGTTCCTCTCCATTTCTGATTCCAATTGCAGCCCCCTGCATAGTTGGGAGAGGTGAGTCAGGCCTTGTCTTGTGTGCAGGAATGGACCTCCGCTTGCCTCTCGAGTTGTTCACTGGGTGACAGGCACTTGTTGAGCTGTATGAGTAACCTGCGGTCTTTTCCGGACGATGCACGGGGGTGTCAGTGCCCCTTCGTGTTGTGCCTTCATCCACACTATCTTCGAATAGGTGTCTGGGCATCGCGTTCTTATCAAGAGCGGATCGGGAAATCGCGGTCTTTCGGCATGTGGCACCACCATCGAGGCTACGTCTCGAATTTCCTCGTGAGACAGCCTCATCTGAGGTGCGTGGAGAAGGTTGGGAACCCCTTGCAGACAAAGCAGGGGAATCGACCCTCCTTTCGCAATCAGGAGGGGAGAAGGGGCTCAGATGAAGTGGTGCCAGGAACCTCGGTGTTCCCCTCTAGTGCGACCCGTATGTCGGGGAACTTTTGGGGTAGCATTAAGGGTGCCAAATATCATTTCGCACTTGAAGACAGAACGTGGGACTACTCTTGAGACGCTGGAGTGGGCAAGGGCCTCATCTTGCAATGAAGGGGAAACCACGTGGTTTTTCTCAAGTTGAGGTGGAATTCTCGAATTACTACTGGGAATTCAGGCTTCCTCTTGTGTTGGCCCAGGGAGGTCCAATCTTCCATTCGGGTTGCGAGGGAAAGCTGGGGAGTGCTCTCGAGTTACTGCAGGGCAAAAGCGACCTCATCTAGCCTTGTGTTCAGGACCCAATGATCCTCTCCAAGGGCGACAGGGATCTCGGGTTTGCATTACAGACTCACCCAGGGAGTTAGGCCTCGTCTCGAGGGGAAGCAAAGGACTCGGCTCTCCTCTCGAGTAGCGACGCGTATCTCTTGGAGCCCACTGAGTGGTCTAAAGGGAGTCAACCCTCCTCTTCAGTTTGGAGAGAGGACTCGGGATTGCTCTCCAGGCCATGCAGGAAAAGAAGGCCCACATCTCGAGATGACGGGGGCGTCTCGTGTGTTTTCTCGAGCTGCGGCGCCAGTGTTGGGTTTCTCACGAGGTACGACGGGGAGTTCAGGTAGCCTCTCGTGTGGCAACAGGGAAGTCAGGTCTCCATTGGCGGGGCAAGGGGGAGCGCGTCATTGCTCTCAAGTCAGGGTAGGGGAATCGGGCCTCATGACGGGTAGAAAAAGAACTCTCGATGTCTTTCTAGGGTTGCGGCAGGAAACCCTGGGTTCCCTTGACTTGTGCGGGTGACCTCAGGGAGCGTCTCAGGGTGCCTCTGAGAAGTCAGGGATACTGTGGATTTGGGAGAGGCCTCTCGGGACTCCTCTGGGTTTGGTGCAATGGAAGTGGGCCTCATCTCGAGTTGAGGCAGGAACCTCAGGGTTCTGCTCCTGACTTCCTGGAGGCCGGATCTGACTCAGATCGCAGGGTCCCTGTTGAGTTTGCTCAGGAGTGTCAGGTCTCGTGTTCTGCGGAGGAATGGAACTCCGCTTACATCTCAAGTTGTTCAAGGATGACACCACTTTTCGTGATGTGTGTGGAACCTGCGGGTTTTTCGGAGATGCACGGGGGCGTCAGTGCTCCTTCCTGTTGTGCCTTCATCCACAGGGTTGCCTTCGAAGAGGTGTCCGGGCATCGGGTTCTCCTCAAGTGCGGACCGGGAAATTGGGTTCTTTCAGCATGTTGCACCACCCACGAGGCTACATCTCGAATTTCCTCGTGAGACCGGCCTCATCCTGAGGCGCGCAGGAAAGTCCGGGAACCCTTTCCAAACAAAGCAGGGGAATCGACCCTCCTTTCGGGATCAGGAGGAGAGAAAGGGCTCAGATGAAGTAGTGCCGGGAACCTCGGTGCTCTCCTTGAGTGAAAGTCGGGTAACTTTTCGCGTTGAATCAAGGGTGCCAAGTACCGTTTCGCACTTCAAGACGGAACCTGGGACTTCTCTTTAGACGCTGTAGTGGGCAAGGGCCTCATCTAGCGCTGACGGGGGACCCACGTGTTTTTTCTCGAGTTGCGGCAGGATTCTTGAGTTACGATGGGGAATACAGGTTTCCTCTTGTGTTGGCCCAGGGAAGTCCAATCTTCCATTCGAGTTGCAAGTGAGAGCTGGAGATTGCTCTCGAGTCACTGCAGGGCAAAATAGAGCTCATCTAGGTTTGTGTCCAGGACCGAGTTTTTCTCTCCAGGGGCGACAGGGATCTCGGGGTTGCATTCCAGACTCACCCGGGGAGTCAGGCCTCGTCTCGAAGGGAATGAATGGACTCCGCTCTCCTCTCGAGTCGCGACGGGTATCCCTTGGAGCCCAAGAGTGGCCTAAATGGAGTTAAGCCTCCTGTGGAGTTTGGACAGAGGACTCGGGATTGCTCTCTAGGCCATGCAGGAAAAGAAGGCCCTCATCTCGCGATGACGGGGGCGTCTCGTGGGTTTTCTCAAGGTGCAGTGCCTGGTTGGGGTTTCTCACGAGATAGGACGGGGAGCTCAGGGAGACTCCTGTGGTGCCACGGAAGTCAGGTCTCCATGGACGTGGCGTGGGGGAGCGCCTCATTGCTCTCGAGTCATGGTAGGGGAATCAAGCCTCAAGACGCTTCGAAGAAGAACTATCGAGGTCTTTCTCGGGGTATGGCAGGAAACCCTGGGTTCCCTCGACTTGTGCCCATGACCTCAGGGAGCTTAGCGGGGTTCCTCTGAGAAGTCAGGGATACTGTGGAGTTGAGAGGGGCTTCTCGGGACTTCACAGGGACTGGTGCAATTGAAGAGGACCTAATCTCGGATTCAGGCAGTAACGTCAGGGTTCCTCTCCATTTCTGACTCGGATAGCAGGGTCCCTGCAGAGTTGGGACAGGAGAGTCAGACCTCGTCTTGTGTGGAGTAATGGAACTCCGCTTGCCTCTCGAGTTGTTCATGGGATGACAGGCCACCTGTCGAGTTGTATGTGGAACCTGCGGTTTTGGGGGACGATGCACAGGGGTGTCAGTGCCCCTTCGTGTTGTGCCTTCATCCACAGGGTTACCTTCGAAGAGGTGACCAGGCATCGGGATCTTATCAATAGCGGACCAGGAAATCGGGGTCTTTCGGCATGTGGCACAACCCACGAGGCTACGTCTCGACTTCCCTCGTGAGACTGGCCTCATCCTGAGGTTCGCCGGGAAGTCTGGGAACCCCTTCCAGACAAAGCAGGGGAATCGACCCTCCTGTCGCCATCAGGAGGGGAGAAGAGGCTCAGCTGAAGCGGTGCTGGGAACCTCCATGTTCTCCTCGAGTGAGACCGGGGTGTCAGGGAAATTTGGGGGTCGCATCAAGGGTGCCAACTACCGTTTCACACTTCAAGACGGAACATGGGACTTCCCTGGAGACGCTATAGCTGACAGGGGCCTCATATTTCGATGACGGAGGAGCCACGTTGTTTTTCTCCAGTTGCCGCGGGATTCTCGAATTACAACGGGGAATACAGGCTTCCTCTTGTGTTGGCCCAGGGAAGTCCAATCATCCATTCGAGTTGGGAGAGAGAGCTGGGGATTGCACTTGAGTCAATGCAGGACAAAAAAGACCTCATTTAGGCTTGTGTCCAGGACCGAGTTTTCCTCTACAGGGGCGACACGGATCTCGGGATCCCATTCCATACTCACCCAAGTAGTCAGGCCTCTGCTCGAGGGGAAGCAACGGACTCCGCTCTCCTCTAGAGTAGCGACGTGTATCTCTTGGAGGCTACTGAGTGGCCTAAAGGGAGTCAGGCCTCCAGTGGAGTTTGGAGAGTGGACTCGGGATTGCTCTCTAGGTCATGTAGGAAAAGAAGGCCCTCATCTTACGATGATGGGGGCGTCTCGTGAGTTTTCTCGAGTGGCGGTGCCAGTGTGGGGTTTTCATGAGGTAGGACGGGGAGCGCAGGGAGCCTCTCGTGTGGCGCCAGGGAAGTTAGGTTTCAATGGGCGTGGCGAGGGGAATGCGTCATTGCTCTCCAGTCATGGTAGGGTATCGGGCCTCAAGATGCGGTAAAGAAGGTCTCTCGAGGTCTTGCTCAGAATGCAGCAGGAAACCCTGGGTTCACTCGACTTGTGCCAGTGACCGCAGAGAACTTCTGAGGGTGCCTCTCAGAATCAGGGATACTGTGGATTTGGGAGGGGCCTCTCGGGACTCCATTGGGTATGGCACAATGGAACAGGGCCTCATTTCGAGTTGATGCAGGAACGTCAGGTTTCATCTACATTTCTGACTCCGATCGCACGGTCCCTGCAGAGTTGGGAAAGGAGAGTCAGGCCTTCTCTTGTGTGGAGGAAAGGAACTCCGCATGCCTCTCTAGTTCTTCAAGGGATGACAGGACACTTGTCAATCTGTGTTTGGAATCTGCGTGTTTTTCCATACTATGCATGGGGATGTCAGTACCCCTTCGTGTTGTGCCTTCACCCACAGGGTTGCCTTCGAAGAGGGGTCCGGGCCTCAGGGCCTTCTCAAGAGCGGACCGGGGCATCGGGGGCGTTCGGCATGTGGCACCACCCACGTGGTTCGTCTCGAATTTCCTCGTGAGACCGGCCTCATCCTGAGGTGCGCCGGGAAGGTCGGAACCCCTTGCAGACAAAGCAGGGGAATCGACCCTCCTGTCTCGATCAGGAGGGGAGAAGGGGCACAGATGAGGTGATGCCGGGAACCTCGGTGTTCCCCTCCAGTGAGACCAGTGTGTTGGGGAACTTTTGGGGTCGCATCAAAGGTGCCAAGTACCGTATCGCACTTCAAGATGGAACGTAAGACTTCTTTTGAGACGCTGTAGCGGCAATGGCCGCATCTTGCGATGAATAGGGAACGATGTGGTTTTTCTCGAGTTGTGGCGGGATTCTTGAGTTACGACGGGAAATTCAGGCTTCCTCTTCTGTTGGCCCAGGGAAGTCCAGTCTTCCATTTGAGTTGCGAGGGAGAGTTGGGGATTGCTCTCGAGTCACTGCAGGAAAAAAGAGACCTCATCTAGGCTTGTGTCCAGGACCTAATGTTTCTCTCCAGGGCGACAGGGATCTCCGGTTCGCATATCAGACTCACCCGAGGAGTCAGGCCTCGCCTTGTGGGGAAGGAAAAGACTCCACTCTTCTCTCGACTCGCGACGGGTATGTCTTGGAGTCCACTGAGTGACCAAAAGGGAATCAAGCCTACTGTGGAGTTTGGAGAGAGGACTCGGGATTGATCTCCAGGCCATGCTAGAAAAGAAGGCCGTCATGTCGCGAAAACGGGGGCGTCTCGTGGGTTTTCTCTATCTGCGGCGCCAGTGTGGGGTTTCTCACGAGGTATGACGGGGAGTTCAGGGAGCCTCTCGTGTGGCGCCAGGGAAGTCAGGGCTTCATGAGTGTAGCAGAGGGAGCGCGTCATTGCCCTCGAGTCATGGTAGGGGAATCAGGCCTCAAAATGCGTTGAAGAAGGACTCTTGAGTTCTTTCTATGGTGGCGGCAGTAAACCCTGGGTTCACACGAATTGTGCTGGTGACCTCAGGGAGCTTCTCAGGGTGCCTCTGAGAAGTCAGGGATACTGTGGAGCTGGGACGCGTCTCTCGGGACTCCACTGGTTTTCGTGCAATGGAAGAGGTCCTAATCTCGAGTGGAGGCAGGAACCTCAGCGTTCCTCTCGTGACTTCACTGGCGCTGGTCTGATTCGGATCGCAAAGTCCCTGCAGAGTTGGGACAGGAGAGTCAGGCCTCGTCTTGTGTAGAGGAATGAAACCCCACTTGCCTCTCGAGTTCTTCAGGGGTGACAAGCCACTTGTTGAGCTGTATGTGGAACCTGCGGGTTTTTCCGGACGATGCACGAGGGTGTCAGTGCCCCTTTGTGTTGTGCCTTCATCCACAGGGTTGCCTTCGAAGAGGTGTCCAGGCATCGGGTTCTTATGAAGAGCGTACCGGGAAATCATAGTCTTTTGGCATGTGGCACCACCCGCGAGCTACGTCTCGAATTTCCTCGTGAGACCGGCCTCATCCTGAAGTGCCCCGTGAAGGTCGGGAACCCCTTACAAACAAAGCAGGGGAAGTGACCCTCCTATCACGAACAGGAGGGGAGAAGGGGCTCAGATAAACTGGTGCCGGGAACCTCGGTGTTCACCTCGAGTGAGACCGATATTTCGGGGAACTTTTGGGGTCACATCAAGTATCGTTTTGCACTTCAAGACGGAACGTGGGACTTTTCTTGAGAAGCTGTAGCGGGCAAGGGCCTCATCTTGCGATGACGAGGGAACCAAGTGCTTTTTCTCGAGTTGCGGTGGGATTCTCGAGTTACGAAGGGGAATTCAGGCTTCCTCTTGTGTTGGCCCAGGGAAGTCCAATCTTCCATTCGAGTTGTCAGGGAGAGCGGGGGATTGCTCTCGAGTTACAGAAGGGCAAAAGAGACCTCATCTAGGCTTGTTTCCAGGACCTAATGTTCCTCTCCCGGGGAGACAGGGATCTCGGGGTTGCATTCCAGACCCACCTGGTGAGTCAGGCCTTGTCTCAAGGGGAAGCAAAGGACTCCATTCTCCTCTCGAGTCGCGATGGGTATCTCTTGGAGCCCACTAAGTGGCCTAAAGGGAGTCAAGCCTCCTGTGGAGTTTGAAAAGAGGATTCGGTATTCCTCTCCAGGCCATGCAGGAAAAGAAGGCCCTCATCTCGCGATGACAGGGGCGTATGGTGGGTTTTCTCAAGCTGCGACGTCAGTGTGGGGTTTCTCACGAGGTACAACAGGGAGCTCAGGGAGCCTCTCTTATGGCGCCAGGGAAGTCAGGTCTCCATGTGCGTGGCGAGGGGGTGCATGTCATTTCTATAGAGCCATTGAAGCAGATTCGGGCTTCAAGACATGTTGAAGTAGGACTCTCGAGGTCTTTTTCGCATTGTGGCAGGAAACCCTGGGTTCCCTCGACATGTGCCGGTGACCTCATGGAGCTTCTCCGGGTGCCTCTGAGAAGTCAGGGGTACTGTGGAGTTGGGAGGAGCCTCTCTGGACTCCACTGGGTTTGGTGCAATGGATGAGAGCCTCATCTCGAGTGGAGGCAGGAACCTCATGTTTCCTCTCCTGGGTTTCCTTGCGCCGGTACTGACTCGGATCGCAGTTTCCCTGCAGAGTTGGTACAGAAAATCAGGTCTCGCCTTGTGTGGAGGAATGGAACTCCACTTGCCTCTCGAGTTGTTCACGGGGTGACAGACCACTTGTTGAACTGTGTTTGTAACCTGCAGGTTTTTCTGGATGATAAACGGGGGTGTCAGTGCCCCTTCGTGTTGTGCTTTCATCCACAGGTTTTCCTTCGTAAAGGTGTCAGGGCATCGCGTTCTTATCAAGAGTAGACCGGGAAATCGGGGCCTTTCGGCTTGTGGCACCACCCACGAGGCTATGTCTCGAATTTCCTCCTGAGACCTGCCTCATCCTTAGGCGCGCTGGAAAGGTCGGGAACGCCTTCCAGACATAGCAGGGGAATCGACACTCCTGTCGCGATCACGAGGGCAGAAGGAGTTCAAATGAAGTGGTTCCGGGAACCTCGGTGTTCCTTTCGAGTGAGACCGGTATGTCGGGGAATTTTGAGATTGCATCAAGGGTGCCAAGTACCGTTTCGCACTTCAAGACAGAACGTGGGACTTCTCTTGAGTCGCTGTAGCGGGCAAGGGCCTCATCTAGCGCTGATGGGGGAACCACGTGGATTTTCTCGAGTTTCGGCGGGATTCTCGAGTTACGATGTCGAATTCAGGCTTCCAATTGTATTGGCCCAGGGAAGTCCAATCTTCAATTCGATTTGCAAGGGAGAGCTGGCGATTGCTCTCTAGTAACTGCAGTGCAAAATAGACCTCATCTAGGCTTGTGTCCAGGACCGAGTTTTCCTCTCCAGGTGCGACAGGAACTCGGGGTTGCATTCCAGACTCACACGGGGAGTCAGGCCTCATCTCGAGGGGAAGCAAAGGACTCCTCTCTCCCTTCAAGTCCTGACAGGTATCTCTTGGAGCCAACTGAGAGGCCTAAAGAGAGTCAAGCCTCCTGTGGAGTCTGGAGAGAGGACTCGGTTTTGCTCTCCATGCCAGGCAGGAAAGAAGTCCCTCATCTCGTGATGACGGGGGCGTATCGTGGGTTTTCTCGAGCTGCGGTGCCTGAATGGGGTTTCCGAAGAGGTACGACGGGGAGCTCAGGGAGACTCTCTTCAGGCGTCAGGGAAGTCAGGTCTCCATGCGCATGGCGATGGGGAGCGGGTCTTTGCTCTCGAGTCATGGTAGGGGAATCGGGCCTCAAGACGCGCTGAAGGACTCTCAAGGTCTTTCTCGGGTCGCAGCAGGAAACCCTGGGTTCCCTTGACTTGTGCCGGTGACCTCAGGTAGATTCTCAAGGTGCCTCTGAGAATTCAGGGATACTGTGGAGTTGGGAGGGGCCTCTCGCGACTCATCTGGGTTTGGTGCAATGGAAGAGGGCCTCACCTCGAGTTGAGACAGGAACCTCAGGTTTCCTCTCCATTTCTAACTCGGATGGCAGGGTCCCTGAAGAGTTGGGACAGGAGAGTCAGGCCTCATCTTGTGTGGAGGAATCGAACTCCGCTTGCCTATAGAGTTGTTCACGGGGTGACATTCCACTTGTCGAGCTGTGTGTAGAACCTGTGGGTTTTTCTGGACGATGCACGGGAGTTTTAGTAACCCTTCTGTGGTGCCTTCATCCACAGGGTTGCCTTCGAAGTGGTGTCCGGGCATCGGGTTCTTATCCAGATTGGACCGCACCATCGGGGTCTTTCGGCATGTGGCACCACCCACGAGCTTACGTCTCGAATTTCCTCCTGAGAAAGGCCTCATCCTTAGGTGCGCCGGGATGGGCGGGAACTCCTTCCAGACAAAGCAGGGGAATATACCCTCCTGTCGTGATCAGGAGGGGAGAAAGTGATCAGATGAAGTGGTGCCGGGAACTTCAGTGTTCCCCTCAGTGAGAACGGTGTGTCGGGGAACTTTTGGGGTTACATCAAGGGTGAAAAGTAGCATTTCGCACTTCAAGACGGAACGTGGGACTTCACTTGAGACGCTGTAGCGGGCCAGGGCGTCATCTTGGGATGACGAGTGAACCACGTGCTTTTGCTCGCATTGCGGCGGGAGTCTCGAGTTTCGACGGGGAATTCAGATTTCCTCCTGTGTTGGCCCATGGAAGTCCAATTTTCCATTCGAGTTGCGAGGGTGAGCTGGGATCCCACTCAAGTCACTGCGGGGCAAAATAGACCATATCTAGGCTTGTGTCCAGGACCGAATATTCCTCTCCAGGGGTGACAGGGATCTCGGGGTGGCACTCCAGACTCACCCAGGAAGTCCGGCCTTGTTTCTAGGGGAAGCAAAGTATTCCGCTTTCCTCTCGAGTCGCGACGGGTACCTATTGAGCGCACTGGGTAGCCTTAGTGAGTCAAGCCTCCCGTGGAGTTTGGAGAGACGACTCGGGATTGCCCTCCAGGCCATGCAGTTAATGATGGCCCTCATCTCACGATAACGGGGGTGTCTCGTGGGTTTTCTCGAGCTGCGGCGCCAGTGTGGGGTTTCTCCCGAGGCACGACGGGGATCTCAGGTAGCCTCTCGTGCGGCGCCAGGGAAGTCAGGACTCCATGCGCGTGGCGAGGGGGAGCGCGTCATGGCTCTCGAGTCACGGGAGGGGACTAGGGCCTCGAGACGCGTTGAAGAAGGACTCTCGAGGTCTTTCTCAGGGGGCGGCGGGAAACCCTCGTTACCCTCGCCTTCTGCCGGGGACCTTAGGGAACTTCCCAGGGTGCCTCTGAGAGGCTAGGGATCCTGAGGAATTGGCGGGGCCTCTCGGGACTGCACTGGGTCTGGCGCAACGGAAGAGGGCCTCACCTCGAGGGGAGGCAGGAGCCTCAGGATTCCTCTCCGTTTCGGACTCTGACCGCAGGGTCCCTGCAGAGTTGGGACAGGAGAGTCAGGCCTCGTCTTGTCTGAGGAAGGGAATCCCGCTGGCCTCTAGAGTTGCTCAGGGGGTCTCAGGTCCCTCGTCGAGCTGTGTGTGGAACCCGCAGGCCTCTGCGGACGATGCACGGGGGTGGCAGTGCACCTTCGTGTTGTGCCTTCACCCACAGGGTTGCCTTCGAAGAGGGGTCCGGGCCTCGGGTCCTTCTCAAGAGCGGACCCGGGAATTGGGGACGTTCGGCATGTGGCACCACCCACGTGGCTCGTCTCGAATTTCCTCGTGAGGCCGGCCTCATCCTGAGGTGCGCCTGGAAGGCCGGGAACCCCTTCCAGACCACGCAGGGGAATCGACTCTCCTGTCGCGATCCGGAGGGGAGAAGGGGCTCAGATGAAGCGGTGCCGGGACCCTCGATGTTCCCCTCGAGGGAACCCGGCGTGTCGGTGAACTTGGGGGTCGCAGGAAGGCTGTCAGGGACCGTTTCGCCCTTCAGGGCGGAACAGGGGACTTCCCTTGAGACGCCGTCTCGGGCAAGGGCCTCATCTTGCCAAGAGGTGGGAACCCCGTGGTTTTTCTCGAGTTGCTGCGGGAATCTCGATTTACGACGAGGATCTCAGTCTTCCTCTTGGGTTGGCCCTGGGAAGCCCAATCTTCGCCTCGAGTTGCGAGGGAAAGCTGGGGGTTGCGCTCGAGTCACTGCAGGGCCCAAGAAACCTCACCTAGGCGTGTGTCTGGGACCTAATATTCCTCTCCAGGGAAGGCAGGGATCTCGGGGTTGCATTTCAGGCTCCCCCGGGGAGTCAGGCCTCGTCTCGAGGGAAAGCCAAGAATTCCGGTCTCCTCTCGAGTCGCGACGCGGGTCTCTTGGAGCCCCCTGAGCGGCCTCAATTGAACAGACTCCTCTTCCGTTTGGAGAGAGGACCCGGGATTGCTCTCCAGGCCATGCAGGAAAAGAAGGCCCTCAGCTCGCGAGTACGGGGCCGTCTCAGGGGTTTCCTCGAGCTGCGGCGCCCCTGGGGGTTTTCTCCCGAGGCACGATGAGAATCTCAGGGAGCCTCCTGTGCGGCGCCAGGGAAGTCAGGTCTCCATGCGCGTGGCGAGGGTGAGCGCGTCATGGCTCTCGAGTCGCGGGAGGGGACTAGGGCCTCGAGACGCGTTGAAGAAGGACTCTCGAAGTCTTTGTCGGAGGGCGGCGGGAAACCCTCGTTTCCCTCGCCTTCTGCCAGGAGCCTTAGGGAACTTCCCAGGGTGCCTCTGAGAGGCGAGGGATCCTGTGGAGTTGGCGGTGACCCTCGGGACTCCGCTGGGACTGTCGCAACGGAAGAGGGCCTCAGCTCGAGGGGAGGCAGGAACCTCAGGCTTCCTCTCCGTTTCGGACTCCGACCGCAGGGTCCCTGCAGAGTTGGGACAGGAGAGTCAGGCCTCGTCTTGTCTGAAGAAGGGAACCCCGCTTGCCTCTCGAGTTGCTCAGGGGGTCTCAGGCCCCTCGTCGAGCTGTGTTTTCAACCCGCGGGTCTTTGCGGACGGTGCATGGGGTTGGCAGTGCCCCTTCGTGTTGTGCCTTCACCCACAGTGTTGCCTTCGAAGAGGGGTCCGGGCCTCGGGTCCTTCTAAAGAGCAGACCGGGGAATCGGGGGCGTTGGGCATGTGGCCCCACCCACGTGGCTCGTCTCGAATTTCCTCGTGAGGCCGGCCTCATCCTTAGGTGCGCCGGGAAGGCCGGGAACCCCTTCCAGACCACGCAGGGGAATCGACTCTCTTGTCGTGATGAGGAGGGGAGAAGGGGCTCAGAGGAAGCGGTGCCGGGACACTCGGTGTTCCCCTCGAGGGAACCCGGCGTGTCGGGGAACTTTTGGGGGTCGCATGAAGGCTGGCAGGATCCTTTCCGCCCTTCAGGGCGGAAGAGGGGACTTCCCTTGAGACGCCGTCGCGGGCAAGGGTCTCATCTTGCCAAGAGTTGGGAACCACGTGGTTTTTCTCGAGTTGCGGCGGGATTCTCGAGTTACAATGGGGATCTCAGCCTTCCTCTTGGGTTGGCCCTGGGAAGCCCAATCTTCCCCTCGAGTTGCAAGGGAAATCTGGGGGTTGCGCTCGAGTCACTGCAGGGCCAAAGAGACCTCACCTAGGCGTGTGTCCAGGACCTACTATTCTTCTCCAGGGAAAGCAGGCAACTCGGGGTTGCATTCCAGGCTCCCCCAGGGAGTCAGACCTCGTCTCGAGGGGAAGCCAAGGACTCCGCTGTCCTCTCGAGTCGCGACAAGGATCTGTTGGAGCCCCCTGAGCGGCCTCAACGGAGTCCAGCCTGCTCTTCAGTTTGGAGAGAGGACTCGTGATTTGTCTCCAGGCCATGCAGGAATATAAGGCCCTCATCTCGCGATGACCGGGGTGTCTCATGTGTTTCCTCGAGCTCCCGCGGCAGTGTGGGTTTCCTCACGAGGTACGATGAGGATCTCAGGGAGCCTCTCGTGCAGTGCCAGGTTAGTCAGGTCTCCATGCGCGGGAAGAGGGGGCGCGTGTCATGGCTCTCGAGTCATGGTAGGGGAATCGCGACTCAACACATTTTGAAGCACTCTCGAGGTCTTTCTCGAGTCATGGCAGAAAACCCAGGGTTCCCTAGACTTGTGCCTGTGACCTCAGGGAGCTTCTCATTGTGCCTCTGAGAACTCAGGGATACTGTGGAGTTGGTAGGGGCCTCTCGGGACTCCACTGGGTGTGGTGCAATGGAAGAGGGCCTCATCTCGAGTGGACGCAGGAACCTCAGGCTTCCTCTCCGTTTCTGACTCGGATCCCATGGTCCCTGCAGAGTAGGGACAAGAGAGTCACACCTAGTCTTCTGTTGAGGAATGGACCTTCGTTTGCCTTTCGAGTTGTTTACAGGGTGACAGGCCACTTGTCGAAATGTCTGTGGGACCTGCGGGTTTTTCTGGACGATGCACGCGGGTGTCAGTGCCCCTTCGTGTTGTGCCTTCATCCACAGGTTTTCCTTCAAAGAGGTGTGCTGGCATCGGGTTCTTTTCAAGAGTGGACCGTGAAATTGGGGTCTTTCGGCATGTGGCACCACCCATGAGGCTACGTCTCGAACTTCCTCATGAGACCGGCCTCATCCTGAGGTGCGCCCGGAAGGTCGGGAACCCCTTGCAGACAGAGAAGGGGAGTCGACCCTCCTGTCGCAATCAGGAGAGGAGAAGGGGTCAGATGAAGTGGTGCCGGGAACCTCGGTGTTCACCTTGAGTGAGTCTGGTATGTCGCGGAACTTTTGGGGTCGCATCAAGGGTGCCAAGTACCGTTTCGCACTTCAGGATGGAACGTGGGACTTCTCTTGAGATGCTGTAGCGGACAAAGGGCCTCATCTTGCGATGACGAGGGAAGCACGTGGATTTTCTCGAGTTGCGGTGGGATTCTCGAGTTACGACGGGGAATTCAGGCTTCCTCTTGTGTTGGCCCAGGAAGTCTAATCTTCCATTCGAGTTGCCAGGGAGAGCTGGGGATTGGGCTCCATTCACTGAAGGGCAAACTAGACCTCATCTAGGCTTGTATCCCGGACTTAATGTTCCTCTCCATAGGCGACAGGGATTTGGGGTTGCATTCCATACTCACCCGGAGAGTCAGGCCTCATCTCGAGGGGAAGCAAAGGACTCCACTCTCTTCTCGAGCCGCGACAGGTATCTCTTGGAGCCCACTGAGTGGTCTTTGCTCTGTAGGAGAGCTCTAGTGTATATAAGCCTGTACATAAGTGAACACAGACATTCTGTGTGCATGTTGCTGCGTACCCAAAATAGGGCCACAAGGAGCCTCACGCTCTCCATGCAGCGCGGAAGCTGTGCAGCCACGCAGCAGCTGAAGAATCCAACCAATTGCTCTTTTCTTACCTCTGACAGAGCTCGCATTGCCGTAGCCCTTGGCAGTTTGGAAACACTGGACCCTAACCCCTCTCAAAGTAGGCCTGGGTTCTAGTTCGAATAGAAAGTCAATAGCGGAGCTGAGGACAGGAACGCGGCAGTCATTTATCACACACTCCTGCAGCCTGCTACTACAGGGACACTAATGCTAGAAGCTAGGAATGTCTTTGCAAGGTGCGCAAAGGACAAGGGAGAACCTCGACCCTGACTCTAGTATTTCAGCCCCCTGAGCAGATCTGAGGTTCTCCCGCTGTAGAAGCTAACCCATTCCTTTCAAATACAGGCTTCCTAACACAGGGCCAGTTGGCTGCTTGCTCTTCCACGAAGCAGGCTTCCTTAACTTGCAAACTGCGAATTCCGCTTAACAGCCTGGAGGAAAAATCGCTTCTTGGAAGATTTTTTTCAGAGGCTGTATCCCCGGAGCTGGGGCCAAGCTAGGGGACCCATACTGGCAAGGGAAGGCAAAACCACATCCAATGTCTTTGCTCTGGAGGACAGCTTTGGTGAGCCTAAGTCTTTCAGGAATATTTCTGGCTCCAACAGAGTCAAATTCTGTGTGAAGCTGCACAGCCAAAATAGGGGAACAGAGAGCCTGATTCTCTCTGTGTAGCTTTGAAGCTGTCATTCAAACAACAGCTTGAGAATCCATACAATGCTCTCCCTTACTGCTAAGAGAATTCTCATTGCTGTCGTCCTTGACAGTTTGTAGAAATCCGCACCCTAACCCTTCTCCAAGTAGGCCTGGGTCCTAGCTCGGAACAACAGGCAACGGCGGAGCTGAGGCCAGTAAGGCACAAGTGAGGTCTCACACACTCTTGCAGCCTGATCGTCCAGGAGCAGTAAGGCCTCTTTTTCCCTGCAGGAGGCTCGCTTGCCTTGCCTCCTGTGAACTGCATTTCCCAGCCTGGGCGCAAAGCTGTTCCTGGAGATTTTTTCTCAGGGGCTGTTTCCCTGGAGCTGGGTCGGACCTCGGGGGCCCAACTCACAGGGGAAGACAAAACCACATGGACAGGTCTATGCTCTGTAGGATAGCTCTAGTGAACCTCATCTCTCAGGAACATTCTTGGCTTCTACAGAGACACCTCTGTGCATGAAGCTACACACCCAACATAGTGGCAAAGGGAGTCTGATTCTCTCCGTGGGTGCTGATGCTTTGTGGCAAAGCACCTGCTAAGAATCCATCCGCATAGGCTTCCCTCACCTTGACAGAGGTCTCATTGCTGTAGTCCTTGGCAGTTTGGAAAAAAGCTGACCCTTACCCTTCACCAAGTAGGCCCTTGTCCTTGTTTGAATGGAAAGGCAGTAGCTGAGCTGAGGCCAGTAAGGCGCCAGTCAAGTCTGACATATTCCCGATGCCTGCTCCTTCATGGAAAATAACGTTAGAATCTGGGAATGTCTTTGCAAGGCTGGCAAAGGGCAGTCAGGAACCTCGACCCTGCCTCTGGAATTTCTATCTTCTCAGCACATCTGGCGGTCTCGGTCAGGAGAAACTAACCCATTCCTTGCAAATATAGGCTTCCAAACACAGGCCGGTTGGCTGTCTCTTCTTGCCGAAGGAAGCTTGCTTATCCCACCTCCTGCAAACTCCGCTTCCCAGCCTGGGGGATAAGAGGTTCTTGGAGATCTTTTCTCAGAGGCTGTTTCCACGGAGCAGGGGCCGATCCCGGAGACCCACACGCACAGGGGAAGGGAAAACCGCATGGATAAGTCTTTGCTCTCTAAGAGTGCTCTAGTGAACCTCACTCTATGGGGAATGTTCTTGGCTCCAACGGGGACATCTCTGTGTGGGAAGCTGCATAGCCAACATAGAGACACAGAGACCTGATTCTCTCTGTGCAGCTTTGACGCTGTCGTTCAAACAACAAATTGAGAATCCACACAATGCTCTCCCTTACCACTGAGAGAGTTATCATTGCTGTAGCCCTTCGCAGTTTCTGGAAATCGGCACACAAACACTTCTCCAAGTAGGCCTGGGTTCAAGTTCAGATGAACATGCAATAGCGGAGCTGAGGCCAGTAAGGCACCAGTCAGGTGTCACACACTCTGGCAGCCTGCTCCTCCAGGGACAGTAAGGCCTCTATTTCCCTTCAGGAGGCTCGCTTGCCTTACTTCCTGTGAACAGCGTTTCCCAGCCTGGGCGGAAAGCAGTTCCTGGAGATCTTTTCTCAGGGGCTGTTTCCCCGGAGTTGGGGCGGACCTCGGGGACCCAACTCACAGGGGAAGGCAAAACCAAATGGACAGGTCTATGCTCTGTAGGAGATCTCTAGTGAACTGCCGGGGTCCAGCCCCAGCTGATCCAGGGTATTCGAAGCAGAGACGGCGTAGGCGAGGGTCAGGGAACAACTGCTTAATTAAACGTTAATTAAGGATATAAAGAGTAATAAAATGAGGATAGCTCAGTAGGAAAATTCAGTGGAGAAAAGAGGCTGAGTAGCTTGGTTTACGCGGGGGACCAATAAAACTTCAAGACAAGAAGCTTGCACCACTTACGTAGGCCGCAGGCGTCCTTCCGTTCTCCCGAAGGAGAGGAGACACTGAGGCCTCCCCGGTCGGATCTTAGAAGCCCAGGCAAAATTAGTAAGCTTGGTGGGTTCCGCGCTCCAGATGGAGACTCAACCAGAGTGAGAGAGAGAGAGAGAGACATGGGGAGACCAGTCTTTCGAGAAACTGATCCCAATTCTTTATTTCCCATGGTCTACTTTTATACACTGAGATGTTATGCAAAAGTCACGTGGGGTCAGCAGTCCTGACTTTTATCAAAGTCAGGTGCTTCATACAAAAGTATACAGAGGTCTTAGGGGTGTTACATCATCTTCTGGCTGGGGGGCCTGCTGACAATTTACGACCCTCTCCTTGTGACAGCGGTCAGTCAACCAGGACACTTATTTCTCCAGGGGTGATTATTCTTAAAACAGACGCCACCCAAATAAAGTTACATTCCTATAGGGTGAGGGTGTAGTGGGTTTTAGTTAAGGAAAGAATTTACTTAGCCTAAGGTCTAACGTGATTTATAGCAAAGGTTAATACTTATTTCTTCTATATATTCATTAATGTGTATAAGGGCAGGGGATGTGGAGACTTAGCAGTAAACATCAGCTCAACAAATGAAAAAACCTTCACCAATATGATTTCTAATCAGCCCATTTTACTTATACTAATAATTTTCTAACTTTTCTAAGGAACCTGTTTTTAGAAGGTTTAAAGCATCTCGTGCCTCTCATGGTTGGGAGGCTGTGAGCAATCACATGTGGCCGGACAAGCCTGTCAGGCAGGCTAGAGAACCTTCAGAGGAGTTTGTAGGTTAAAACACTCTTGTCACACCCAGGGGTTTTTATCAACTGGAGCTCTATGTTAACTCCTTCTCCGAAAGAGGTGGTGGGGGACAGCCCCCCGTAAAGTCAGAGGTGTAGGTGAGAGCACAAAATAGTAAGGTAGGCAGGCTCTGGTGATGGGGGTAGATGCTCGAGGATTTCCAGGGGGACTCCTGAGGCTCGATCCCGCCTTTGCGTATGTCGAGCCTCCTTCCTCATGACCTTTGCCATGGGCGGAGTGCCTCACTCTGGCCCCCAACAGTGAACCTCCTCTCTCAGGAACATTCTTGGCTCCTATTGAGACACCTCTGTGTGTGTAGCTACACACGCAACGTAGGGGCAAAGGGAGCCAGATTCTTTCCGTGGGGTGCTGATGCTTTGTGGCAAAGCACCTGCTTGAGAATCCATCAGCTTACGCTTCCCTCGCCTTGACAGGGGTCTCATTGCTGTAGCCCTTGGCAGTTTGGAAAGAAGAGGACCCTTACCTTTCATAAAGTGGGCCCTTGTCCTAGTTTGAAAGGAAAGGCAAGAGCTGAGCTGAGGCCAATAAGGCGCCAGTCAAGTCTGACATATTCCCGAAGCCTGCTCCTTCATGGAAAATAACGCTGGAATCTAGGAATGTCTCTGCAAGGCTGGCAAAGGGCAGTCAGGAGCCTGCACCATGCCTCTGGAATTACCGATTTCTGAGCAGATCTGGAGGTCTACTTTAGGAGAATCTAACTCATTCCTTCCATATTGAGACTTCCAAAAACAGGCCGGTCGGCTGCCTCTTCGTGCCCGAAGGAGGCTTGCTTTTCCTGCCTCCTATGAACCCAGCTTCCCAGGCTCTGGGAAAAGCGGATCTTGAAGATCTTTTCTCAGGGGTTGTTTCCACGGAGCTGGGGCTAAGCCTGGAGACCCAAACTCACAGGGGAAGAAAAACCACATGGACAAGTCTTTGCTCTCTAGGAGAGCTCTAGTGAACTTCACTCTGTCACGAACATTCTTGATTCATATGGAGACACCCCTATGTGCGAAGCTGCGTACCCAACATGGGGGCACAGAGAGCCTGATTCCCTCTGTGTAGCTTTAAAGATGTCGTTCAAAAAACACCTTGAAAATCCATACAATGCTCTTCCTTACCCGTGACAGAGTTCTCATTGCTGTAGCCCTTGGCAGTTTTTAGAAATCCGCACCCAAACCCTTCTCCAAGTAGTCCTGGGTCCTAGTTCGGAGGAACATGCAATGGCAGAGCTGAGGCCAGTAAGGCACCAGTCAGGTTTCACACACTCTGGCAGCCTGATCGTCCAGGGACAGTAAGCCCTCTTTTTCCCTGCAGGAGGCTCACTTGACTTCCCTCCTGTGAGCTGCATTTCCCAGCCTGGGGGAAAAGGGGCCCCTGGAGATCTTTTCTCAGGGGCTCCTTCCCCGGAGCTGGGGAGGACCTCGAGGACCCAACTCACAGGGGAAGGCAAAAGCACATGAACAAGTCTATGCTCTGTAGGAGAGCTCTAGTGAACCTCATCTCTCAGGAACATTCTGGCCTCCTATAGAGACACCTCTCTGTGTGAAGCTACACACCCTACATAGGGGCAAATGGAGCCTGATTCTCTCCGTGGGGTGCTGATGCTTTGTGGCAAAGCACGTGCTTGAGAATCCATCCACTTAGGCTTCCCTCGCCTTGACAGAGGTCCCATTGCTGTAGCCCTTGGCAGTTTGGAAAGAAGAAGACCCTTACCCTTCATAAAGTAGGCCTTTGTCCTAGTTTGAATGGAAAGGTAATAGCTGAGCTGAGGCCAATAAGGTGCCTGCCATGTCTGACATACTCCCGTAGCCTTCACCTTCATGGAAAATAACTCTAGAATCTGGGAATGTCTTTGCAAGGCTGGCAAAGGGCAGTCAGGAACCAGCACCCTGCCTCTGGAATTACCGACTTCTGAGCAGATCTGGAGGTCTCCTTTAGGAGAAGCTAACCCATTCTTTCCAAATAGAGGCTTCCAAACAGGCCGGTTGGCTGCCTCTTCGTGCCCGAAGGAGGCCTGCTTTTCTCGCATCCTATGAAGCCCTGTTCCCAGCCTCTGGGAAAAGCGGATCTTGAAGATATTTTCTCAGGGGTTGTTTCCATGGAGCTGGGGCCGAGACCAGAGACCCAATCGCACAGGGGAAGGAAAACCACATGGACAAGTCTTTGCTCTCCAGGAGACCTCTAAGTGAAACTTACTCTGTCAGGAACGTTCTTGACTCCTATGGAGACACCCCTGTGTGTGAAGCTGCGTACCCAACAAGGGGGCACAGAGAGACTGATTCTCTCTTTGCAGCTTTGAAGCTGTCGTTCAAACAAAAGCTTGAGAATCCATAGAATGCTCTCCCTTACCTCTGAGAGAGTTCTCATTGCTGTAGCCCTTGGCAGTTTTTTAGAAATCCGCACCCAAACCCTTCTCCTAGTAGGCCTGGGTCCTAGTTCGGAGGAACATGCAATGGCGGAGCTGAGGCCAGTAAGGCACCAGTCAGGTCTCACACACTCTTGCAGCCTGCTCCTCCAAGGGGCAGTAAGGCCTCTTTTTCTCTGCAGGAGGCTCGCTTGCCTTGCCTCCTGTGAACTGCGTTTCCCAGTCTGGACGAAAAGCAGTTCCTGGAGGTGTTTTCTCAGGGGTTTCTTCCTCGGAGCTGGGGCGAACATCGGGAACCCAACTCACAGGGGAAGGCAAAACCATATGGACAGGTCTATGCTCTGTATCAGAGCTCTAGTGAACCTCATCTCCCAGGAACATTCTTTGCTCCTATAGAGACACCTCTGTGTTTGAAGCTACACACCCAACATAGGGGCAAATGCAGCCTGATTCTCTCCGTGGGGTGCAGATGCTTTGTGGCAAAGCACCTGTTTGAGAGTCCATCCGCTTCCACTTCCCTCTCTTTGACAGAGGTCTCTTTGCTGTAGCCTTTGGCAGTTTAGAAAGAAGCAGAGCCTTACCCTTCACCAAGTAGGCCCTTGTCCTAGTTTGAACGGAAAGGCGATAGCTGAGCTGAGGCCAGTAAGGCGCCAGTGAAGTCTGACATATTCCTGAAGCCTGCTCCTTCATGGAAAATAACGCTAGAATCTAGAAATGTCTTTGCAAGGCTGGCAAAGGACAGTCAGGAACCTCGACCCTGCCTCTGGAATTTCCGTCTTCTGAGCAGATGTGGAGGTCTTCTTTTGGAGAAGCTAACCATTCCTTCCAAAGAGAGGCTTCCAAACACAGGCTAGTTGGCTGCCTCTACTTGCCCGAAGGAGGCTTGCTTGTTCCGCTTCCTGTGAACTCCGCTTCCCGCCTGGGGGAAAAGTGGTTCTTGGAGATCTTTTTTCAGGGGCTATTTCAACGGAGTTGGAGCCGAGCCCGGAGACCCACATGCACAGAGGAAGGCAAAACCACATGGACAAGTCTTGCTCTGTAGGAGAACTTTAGTTAACCTCAGTATGTGAGGAAAGTCTTGGATTCTACGGGAATACCTCTGTGTGTGGAGCTGCGTACCCAACAAGGGGGCACACAGGGCCTGATTCTCTCTTTGCAGCTTTGAAGCTGTCGTTCAAACAACAGCTTGAGAATCCATACAATGCTCTCCCTTACCTCTGAGAGACTTCTCATTGCAGTAGCCCTTGGCAGTTTTTACAAATCCGCACCCAAACCCTTCTCCAAGTAGGCCTGGGTCCTGGTTTGGATGGCCATGCAATGGCGGAGCTGAGGTCAGTAAGGCACCAGTCAGGTGTCACACACTCTGGCAGCCTGCTCCTCCAGGGACAGTAAGGCCTATTTTTCCCTGCGGGAGGCTCGCTTGCCTTGCCTCCTGTGAACTGCGTTTCCCAGCCTGGGCAAAAAGCGGTTCCTGGAGATCTTTTCTCAGGGGCTCTATCCCCAGAGCTGGGGTGGACCTCGGGGACCCATCTCACAGGGGAAGGAAAAACCATATGGACAGGTCTATGCTCTGTAGGAGACGTTAGTGTGTCTCATCTCTTAGGAACATTCTTGGCTCGTACAGAGACACCTCTGTGTGTAAAGCTACACACCGAACATAGGGGCACAGGGAGCCTGATTCTCTCTGTGGGGTGCTGATGCTTTGTGGCAAAGCACTTGTTTGAGAATCCATCCGCTTACGCTTCCCTCGCCTTGACAGAGGTCTCCTTGCTGTGTCTCTTGGCACTTTGGAAAGAAGCAGACCCTTACCCTTCAGCAAGTAGGCCCTGATCCTAGTTTGAAAGGAAAGGCAATAGCTGAGCTGAGGCCAGTAAGGCACCTGTCAACTCTGACATATTCCCGATGCCTGCTCCTTCATGGAAAATATTGCTAGAATCTAGGAATGTCTTTGCAAGGCTGGCAAAGGGCAGTCAGGAACCTCGACCCTGCCTCTGGAATATCTATCTTCTGAGCAGATCTGGAGGTCTCCTTCTGGAGAAGCTAACCCATTCCTTGCAAATAGAGGCTTCCAAACACAGGCCGGTTGGCTGCCTCTTCTTGCCTGAAGGAGGCTTGCTTTTCCTGCCTCCTATGATCCCTGGTTCCCAGCATGGGGGAAAAGCAGATTCTTGGAGATCTTTGCTCAGGGGTTGTTTCCACGGAGCTGGGGTTGTGCCCAGAGACCCACACATACAGGGGAAGGCAAAACCACATGAACAAGTCTTTGCTTTCTAAGAGAGCTCTAGTGAACCTCAGTCTTTGACAAACGTTCTTGGCTCCTATGCGGACACCTCTGTGTGTGAAACTGCGTACCCAACATGGCGGCAGAGAGCCTGATTCTCTCTGTGCAGGTTTAATGCTGTCGTTCAGAAAACAGCTTGAGAATCCATACAATTCTCGCCCTTACCTCTGAGAGAGTTCTCATTGCAGTAGCCCTTGGCAGTTTGTAGAAATCTGCACCTAAACCCTTCTCCAAGTAGGCCTGAGTCCCAGTTCGGAGGAACAAGCAATGGCGGAGCTAAGACCAGTATGGCACCAGTCAGTTTTCACACACTCTGGCAGCCTGCTCCTCCAGGGACAGTAAGGCTTCTTTTTCTCTGCAGGAGGCTCCCTTGCCTTACTTCCTGTGAACAGCTTTTCCCAGCCTGGGCGAAAAGCGGTTCCTGGAGATCTTCTCTCAGAGGCTGTTTTCTCGGAGCTGGGGCGGACCTCGGGGACCCAACTCACAAGGGAAGGCGAAACCACATGTACAGGTGAGCACTCTGTAGGAGAGCTCTTTTGAGCCTTATCTCTCAGGAACATTCTTGGCTCCTGTAGAGACAGCACTGTGTGTGAATCTACACACCCCACATAGGGGCAAAGGGAGCCTGATTCTCTCCGTGGGGTGCTGATGCTTGGTGGCAAAGAACCTTCCTGATAATCCATCCGCTTATGCTTCCCTCGCATTTACGGAGGTCTCATTGCTGTAGCCCTCGGCAGTTTGGAAAGAAGAAGACCCTCACCCTTCATAAAGTAGGGACTTGTCCTACTTTGAATGGAAAGGCAATAGCTGAGCTGAGGCCAATAAGGCGCCAGTCAAGTCTGACATATTCCCAAAGCCTGCTTCTTCAGGAAGATAACTGTAGAATCTAGGCATGTCTTTGCAAGGCTGGCAAAGGGCAGTCAGGACCCTGCACACTGCCTCTGGAATTACCGACTTCTGAACAGATCTGGAGGTCTCCCTTAGGGGAAGCTAACCCATTCTTCCAAATAGAGGCTTCCAAACGCAGGCCGCTTGGCTGCCTCTTGCTCTCTGAAGGAGGCCTGCTTTTCCCGCCTCCTATGAACCCCACATCCCAGCCTCTGGGAAAAGCGGATCTTGAAGATCTTTTCTCAGGGGTTGTTTCCACGGAGCTGGGGCCGAGCCTGGAGCCCCAAACGCACAGGGCAAGAAAAACCACATGGACAAGTCTTTGCTCTCTAGGAGAGCTCTAGTGAACCTCACTCTGTCAGGAACGTTCTTGTTTCCTATGGAGACACCCCTGTCTGTGAAGCTGTGTACCGAACATGGAGACACAGAGTCTGATTCTCTCTGTGCAGCTTTGAAGCTGTCGTTCAAACAACAGCTTGAAAATCCATACAATGCTCTTCCTTACCCGTGACAGAGTTCTCATTGCTATACCCCTTGGCAGTATTTAGAAATCCATACCCAAACCCTTCTCCTAGTAGGCCTGGGTCCTAGTTCGGAGGAACATGCAATGGCGGAGCTGAGGCCAGTAAGGCACCAGTCAGGTCTCACACACTCTGGCAGCCTGATCGTCCAGGGACACTAAGGCCTGTTGTGCCTTGCAGGAGGCTCGCTTGCGTTACCTCCTGTGAACTGCGTTTGCCAGCCTGCGGGAATAGCGGTCCCTGGAGATCTTTTCTCAGGGGCTCCTTCCCCTGAGCTGGGGCGGACCTCGGGGACCCAACTCACAGGGCAAGGCAAAACCATATGGACAGGTCTATGCTCTGTAGCAGACTTCTAGTGAACCTCATCTCTCAGGAACATTCTTGGCTCCTATAGAGACACTTCTGTGTGTGAAGCGGCGTACCTAACATAGGGGCACAGAGAGCCTGATTCTCTCAATTCATTTTGACGCTGTCGTTCAGAAAACAGCTTGAGAATCCATAAAATGCTCTCCCTTACCGCTGAGAGAATTCTCACTGCTGTAGCCCTTGGCACTTTGTAGAAATCCGCACCCAAACGCTTCTCCAAATAGGCCTGGGTCCTAGTTCGGAGGAACAGGCAATGGTGGAACTGAGGCCAGCAAGGCAACAGTCAGGTTTCACACACTCTGGCAGCCTGCTCCTCCAGGGACAGTAAGGCCTCTTTTTCTCTGCAGGAGATTCGCTTGCCTTACTTCCTGTGAACAGCGTTTCCCAGCCTCAGCGAAGCGGTTCCTGGAGATCTTTTCTCAGGGACAGTTTCCCCGGAGGTGTGGCGGACTTTGGGGACCCAACTCACAGGGGAAGGAAAAACCACATGGACAGGTCTATGCTCTGTAGGAGAGGTTTAGTGAACCTAATCTCTCAGGAACATTCTTGGCTCCTATAGAGACAACTCTGTGTGTGAAGCTACACTCCCAACATTGGGGAACAGGGATCTTGGTTCTCTCCGTGGGGTGCTGATGCTTTGTAGTAAAGCACCTGCTTGAGAATCCGTCCTCTTAGGCTTCCCTCGCCTTGACAGAGGTCTCATTGCTGTAGCCCTTGGCAGTTTCAAAGAAGAAGACCCTTACCCTTCATAAAGTAGGCCCTTGTCCTAGTTTGGATGGAAAGGCAATAGCTGAGCTGAGGCCAATAAGGAGCCAGTCCCCTCTGACACATTCCCGAAGCCTGCTCCTTCATGGAATATAACTCTAGAATCTTGGAATGTCTTTGCAAGGCTGGCAAAGGGCAGTCAGGAACCAGCACCCTGCCTCTGGAATTACCGACTTCTGAGCAGATCTGGAGGTCTCCTTTAGGAGAAGCTAACCCATTCCTTCCAAATAGAGGCTTCAAAACACAGGCAGGTTGGCTGCATTTCGTGCCCGAAGGAGGCTTGCTTTTCTCTCCTCCTATGAACCCCAGTTCCCAGCCTCTGGGAAAAGCGTATCTTGAAGATATTTTCTCAGGGGTTCTTTCCACGGAGCTGGGGCCGAGCCCGGGGCCCAAAGGCACAGGGGAAGGCAAGACCACATGGACAGGTCTATGCTCTGTAGCAGACCTCTAGTGAACCTCATCTCTCAGGAGCATTCTTGGCTCCTATAGAGACACCTCTGTGTGTGAAGCTGCGTACCTAACATAGGGGCACAGAGAGCCTGATTCTCTCTGTTCATTTTGACGCTGTCATTCAGAAAACAGCTTGAGAATCCATAAAATGCTCTCCCTTACCACTGAGAGAATTCTCACTGCTGTAGCCCTTGGCACTTTGTAGAAATCTGCACCCAAACGCTTTTCCAAGTAGGCCTGGGTGCTAGCTCGGATGAACAGGCAATGGCGGAGCTGAGGCCAGTAAGGCAACAGTCAGGTTTCACACACTCTGGCAGCCTGCTCCTCCAGGGACTGTAAGGCCTCTTTTACTCTGCAGGAGATTCGCTTGCCTTACTTCCTGTGAACAGCATTTCCCAGCCTCGGCGAAGCGGTTCCTGGAGATCTTTTCTCAGGGACAGTTTCCCTGGAGGTGTGGCGGACCTCGAGGACCCAAATCACAGGGGAAGGCAAAACCACATTGACAGGTCTATGCTCTGTAGGAGAGGTTTAGTGAACCTAATCTCTCAGGAACATTCTTGGCTCCTATAGAGACAACTCTGTGTGTGAAGCTACACTCCCAACATTGGTGCTCAGGGAGCTTGATTCTCTCCGTGGGGTGCTGATGGTTTGTGGCAAAGCACCTGCTTGAGAATCCATCCTCTTAGGCTTCCCTCACCTTGACAGATGTCTCATTGCTGTAGCCCTTGGCAGTTTGCAAAGAAGAAGACCCTTACCCTTCATAAAGTAGGGCCTTGCCCTAGTTTGAATGGAAAGGCAATAGCTGAGCTGAGGTCAATAAGGAGCCAGTCCCGTCTGACACATTCCCAAAGCCTGCTCCTTCATGGAAAATAACTCTAGAATCTAGGAATATCTTTGCAAGGCTAGCAAAGGACAGTCAGGAACCAGTACCCTGCCTCTGGAATTACCGACTTCTGAGCAGATCTGGAGGCCTCCTTTAGGAGAAGCTAACCCATTCCTTCCAAATAGAGGCTTCAAAACACAGGCAGGTTGGCTGCCTTTTCGTTCCTGATGGAGGCGTGCTTTACTCTCCTCCTACGAACCCCGGTTCCCAGACACTGGGAAAAGCGTATCTTGAAGATATTTTCTCAGGGGTTGTTTCCACGGAGCTGGGGCCGAGCCTGGAGACCCAAAGGCACAGGGGAAGGCAAGACCACATGGACAAGCCTTTGCTCTTTAGTATAGCTCTAATGAACCTCACTCTGTCAGGATCTTTCTTGATTCCTACGGTGACACACCTGTGTGTGAAGCTGCGGCCACAGAGAGCCTGATTACCCCTGTGCAGCGCTGAGTCTGGGCGGCTAAACAACAGCTTGGGAATGCAGCCTGGGGCGCTTCCCTTCCCTCTGACAGAGCTCTCCTTTGGGCCCTAAGCCCTCTGCAAGGAGGCATGGATCATAGGTGCAAAGGGAAGGGAAGAGCGGAGCTGAGGCCAGTAAGGCGCCCGCCAGTCACGTCTCCCCCACTTCCGCAGTCTGTTCCTTCCCCTGCGCGAAAGCTAGAAGCTGGGAAGGGCTTGGCGAGGCTCGCCCAGGCAGAGCAGCCTCTAGGCCGGGGCTCTGCGATATCGCGCCTGGGCGCAGATCTGGAGCTCCGCCGGAGTGGAAGATCATTCGGTCCTTCCCAATACAGGCTTGCAAGCACCCGACGGCGGCCTGACTCTATTCTCCCGCGTGCTGGGAGTGGGCTTCCAATCCAGGGCACAGAGCACTGCCTGGAGCTCTCTGCTCAGGGGCTGGTTCCCCTGCGCTGGGACTGTGCTAGGGAGCCCAAAGGCACAGGGGAAGGCCCCAAACCACATGCACACGACTCTGCTCTGGAGCTGAGCTCCGGGGAAGCCCAGTCTGTAAGGCGGTTTCTGAACACAAACGGAGGAACACTCTGGCTGTGGAGCTCCCTCCCCATGACAGGGGCACTGGGACCCTGATTCCCTCCGTTCAGCGCTGAGTCTGGGCTACCAAGCAACAGCTTGGGAATGCAACCTGGGGCATTTCCCTTCCCTCAGACAGAGGTCTCCTTGCGGGAGGCTTTCGCAGTTTGCACACCCCTGTGCCCTAAGCCGTCTGCAAGGAGGCCTGGCTCCTAGGTCCAAAGGGAAGGCAAGAGCGGAGCTGAGGCCAGTCAGGAGCCAGTCATGTCGCCCACACTCCCGCAGCCTGCTCCTTTGCAGGCGCAAACGCTAGAAGCTGGGAAGGGCTTGGCGAGGCTCGCCCAGGCAGAGCAGCTTCTCGACAGGGGCTCTGTCCTATCGCACCTGGGCTCAGGTCTGCAGCTCCGCCGGTGTGGAAGCTCACTCGGTCCTTTCCAATACAGGCTTGCAAGGACCCGCCGGCAGCCTAACTCATCTCTCCCGCGTGCTGGGACTGGGCATCCAGGCCTGGGCACAAAGCACTGCCTGGAGCTCTTTGCTCAGGGGCTGGTTCCCCTACGCTGGGGCTGTGCTAGGGAGCCCAAACGCACATGTCAAGGCCCCAAAACACATCCACACGTCTCTGCTCTGCAACAGAGCTCCGGGGAAGCCCAGTCTGGCAGGCGCTTTCTGGGCACAAAGGGAGGAACACTCTGGCTGTGGAGCTTCCTCCCCAAGACAGGGGCACTAGGACCCTGATTCCCTCCGTTTACCGCTGAGTCTGCATTGCCAAGCAACAGCTTGGGAACGCAGCCTGGGGCGCTTCCCTTCCCTCGGACAGAGCTCTCCTTGCGGTAGGCCTTGGTAGTTTGCATACAATGGGGCCCTAAGCCCTCTGCAAGTTGGCCTGGCTCCTAGGTCCAAAGGGCAGGCCAGAGCGGAGCTGAGGCTGTCAGGCTCCAGACACATCTCCCATACTCCTGCATCCTGATCCTACCCGGGCGTGAACGCTAGAAGCTGGGAAGGTACCTGGACCGTGCAGGGGCGGTGCGAACGCGGGCGGCGTGGGGCGGGGTTCGGCTTCTGGCGGGGGTGGGGGCGGGCTTCCCAGTTGTGCTCTCGGAGGTGGACACTGAGGCTGAAAACGCGCCGGGAGCGCACCCGGGACTGGGTAAACCCGGGCTGCGCGGGTCGAGATTCCGATGGCTTTAGGTGGGGGTCGGTCCCAATTGCGCTCTCGGGGGTTGCAACTGCGGCTGGGAACGCCCATTTCGTCCGCTCCTGGGTCCCCAAGGATCGCCATCCCGTGGGTGCAGCGGAGGGCTGCGGACCACAGGTAAGGGAACTGGGACTGCGTGGAGCAGGGAACCACGTATTCCGCCCTCTGTTGGCACATTCTCGGAGCTCCCCAACCTGGAGGTTGCAGAAAGGCCTCGCCCTTGGTGTCAAGGCCTTTACCGCTCCACCCCTTTGCTGAAGAATCTCAGTCTGCACGGTTTTCCCAAGCAGCCTAGTGTCCCCTGGAAGTCCAAGGGACAGAACCCTGAACTCTGGCCGGCTGGCCCAGCCCTTCTTCTGGCACTTTATAGGCCAGCGGGCCCTGGAGCACCTGCTAGGATGAGAAAGGGAAGGGTCCGCGAATTGCACCCTAGAAAGTTAGTAGGGTGCATGGATTTCAAACCCTGGTGGCCGCCCAGGCAGCAAAGAAGGGGGGAGGGCAACTTGCTGCCCTTTCATGGCAGAATCTGTGGCTGTCCTGATGCGTGGGCCTTTTCATGGGGACCTTGTGCAATAAAAGTTTGGTGTTTTGGTACTGAATAATTAGAAATTGTAAAAAGTTTAAATTATGTGGTGGTGTAATTAAAAAACAAAACAAAACCAAGCCCCAAGTGTTTGGCACAGGGAGGTTTAAGTATTGAAGGACTGTTTTCCTTGCACTGTGGCATTCTATCAAGAAGTGTGCAGGATTTTTTTTTTTTTAAGAAAAGTTTTCGAAGTGAGGGAAACAGGAAACCCAGAGGTGCCCCTGTATTTTGGGGAAGGCCTTAGGAGGTCACTTGGAAATGCTGCTGGCTGTGGGGGAGGGGGGCAGATGGGCTGTGCAGGCTTGTCCTTTGCATGGATGTTCTTGTGTGTGGAAACCCAGCTCGGAGCCATCTCCTGATGTGTAAGAATTTCGCAGACAAACCTTGAGCTAAGCAATGCATTTGTTCCTGAGGAAATGTTTGTCTTAAGCGATGTAAATATCCTATGTATATCCGCTGGACTCTGGCTTCAGGTCGGTTCCCCCAGTAGGCTCAGAAGCGACTTGAACAAAACAGTATATTTTCCTCGTACCTTGTTCTCCTAATCTATGTTAAGGAAATGATATATTTGCCTGGAATACTGCCTTTCTTCAAGATTCATGTCAATCAGTTTTTGGCCCAGGAAGACTCACCTGCTGCCAATGTGACCTCAAGGCATGTCGTGGGGGAGGGGCCTGGTGCCATTCCCTGAGACAGTGCCTTTCTTTCCTTAGCTGACTGCTAGTGCCTGTAGAATATCTGGCTAGAGACCAGCAGGGCGCACACCCCGCCTCAAGTCTAAGTCAGCAGCTTTCTCTATCTCATTTATACTTTAATAACAATTGATGACACAAAAGCTCTGAGCGATCAAATCATATCAAATCTTCATTTCAGATTGAAGATGCATTCCATGGTATTGCCATCTTAAGTCTTTCCATTGTTATGGAATATCTGTCCATGTATTCAGGATAGTTTTCAGCCAGGGTGTATAATTTCCAGTGTGCCAGTCTTGTCATCCTCGTTACATCCATGGCAAAGTGTTGTATTCATGTTGACATTATTGAAAGGGAATTTTTTTAAATTCCTTTTCAGATTATTATCTGGTAATATATACAGAAAAAACTGTGTAATCTTTCGTTTTTATCAGTTTGGACAGCTTGATAATTGTCTTTAATTTCTTTCCTTTCTCATACTTTAAGATTTTCCGGGCACCGTACATGTACTGCCTCACCCCTAATCTCAGTCATGTGTTCAAAGAACTTCTGTCCTTTATTTGTTTACTTATTTTTTGCAACATTGAATTCGTTTTGACTATGCTGGGTCTCTGCTGCAAGATGGAAGTTGCTAGGACCTCTGGACTGCAGTCTTCCATCTTTTATTGACCTCTTGTTGACCTCTGCAGAATCCTGGTTGGCGGGAGCTTGTTAGTTCCTTGTTCCTTACCAGGACCTCCTGTGGTAAGTGTTTTTCTCTTCTCTGTTGCCTGGTAAGGGTGGATGGTCATTGGCATCCCAAAGCTAGCGAGAAGGCAATGGCACCCCACTCCAGTACTCTTGCGTGGAAAATCCCATGGATGGAGGAGCCTGGTAGGCTGCAGTCCATGGGGTCGCTAAGACTCGGACACCACTGAGCGACTTCAAGTTCACTTTTCACTTTCATGCATGGGAGGAGGAAATGGCAACCCACTCCAGTGTTCTTGCCTAGAGAACCCCAGGGACTGCGGGGCCTGGTGGGCTGCCTTCTATGGGGTCGCACAGAGTCGGACACGACTGAAACGACTTAGCAGCAGCGGCGGCGGCAGCAGCAGCAGAAGCAGTGCATCGATATCAAAAGGGCTGCAAACAGTCAGGAAGGATCACATATGTCACCGTGAAACACTACTTCTCCACTTAGCCAAAGCTAACAAAAGATTTCTGTTCTAGGTCAACCTAGAAGAGATCACTTAAGAGGTAAAGAAACTTAAACTCCATTAGCAAAGGCAGTTCGACATCTCAAGAAAACTTGTGCTAGGCACAGAACTCTTTTCTGGGGTCCACTTTCCCTACAACCTCCTTATCCCATTCTGTACCCATTCCCTTGCTTCTCCCATCCTGAAACGGCCACCTGTAAGACAGAACTACTTTGTTTTCCTTCCTCAAGTGCCATTGCATTCCACATACTTTCTTGTAATAACAAGTCATACATTTCCCTTCAGCAACCAAGAACTGACTTTTATATTGGCATTCGCTATAGCCCGCCCCCCTCCCCCACCCCCAAGAACAGAACAAAACAAAACAAAACAATTGCTTTCTTACATTTAACATGTCAGGATGGTGCCAGACACTATTCATGGAGAGTCAAAAATCTCTTTTGTTTCTGTGTAAAAGGGAGGTCCTTTCAAGTCGTGAATGTTTCAGAACTTTCATTTATTTGGAAATGACCTAGCTATTCAATACACTGTCGTCACAAGGATAGAAACTTGGGTAACCAAAACACCTGAAGAAACGTTTGTTAGTTCAGTTCAGTTCAGTTGCACAGTCGTGTCTGACTCTTTGGGACCCCGTGGCCTGAAGGACGCCAGGCTTCCGTGTCCGTCACCAGCTCCAGGGGCTTGCTCAAACTCATGTCCATCGAGTCAGTGATGCCATCCAACCATCTTATCCTCTGTCATCCCCTTCTCCTCTGCCTTCAATCAAGACTATGAGAGGCAGATATTTTAGAGTATAATTATTGTAAAGAGTTTGTCTAAAAGCTCATATCACATTTACATTTTTTACTTTTGTTGTTGTCGTTTCCAGGTAGTTTCTTGCTGACAAGCTTGTGACAGATATAACAATAGAGCAATTTTTACCTCATAAGAAACCTAGGCACTATGAACATGTTGTGTTAGTGTTGTTGACTCTTAGACATGTCTATAATGGAGGAGCAAAACCAAAAATACTAGATATTTAATATTGACTAGTTCCCAGTTCACGGGACTCTGACATTCATTTAGGTCAATGTTTTCTTGTATTTCCAGCAGTTTGATTTGGAAGGGCTGCCTTGTCTTGAGACCACTGAAATCAGAACACAGAACTTGAGCAATATTATCAAAAAACACAAGGCTCACACTGACACATACCTTAATCCAAACAGACAGACAAGACATCTTCCAGGTTTCCGCCTGAGATTTAAAATATTTCTTGGAGCCAGTCTTCTGGGGAGTGGGGGGATGGGGGTGGCAGTGAGGCAGGCTTGGGTAACAAGCTAATTGTTGGTCATTGCATATGCAAAGAACCAGCTTTCTGGGTTCCAAGGAAAAAAGTTTCCTTGGTAACCAACTTTGTCTGGTTCTATAGAATATCATGGCCCTCCTAGGTCAGGTCATCTTGCCTTTCTGTAGTCCTCGTTTTATCCCTAAATCATAGACAGCTTGGATTGTCTCTGTGGGGTGTATGTATTGTCCTCATGTTTGACCTGGTGGCAGCAGCGAGGTCCGAGAGCCTCTCCTGGAACCGGGCGTGGGGACGGGGCTCACCGGGAGCCACTGGTGAAGGTGGGCAGCGCCCCTGGAGCGCGGCAGTGGCGGGGCGAACCCCGGCGGCGCAGGGCGGGTGTCGGCTCCTGGCGGGGGTGGGGGAGGGCTTCCCAGTTGTGCTCTCAGAGATGGCCACTGCGGCTGGAAACGCGCCGGGAGCGCACCCAGGGCGGGGTAAACCTGGACTGCACAGGTCGAGATTCCGCTCGCTGTGGGTGGGTGGTCGGTCCCTGTTGTGTTCCCGGGGGTCGCCAATGTGGCTGGGAACCCGCCGGGAGCCCGGCAGGGCCGGGGCGAAACCTGGCAGCGCGGGGCGGGGTGGGGGTCCGTTCGCAGCGGGGGTCGGCTCCTGGCGGGGGTGGGGGAGGGCTTTTCAGATGTGCTGTTGGGGGTCGCCATTGCGGCTGGGAATGCCCATTTCGTGAACTCCTGGATCCCCAAGGATCGGCATCCATTGGCCACAGCAGAGGGGTGCGGAACACAGGTAAGGGAACGGGGACTGCGTGGAGCAGGGAACCATGTATTCCGCCCTGTGTTGGCACAGTCTCAGAGCTCCCCAACCTGGCCGTCGCAGAAAGACCTCGTCTTTGGGGTCAAGGCCTTTACCGCTCCACCCCTCTGCTGAAAACCTCAGAGTTTGCGCGGTTTTCCCAAGCAGCCTAGTGTCCGCTGGAAGTCCAAGGGACAGAACCCTGAATTCTGGCCGGCTGGCCCAGCCCTGCTTCTGGCACTTTGTAGGCCAGCGGGCCCTGGAGCACCTGCTAGGATGGGAAAGGGAAGGGTACGCGAATTGCACCCTGGTGGCCGCCAAGGCAGCAAAGAAGGGGGGAGGGCACCTTACTGCCCTTTAATGGCAGACAGAATCTGTGGATGTCCTGCTGCGTGGGCCTTTTCATGGGCACCTTGTGCAATAAAAGTTTACCGGTGACTTTAGGGAACTTCCCAGTGTGCTTCTGACAGATGAGGGATGCCGAGGAGTTGGCGGGGCCTCTCAGGACTCCTCTGGGTTTGGCGCAATGGAAGAGGGCCTCATCTCCAGGGAAGGCAGGAACCTCAGGCTTCCTCTCCGTTTCGGACTCCGACAGCAGGGTCCATGCAGAGTTGGGACAGGAGAGTCAGGAATCGTCTTGTCTGAGGAAGGGAACTCTGCTTGCCTCTCGAGGTGCTCAGGGGGTCTCAGGCACCTCGTAGAGCTGTGTGTGGAAACCGCGGGGTATCCCGGACGATGCACGGGGGTGTCAGTGCCCCTTCGAGTGGTACCTTCACCCACAGGGTTGCCTTCGAAGAGGTGTCCGGGCATCGGGTTCTTATCCAGAGCGGACTGGGAAATCGGGGTCGTTCGGCATGTCGCACCACCCATGGGGCTCGTCTCGAATTTCCTCGGGAGGCCGGCCTCATCCTGAGGTGTGCCGGGAAAGCCGGGAACCCCTTCCAGACCACGCAGGGGAATCGACTCTCCTGTCGCGATCAGGAGGGGAGAAGGGGCTCAGATGAAGCGGTGACGGGACCCTCGGTGTTCCCCTCGAGGGAACCCGGTGTGTCGGGGAGCTTTGGGGGTCGCATGAAAGCTGTCAGGGACCGTTTCGCCCTTCAGGGCGGAACAGGGGACTTCCCTTGAGACGCCGTGGCGGGCAAGGGCCTCATCTTGCCAAGAGGTGGGAACCACGTGGTTTTTCTCGAGTTGCGCCGGGATTCTCGAGTTACGACGGGGATCTCAGCCTTCCCCTTGGGTTGGCCCTGGGAAGCCCACTCTTCCCCTCGGGTTGCGAGGGAAAGCTGGGGGTTGCGCTCGAGTCACCGCAGGGCCGAAGAGACCTCACCTAGGCGTGTGTCCGGGACCTAATATTCCTCTCCAGGGAAGGCAGGGATCTCGGGGTTGCATTCCAGGCTCCCCCGGGGAGTCAGGCCTCGTCTCGAGGGGAAGCCAAGGACTCCGCTCTCCTCTCGAGTCGCGACGCGGGTCTCTTGGAGCCCCCTGAGCGGCCTCAAGGGAGTCCAGCCTCCTCTTCCGTTTGGAGAGAGGACCCGGGACTGCTCTCCAGGCCATGCAGGAAAAGAAGGCCCTCAGCTCGCGAGGACGGGGGCGTCTCAGGGGTTTCCTCGAGCTGCGGCGCCCGTGGGGGTTTTCTCCCGAGGCACGACGAGGATCTCAGGGAGCCTCTCGTGCGGCGCCAGGGAAGTCAGGTCTCCACGCGCGTGGCGAGGGGGAGCGCGTCATGGCTCTCGAGTCACGGGAGGGGACTAGGGCCTCGAGACGCGTTGAATAAAGACTCTCGAGGACTTTGTCGGGGGGCGGCGGGAAACCCTCGTTTCCCTCGCCTTCTGCCGGGGACTTTAGGGAACTTCCCAGGGTGCCTCTGAGAGGCGAGGGATCCTGTGGAGGTGGCGGGGCCCCTCGGGACTCCGCTGGGTCTGGCGCAACGGAAGAGGGCCTCACCTCGAGGGGAGGCAGGAACCTCAGGCTTCCTCTCCGTTTCGGACTCCGACCGCAGGGTCCCTGCAGAGTTGGGACAGGAGAGTCAGGCCTCGTCTTGTCTGGGGAAGGGAACCCCGCTGGCCTCTCGAGTTGCTCAGGGGGTGTCAAGCCCCTCGTCGAGCTGTGTGTGGAACCCGCGGGTCTTTGCGGACGATGCACGGGGGTGGCAGTGCCCCTTCGTGTTGTGCCTTCACCCACAGGGTTGCCTTCGAAGAGGGGTCCGGGCCTCGGGTCCTTCTCAAGAGCGGACCGGGGAATCGGGTGCGTTCGGCATGTGGCCCCACCCACGTGGCTCGTCTCGAATTTCCTCGTGAGACCGGCCTCATCCTGAGGTGCGCCGGGAAGGCCGGGAACCCCTTCCAGACCAAGCAGGGGAATCGCCTCTCCTGTCGCGATCAGGAGGGGAGAAGGGGCTCAGAGGAAGCGGTGCCGGGACGCTCGGTGTTCCCCTCGGGGGAACCCGGCGTGTCGGGGGACTTTTGGGGGTCGCAGGAAGGCTGTCAGGGACCCTTTCGCCCTTCAGAGCGGAACAGGGGACTTCCCTTGCGACGCCATCGTGGGCAAGGGCCTCATCTTGCCAAGAGGTGGGAACCACGTGGTTTTTCTCGAGTTGCGGCGGCATTCTCGATTTACGACGGGGATCTCAGCCTTCCCCTTGGGTTGGCCCTGGGAAGCCCAATCTTCCCCTCGGGTTGCGAGGGAAAGCTGGGGGTTGCGCTCGAGTCACTGCAGGGCCGTAGAGACCTCACCTAGGCGTGTGTCCGGGACCTAATATTCCTCTCCAGGGAAGGCAGGGATCTCGGGGTTGCATTCCAGGCTCCCCCGGGGAGTCAGGCCTCGTCTCGAGGGGAAGCCAAGGACTCCGCTCTCCTCTCGAGTCGCGACGCGGTTCTCTTGGAGCCCCCTGAGCGGCCTCAAGGGAGTCCAGCCTCCTCTTCCGTTTGGAGATAGGACCCGGGATTGCTCTCCAGGCCATGCAGGAAAAGAAGGCCCTCAGCTCGCGAGCACCGGTGCGTCTCTGGGGTTTCCTCGAGCTGCGGCGCCCGTGGGGGTTTTCTCCCGAGGCACGACGAGGATCTCAGGGAGCCTCTCGTGTGGCGCCAGGGAAGTCAGGTCTCCATGCGCGTGGCGAGGGGGAGCGCGTCCTGGCTCTCGAGTCACGGGAGGGAACTAGGGCCGCGAGACGCGTTGAGGAAGGACTCTCGAGGTCTTTCTCGGGGGGCGGCGGGAAACCCTCGTTTCCCTCGCCTTCTGCCGTGGACTTTAGGGAACTTCCCAGGGTGCCTCTGAGAGGCGAGGGATCCTGTGGAGGTGGCGGGGCCCCTCGGGACTCCGCTGGGTCTGGCGCAACGGAAGAGGGCCTCACCTCGAGGGGAGGCAGGAACCTCAGGCTTCCTCTCCGTTTCGGACTCCGACCGCAGGGTCCCTGCAGAGTTGGGACAGGAGAGTCAGGCCTCGTCTTGTCTGAGGAAGGGAACCCCGCTTGACTCTCGAGTTGTTCAGGGGGCCACAGGCCCCTTCTCGAGCTGTGTGTGGAACCCGCGGGTGTTTCTGGACGATGCACGGGGATGTCAGTGCCGCTTAGGTCTGTGCCTTCTCCCACAGGGTTGCCTTCGAAGAGGGGTACGTCATCGGGTTCTTCTCAAGAGCGGACCGGGGAATCGGGGTCGTTCGGCATGTGGCACCACCCACGTGGCTCATTTCAAATGTCCTCGTGAGACCGGCCTCCTCCTGAGGTGCGCCTGGAAGGCCGGGAACCCCTTCCAGACCACGCAGGGGAATCGCCTCTCCTGTCGCGATCAGGAGGGGAGAAGGGGCTCAGAGGAAGCGGTGCCGGGACCCTAGGTTTTCCCCTCGAGGGAACCAGGCGTGTCGGGGAACTTTTGGGGTCGCATGAAGGCTGTCAGGTCCCGTTTCGCCCTTCAGGGCGGAACAGGGGACTTCCCTTGAGACGCCGTCTCGGGCAAGGGCCTCATCTTGCGAAGAGGTGGGAACCACGTGGTTTTTCTCGAGTTGCGGCGGGATTCTCGTGTTACGACGGGGGATTACAGGCTTCCTCTTGTGTAGGCCCTGGGTAGCCCAATCTTCTATTCTAGTGTTGAGGGAAAGCTGGGGGTTGCGCTCGAGTCACTGCAGGGCCAAAGAGACCTCATCTAGGCGTGTGTCCAGGACCTAATGCTCCTCTCCAGGGAAGACAAGGATCTCGGGGTTGCATCCCATGCTCCCCCGGGGAGTCAGGCCTCGCCTCGAGGGGAAGCAAAGACTCCGCTCTCCTCCCGAATCGCGACGCGGATATCTTGGTGCCCCCTGAGTGGCCTCAAGGGAGTCCAGCCTCCTCTTCACTTTTGAGAGAGGACTCGTGATTACTCTCCAGGCCAGGCAGGAAAAGAAGGCCCTCACCTCGCGAGGACGGGGGCATCTCAGGGGTTTCCTCGAGCTGCGGCACCCGTGGGGGTTTTCTCCCGAGGCACGACGAGGATCTCAGGGAGCCTCTCGTGCGGCGCCAGGGAAGTCATGTCTCCATGCACGTGGTGAGAAGTAGCGCGTCATTGTTCTCGAGTCATGGGAGGGGACTAGGGCCTCAAGACGCATTGAAGAAGGACTCTCGATGTCTTTCTCGGGTTGCAGCGGGAAACCCTCGTTTCCCCCGACTTCTGCTGGGGACCTGAGGAAACTTCCCAGGGTGCCTCTGAGAGGTGAGGGACGCTGTGGATTTGGCGGGGCCTCTCGGGACAACACTGGGTTTGTCGCAATGGAAGAGGGCCTCATCTGGAGTGGAGGCAGAAACCTCAGGCTTCCTCTCCAATTCTGACTCTGATCGTAGTGTCCCTGCAGAGTTGGGACAGAAGAGTCAGGCTATGTCTTTTCTGAGGAATGGAACTCCGCTTGCCTCTCGAGTTGTTCATGGGGTTTCAGGCCCCTTGTCAAACTGTGTGTGGAATCTGCAGGTTTTTCCAGATGATGCATGGGGGTGTCAGTGACCCTTCGTTTTGTGTCTTCATCCACAGGGTTGCCTTCGAAGAGTTGTCCGGGCATCGTGTTCTTATGAAGAGCGGACTGGGAAATCAGGGTCGTTCAGCATTTGGCACCACCCACGTGGCTAGTCTCGAATTTCCTCATGAAACCGGCCTCATCCTGAGGTGTGCCGCGAAGGTCATGAAACCCTTCCAGACAAAGCAGAGGATTCGACCCTCCTGTGGCGATCAGGAGGGGAGAAGTGGCTCAGATGAAGTGCTGCTGGGAACCTCGGTGTTTCCCTCAAGTGAGACAGGTATGTCGGGTAACTTTTGGGGTCGCATAACGCGTTCCAAGTACCGTTTCGCTCTTCAAATTGGAACGTGGGACTTCTCTTGGGGTGCTCCAGTGGGCAAGGGCCTCATCTTGGAATGACTGGGGAACCACTTGGTTTTTCTCTAGTTGCGGTGGGATATTTGAGTTACCACAGGGAATTCATGCTTCCTCTTGTGTTGGCCCACAAAAGTCTTATCTTCCATTCGAGATTCGAGGAAGAGCTGGAGGTGCACTCTAGTCACTGAAGGCAAAAGAGACCCCACCAAGGCTTGTGTGCAGGACCTAATGTTCATGTCAAGGGGCGACAGGACTCTCGGGGTTGCATTCCAGACTCACCCTGGAGTCAGGCCTCGTCTCGAGGGGAAGCAAAGGACTCTGCTCTCCTCTCGAGTCGGACGGGTATGTCTTGGAGCCCACTGAGTGGCTTAAAGGGAGTCAAACCTCCTCTGGTGTTTGGAGGGAGGACACGGGATTGCTCTCCAGGCAATGCAGGAAATGAAGGCCCTCATCTCCCGATGACTGGGGCGTCTCGTAGGTTTTCTCGAGCTGTGGCGCTAGTGTGGGGTTTCTCACGAAGTAAGACTGGGAGCTCAGTGAGCCTCTCATGTGGTGCCAGGGCAGTCAGGTCTCTATTCACGTGGTGAGAGGGAGCCCGTCATTGTTCTCGAGTCATGGTAGGGGAATTGGGCCTGAAGACGGGTTAAAGAAGGACTCTCGAGATCTTTCTTGGGTTGCAGCAGGAAACCCTGGGTTCCATCGACTTGTGCCAGTGACCTCAGGAAGCTTCTCAGCGTGCCTCTGAGAAGTCAGGGTCACTGTGGAGTTGGGAGGGGCCTCTCGGAACTCCACTGGGTTTGGTGAAATGGAAGAGGGCCTCATGACAAGTTGAGGCAGGAACCACAGGGTTCCTCTCCTGGCTTCGAATGCGCCGGATCTGACTCGGATCCCAGAGTCCCTGCAGAGTTGGGACAGGAGAGTCAGGCCTCGTCTTGTGTGGAGGAATGGAACTCCGCTTGACTCTCGCGTTGTTCATGGGGTGACAGGCCACTTGTCGATTTGTATGTGGAACTTGCGGGTTTTTCTGGACGATGCACTGGGGTGTCACTGTCCCTTCGTCTTGTGCCTTGTTCCACAGGATTGCCTTCGAGTTGGATTCTGCCATCGGGTTCTTATCAAGAGCGGACCAGGGAATCGGGGTCTTTTGGCATGCCACACCACCCACGAGGCTATGTCTCGAATTTCCTCGTGAGACTGGCCTCATCTTGATGTGCGCCAGGAAGGTCGGGAACGCCTTCCAGACAAAGCAGGGGAATCGAACCTCCTGTCGCGATCAAGAGGGGAGAAGAGTCTCAGATGAAGTGGTGCCGGGAACCTCGGTGTTCTCCTCAAGTGAGACTGGTATGTCGGGGAACTTTTGGGGTCGCATCAAGGGTTCCAAGTAACTTTTCGCTCTTCAATACGGAACGTGGGACTTCTCTTGAGACGCTGTAGCGGTCAAGGGCCTCATCTTTCGATGACGGGGGAACCACGTGGTTTTTCTTGAGTTGGGGCGGGATTCTCGAGTTACAACTGGGAATTCAGGATTCCTCTTCAACTGGCCCAGCGAAGTCCAGTTTTCATTCGAATTGTGAGTTAGAACTGGGGATTGCTCTCGAGACACTGCAGGGCCAAATAGACCTCATCTAGGCTTGTGTCCAGGACCTAATGTTCCTCTGCTGGGGCGAAAGCGATGTCAGCATTGCATTCTCGACTCACCCGGGGAGTCAGGCCTCGTCTCGAGGGGAAGCCAAGGACACCGCTCTCCTGTCAAGTCGCGACGGGTATATCTTGGAGCTCACTGTGTGGCCTAAAATGAGTCAAGCCTCCTGTGGAGTTTGGAGAGAGGACTCAGGATTGCTCTCCAGGCCATACAGCAAAAGAAGGCCCTCATCTCATGAGGACTGGGGCGTCTCGTGGGTATTCTCGAGCTGTGGCTCCAGTGTGGTGTTGCTCACGAGGTATAATGGGGAGCTCAGGGAGCCTCTCCTGTGGCGCCAGGGAAGTCAGGTTTCTATGCGCGTGGCTAGGGGGAGCGCGTCATTGCTCTCGAGTCATGGTAGGGGAATCGCACCTCAAGACGCGTTGAAGAAGGACTCTCGAGGTCTTTTACGGGTTGGGGCAGGAAACCCTTGGTTCCCTCGACTTGTGCCGGCGATCTCAGGAAGGTCTAAGGGTGCCTCTGAGAAGTCAGGGATACTGTGCAGTTGGGAGGGGCCTCTCGGGACTCCACTGGGTTCGGTGCAATGGAAGAGGGCCTCATCTCGAGTGGAGGCAGGAAACTCATGTTTCCTCTCCTGACTTCCCCTGGGCCAGATCTGACTCGGATCGCAGTTTCGCTGCAGAGTTCGAACAGGAGAGTCAGGCCTCGTCTTGTGTGGAGGAATGGAACTCTGCTTGCCTCTCCAGTTGTTCACGGGGTGACAGGTCACTTCTCGAGCTGTGTGTGGTACCTGCGGGTTTCTCCGGACGATACCCAGGGGTGTCAGTGCCCCTAAGTGTTGTGCCTTCATCAAAAGGGTTATCTTCAAAGAGGTGTCCAGGCATCAGGATCTTATCAAGAGCGGACCAGGAAATCAGGGTGTTTCGGCATGTGTCACCATCCACGTGGCTATGTCTCGAATATCCTCGTGAGACCGGCCTCATCCTGAGATGCACCGGGAAAGGAGGGAACCCCTTCAAGACAAAACAGGGGAATCGACCCTTCTGTCGCGATCAGGAGGGGAGAAGGGGCCCAGATGTAGTGGTGCCAGGAACCTCGGTGTTCTCCTCGAGTCAGACCGGTGTGTCGAGGAACTTTTGAGGTCGCATCAAGGGTGCCAATACCGTTTCGCACTTCAAGACGGAACGTGGGACTTCTCTTGAGACGCTGTAGGGGGCAAAGGCCTCATCTTGGGATGACGGGGGAACCACGTGGCGTTTCTCGAGTTGTGGCGGGATTCTCAAGTTTCGACGGGGAATACAGTCTTCCTCATGTGTTGGGCCAGGGAAGTCCTATCTTCCATTCGAGTTTCAAGGGAGAGCTGGGGATTGCTCTCGAGTCACTGCAGGGCAAAATAGACCTCATCTAGGCTTGTGTCCAGGACTTAATGCTCGTCCCTAGGGGCGACAGGGATCTTGAGGTTGCATACCAGACTCACCCGGGGAATCAGGCCTCGTCTCGAGGGGAAGCAAAGAACTCCGCTGTCCTTTTGAGTCGCGATGGGTATCTCTTGGAGCCCACTGTGTGCCCTAAAGGGAGTCAAGCCTCCTGTGCTGTTTGGATAGAGGACTCGGGATTCCTCTCCAGGCCATGCAGGAAAAGAAGGCCCTCATCTCGCGATGACGGCGGCGTCTCGTGAGTTTTCTAGACTGCCGCGCTAGTGCCGGGTTTCTGACGAGGTACGAGAGGGAGCTCAGGGAGCCTCTCGTGTGGCGCCAGGGAAGTCAGGTCCCCATGAGATGGCTAGGGGGAGCTCGTCATTGCTCTCGAGTCATGGTAGGGTAATCGGGCCTCAAGACGGGTTGAAGAAGGACTCTCGAGGTCTTTCTCGGGTCACTGCATAAAACCCAGGGTTCCCTTGACTTGTGCCTGAGACCTCAGGGAGCTTCTCAGAGTGCCTCTGAGAAGTCAGGGATACTGTGCAGTTTGGAGGGGCCTCTCAAGACTCCTCTGCATTTGGTGGAATGTAAGAGGGACTCATATCGAGTTGAAGCAGGAACCTCAGTGTTCCTCTCCATTTCTGACTCAGATCGCAAGGTCCCTGCATGTTGGTACGGGAGAGTCAGGCCTCGTCTTTTCTGGAGGATGGGACTCCTCTTGCCTCTCGAGTTGTTCTCGAGGTGACAGGCCACTTGTCGAGCTGTGTGTGTAACCTGCCCGTTTTTCCGGATGATGCACAGGTGTGTTAGTGCCCCTTCATGTTGTACCTTCATACTCAAGGCTGCCTTCCAAGAGGTGTCCGAGCATCGGATTCTTATCAAGAGCGGACCGGGAAATTGGAGTCTTTCAGCAAGTGGCACCACCCACAAAGCTACGTATCGAATTTCCCCATGAGACTGGCCTCATCCTGAGTTGTGCAGGGAAGGTCGGGCCCCCTTGCAGACAAAGCAGGGGAATCGACCCACCGGTCACGATCAGGAGGGGAGAAGGGGCTTAAATGAAGTGGTGCCGGGAACCTCGGTGCTCCCCTTGAGTGAGACCGGCGTGTTGGGGGACTTTTGGGGTCGCATCAAGGGTGCCAAGTACCGTTTCGCATTTCAAGACGGAACCTGGGACATCTTTTGAAACGTTGTAGCGGGCAAGGGCCTCATCTTGCGATGACGGGAGAACCACGTGGTTTTGCTCGAGTTGCGGCGGGATTCTCGAGTTATGACCGGGAATTTAGGCTTCCTCTTGTTGGCCTTGAAATCCAATCTTCCATTCGGGTTGCGAGGGGGAGCTGGGGATTGCGCTAGAGTCACTGCAGGGCAAAAGAGACCTAATCTAGGCTTGTGTCCAGGATCTAACGTTGCTCTCCAGGGGCGACAGGGATCTCGGGTTTGCATTCCAGACTCATCCGGGGAGTCAGTTCTCACCTCGAGGGTAAGCAAAGAATTCCGCTCTCGTCTCGAGTCGCGATGGGTATCTCTTGGAGCCCACTGTGTGTACTAAAGGGAGTCAAGCCTCCTGTGGAGTTTGGAGAGAGGACTCGGGATTGGACTCCAGGCCATGCAGGAAAAGAAGGCCCTCATCTCGAGATGACGGTGGCGTCTCGTGGGTTTTCTCGAGCTGCGGCGCCAGTGTGGGGTGTTTCATGAAGTACCACGGGGATCTCAGGGAGCCTCATGTGTGGCGCCAGGAAAATCCAGTATTCCATTCGAGTGCAAGTTAGAACTGGGGATTGCTCTCCAGTCACTGCAGGGCAAAATAGACCTCATCTACGCTTGTGTCCAGGACCTAGTGTTCCACTACTGGGCCAACAGGGATCTCAGGGTTGCATTCTCGACTCACCCGGAGAGTCAGGCCTCGTCTTGAGGGGAAAAAAAGGACTCCGCTCTCCTGTCGAGTCGCGACGGGTATCTCTTGGAGCCCACTGCGTGGCGTAAAGGGAGTGAAGCCTCCTATGGAGTTTGGAGATGACTCGGGATTGTTTTCCTGGCCATGCAGGAAAAAATGCCCTCATCTCGCGATGATGGGGGCATCTCGTGGGTTTTCTCCAGCTGCGGCACCAGTATCAGATTTCTCACGAGGTACAACGGGGAGCTCAGAGAGCCTCTCGTGTGGTGCTAGGGACGTCAGGTCTCCGTGCGTGTGGTGAAGGGGAGTGCGTGATTGCTCTCGAGTCATAGTAGGTGAATCGGGCCTCAAGACGCATTGAAGAAGGACTCTTGAGGTCTTTCTCGGGTTGCGGCAGGGAACCCTGGGTTCCCTTGATTTGTGTCGGTGACCTCAGGCAACTTCTAAGGGTGCCTCTGAGAAGTCAGGGACACTGTGGATTTGGGAGGGGCCTTTCATTACTCAACTGGGTTTGGTGAAATCGAAGAGGGCCTCATCTCGAATGGAGGCAGGAACCTCAGGGTTCCTCTCCATATCTGACTCGGGTCGCAGGGTACCTGCAGAGTATGGACAAGAGAGTCACGCCTCGCCTTCTGTGGAGGAATGGATTTCCCCTTGCCTTTCGAGTTGTTCACGGAGTGACAGGCCACTTGTTGAGCTGAGTGTGGAACCTGCGGGTTTTTCCGGACGATGCACGGGGGCGTCAGTGCCCCTTCGTGTTGTGCCTTCATCCACAGGGTTGCCTTCAAAGAGGTTTCCGGGCATCGGGTTCTTTTCAAGAGCGTACCGGAAAATTGGGGTCTTTCAGCATGTGGTACCACCCACGAGGCTACGTCTCGAATTTCCTCGGGAGACTGGCCTCATCCTGAGGTGTGCCGGGAAGCTCGGGAACCCCTTGCAGACAAAGCAGGGGAATCGACCCACCGCTCGCGATCAGAAGGGGAGAAGGGGCTCAGATGAAGTGGTGCCGGGAACCTCGGTGGTCCCCTCGAGTGAGACCGGTATGTCACGGCACTTTTGAGGTCGCATCAAGGGTGCCAATACAGTTTCGCACTTCAAGACGGAACGTGGGAATTCTCTGGAGATGCTGTAGCGGGCAAGGGCCTCATATTGCGATGACGAGGGAAACACGTGGTTTTTCTCGAGTTGAGGCGGGATTCTCGAGTTACAACGGGGAATTCAGGCTTCCTCTTGTGTTGGCCCAGGAAGTCCAATCTTCCATTCAACTTGTCAGAGAGAGCTGGGGGTTGCTCTCGAGTCACTTCAGGGCAAAGAGTCCTCATCTAGGCTTGGGTCCAGGACGTAATGTTCCTCTCCAGGGCCGACAGGGATATCGGGGTTGCATTCCAGTCTCACCCGGTGGGTCACGCCTCGTCTCGAGTGGAAGCAAAGGACTCCACTATCCTCTCGAGTCGGGACGCGTAACTCTTGGAGCCCAATGAGTGGCCTAAAGGGAGTCAAGCGTCCTGTGTAGCTTGGACAGAAGGTTCACGCTTGATCTGCATACCATGCAGTTAAAGATGGCCCTCCTCTCGTGATGACGGGGGCGTCTCATGGGTTTTCTCGAGCTGCGGCACCAGTGTGGGGTTTCTCAGAGATATGATGGGGAGTTCAGGGAGCCTCTCGTGCGGCGCCAGAGAAGCCTGACTCCATGCATGTGGCCAGGCAGATCGCGTCATTGCTCTCGAGTCATGGGAGGGACTAGGGCCTCAAGAGGCATTTAAGAAGGACTCTCAAGGTCTTTCTTGGGTTGGGGCGGGAAACACTCGTTTCCATCGACCTCTACAGGGGACCTTAGGGAACTTCCCAGGTGCCTCTGAGAGGTGAGGGATACTGAGGAGTTAGAGGGGCCTCTCGGGACTCCACTAGGTTTGACGAAATGAAAGAGGGCCTCATCTCGATTGGAGGCAGGAACCTCAGGCTTCCTCTCCATTTCTGACTCCGACCGCAGGGTCCCTGCAGAGTTGGGACAGGAGAGTCAGGCCTCGTCTTGTCTGAGTAACGGAACTCTGCTTGCCTCTCGAGTCGTTCAGGGGGTCTCAGGGCCCTTGACAAGCTGTGTGTGGAACCTGCGGGTGTTTCCAGAAGATGCATGGGGGTGTCAGTGCCCCTTCGTTTTGTGCCTTCCCCCACAGGGTTTCCTTCAAAGAGGTGTCCGGGCATCGGGTTCATTTCAAGAGCGGACCGGGAAATCGGGGTCATTCTGCATGTGGCACCACCCACGTGGCTCATCTCGAATTTCCTCGTGAGACCAGCATCATCCTGAGGTGCGCCGGGAAGGCCGGGAACCCCTTCCACACAAAGTAGGGGAATCGATTCTCCTGTCGCGATCAGGAGGGGAGATGGGGCTCAGATGAAGTGGTGCCGGGACCCTCGGTGTTCCACTCGAGGGAACCCGGCGTTTCAGGGAACTTTAGGGGTCGCATCAAGGGAGCCAAGTACCGTTTCCCACTTCAGGACGGAACATGGGACTTCCCTGGAGACGCTGTAGCGGGCAAGAGCCTCATCCTGTGAAGACGTTGGAACCACGTCGTTTTTCTCGAGTTGCATCGGGATTCTCGAAAACGACAGGAATTTCAGGCTTCCTCTTGGGTTGGCCCCTCTGAAGCCCAATCTTCAATTCGAGTTGCGATGGAAAGCTGGGGGTTCTGCTCGAGTCACTACAGGGCCAAAGAGACCTCATCGAGGCGTGTGTCCAGGACCTAATATTCCTCTCAAGGGAAGACAGGGATCACGGGTTTCCATTCCAGACTCCCCCGGGGGGTCAGGACTCGCCTGGAGGGGAAGCAAAGGACTCCGCTTTCCTCTCAAGTCGCGACACGGATCTCTTGGAGCCCACTGAGTGGACTCAAGGGTGTCGAGCCTCCTCTTCAGTTTGGAGAGAGGACCCGGGATTGCTCTCCAGGCCAGGCAGGAAAAGAAGGCCCTCATCTCGCGATGAAGGGGGCGTCTCATGGGTTTCCTCAGGCTGCTACACCCGTGGGGGTTTTCTCCCGAGGCACGACGAGGATCTCAGGGAGCCTCTCGTGCGGCGCCAGGGAAGTCAGGTCTCCATGCGCGTGGCGAGGGGGAGCGCGTCCTGGCTCTCGAGTCACGGGAGGGGACTAGGGCCTCGAGACGCGTTGAAGAAGGACTCTCGAGGTCTTTGTCGGGGGGCGGCGGGAAACCCTCGTGTCCCTCGCCTTCTGCCGGGGACCTTAGGGAACTTCCCAGGGTGCCTCTGAGAGGCGAGGGATCCTCTGGAGGTGGCGGGGCCCCTCGGGACTCCGCTGGCTCTGGCGCAACGGAAGAGGGCCTCACCTCGAGGGGAGGCAGGAACCTCAGGCTTCCTCTCCGTTTCGGACTCCGACCGCAGGGTCCCTGCAGAGTTGGGACAGGAGGGTCAGGCCTCGTCTTGTCTGAGGAAGGGAACCCCGCTTGCCTCTCGAGTTGCTCAGGGGTCTCAGGCCCCTCGTCGAGCTGTGTGTGGAACCCGCGGGTCTTTGCGGATGATGCACGGGGGTGGCAGTGCCCCTTCGTGTTGTGCCTTCACCCACAGGTTTGCCTTCGAAGAGGGGTCTGGGCCTCGGGTCCTTCTCAAGAGCGGACCGGGTAATCGGGGGCTTTCGGCATGTGTCACCACCCACGTGGCTGGTCTCGAATTTCCTCGTGAGACCGGCCTCATCCTGAGGTGCGCCGGGAAGGCCGGGAACCCCATCCAGACCACGCAGGGGAATCGACTCTCCTGTCACGTTCCGGAGGTGAGAAGGGTCTCAGATGAAGCAGTGCCGGGGCACTCGGTGTTCCCCTCGAGGGAAGACGGCGTGTCGGGGAACTTTTGGGGGTCGCACGTAGGATGTCAAAGACCGTCGCCCTTCAGGGCGGAACAGGGGACTTCCCTTGAGACGCCGTCGCGGGCAAGGGCCTCATCTTGCCAAGAGGTGGGAACCACGTGGTTTTTCTCGAGTTGCGGCGGGATTATCGAGTTTCGACGGGGATCTCAGCCTTCCTCTTGGGTTGGCCCTGGGAAGCCCAAACTTCCCCTCGAGTTGCGAGGGAAAGCTGGGGGTTGCGCTCGAGTCACTGCAGGGGCCAAGAGACCTCACCTAGGCGTGTGTCCGGGACCTAATATTCCTCTCCAGGGAAGGCGGGGATATCGGGGTTCCATTCCAGGCTTCCCCGGGGAGTCAGGCCTCGTCTCGAGGGGAAGCCAAGGACTCCGCTCTCCTCTCAAGTCGCGACGCGGATCCTTGGAGCCCCCTGAGCGGCTTCAAGGGAGTCCAGCCTCCCTTTATTTTGGAGAGAGGGCTCGTGATTGGTCTCCAGACCATGCAGGAAAATCATGCCCTCATCTCGCGATGACCGGGGTGTCTCATGTGTTTCCTCGAGCTGCCGCGCCAGTGTGGGTTTCCTCACAAGGTACGATGAGGAGCTCATGGAGCCTCTCGTGCAGTGCCAGGTTAGTCAGGTCTCCATGCGCGTGGCGAGGGGGAGTGTGTCATGGCTCTCGAGTCATGGTAGGGGAATCGCGACTCAACACATTTTGAAGCACTCTCGAGGTCTTTCTCGAGTCACGGTAGAAAACCCAGGGTTCCCTCGACTTGTGCCTGTGACCTCAGGGAGCTTCTCATTGTGCCTCTGAGAACTCAGGGATACTGTGGAGTTGGTAGGTGCCTCTCGGGACTCCACTGGTTGTGGTGCAATGGAAGAGGGCTTCATCTCGAGTGGACGCAGGAACCTCAGGCTTCCTCTCCGTTTCTGACTCGGATCCCATGGTCCCTGCAGAGTAGGGACAAGAGAGTCACACCTAGTCTTCTGTTGAGGAATGGACCTTCGTTTGCCTTTCGAGTTGTTTACAGGGTGACAGGCCACTTGTCGAAATGTCTGTGGGACCTGCGGGTTTTTCTGGACGATGCACGCGGGTGTCAGTGCCCCTTCGTGTTGTGCCTTCATCCACAGGTTTTCCTTCAAAGAGGTGTGCTGGCATCGGGTTCTTTTCAAGAGTGGACCGTGAAATTGGGGTCTTTCGACATGTGGCACCACCCACGAGGCTACGTCTCGAACTTCCTCATGAGACCGGCCTCATCCTGAGGTGCGCCCGGAAGGTCGGGAACCCCTTGCAGACAGAGAAGGGGAGTCGACCCTCCTGTCGCAATCAGGAGAGGAGAAGGGGCTCAGATGAAGTGGTGCCGGGAACCTCGGTGTTCCCCTTGAGTGAGTCTGGTATGTCGCGGAACTTTTGGGGTCGCATCAAGGGTGCCAAGTACCGTTTCGCACTTCAGGATGGAACGTGGGACTTCTCTTGAGATGCTGTAGCGGACAAAGGGCCTCATCTTGCGATGACGAGGGAAGCACGTGGTTTTTCTCGAGTTGCGGTGGGATACTCGAGTTACGACGGGGAATTCAGGCTTCCTCTTGTGTTGGCCCAGGACGTCTAATCTTCCATTCGAGTTGCCAGGGAGAGCTGGAGATTGGGCTCCATTCACTGAAGGGCAAACTAGACCTCATCTAGGCTTGTATCCAGGACTTAATGTTCCTCTCCATAGGCGACAGGGATTTGGGGTTGCATTCCATACTCACCCGGGGAGTCAGGCCTCATCTCGAGGGGAAGCAAAGGACTCCACTCTCTTCTCGAGTCGCGACAGGTATCTCTTGGAGCCCACTGAGTGGTCTTTGCTCTGTAGGAGAGCTCTAGTGTTCATAAGCCTGTACATAAGTGAACACAGACATTCTGTGTGCATGTTGCTGCATACCCAAAATAGGGCCACAAGGAGCCTCATGCTCTCCATGCGGCGCGGAAGCTGTGCAGCCACGCAGCAGCTGAAGAATCCAACCAATTGCTCTTTTCTTACCTCTGACAGAGCTCGCATTGCCGTAGCCCTTGGCAGTTTGAAAACACTGGACCCTAACCCCTCTCAAAGTAGGCCTGGGTTCTAGTTCGAATAGAAAGTTAATAGCGGAGCTGAGGACAGGAACGCGGCAGTCATTTATCACACGCTACTGCAGCCTGCTACTACAGGGACACTAACGCTAGAAGCTAGGAATGTCTTTGCAAGGTGCGCAAAGGACAAGGGAGAACCTCGACCCTGACTCTAGTATTTCAGTCCCCTGAGCAGATCTGAGGTTCTCCCGCTGTAGAAGCTAACCCATTCCTTTCAAATACAGGCTTCCTAACACAGGGCCAGTTGGCTGCTTGCTCTTCCACGAAGCAGGCTTCCTTAACTTGCAAACTGCGAATTCCGCTTAACAGCCTGGAGGAAAATCGCTTCTTGGAAGATTTTTTTCAGAGGCTGTATCCCCGGAGCTGGGGCCAAGCTAGGGGACCCATACTGACAAGGGAAGGCAAAACCACATCCAATGTCTTTGCTCTGGAGGACAGCTTTGGTGAGCCTAAGTCTTTCAGGAATATTTCTGGCTCCAACAGAGTCAAATTCTGTGTGTGAAGCTGCACAGCCAAAATAGGGGAACAGAGACCCTGATTCTCTCTGTGTAGCTTTGAAGCTGTCATTCAAACAACAGCTTGAGAATCCATACAATGCTCTCCCTTACTGCTAAGAGAATTCTCATTGCTGTCGTCCTTGACAGTTTGTAGAAATCCGCACCCTAACCCTTCTCCAAGTAGGCCTGGGTCCTAGCTCGGAACAACAGGCAACGGCGGAGCTGAGGCCAGTAAGGCACAAGTGAGGTCTCACACACTCTTGCAGCCTGATCGTCCAGGAGCAGTAAGGCCTCTTTTTCCCTGCAGGAGGCTCGCTTGCCTTGCCTCCTGTGAACTGCATTTCCCAGCCTGGGCGCAAAGCTGTTCCTGGAGATTTTTTCTCAGGGGCTGTTTCCCTGGAGCTGGGTCGGACCTCGGGGGCCCAACTCACAGGGGAAGACAAAACCACATGGACAGGTCTATGCTCTGTAGGAGAGCTCTAGTGAACCTCATCTCTCAGGAACATTCTTGGCTTCTACAGAGACACCTCTGTGCATGAAGCTACACACCCAACATAGTGGCAAAGGGAGTCTGATTCTCTCCGTGGGTGCTGATGCTTTGTGGCAAAGCACCTGCTAAGAATCCATCCGCATAGGCTTCCCTCACCTTGACAGAGGTCTCATTGCTGTAGTCCTTGGCAGTTTGGAAAGAAGCAGACCCTTACCCTTCACCAAGTAGGCCCTTGTCCTTGATGAATGGAAAGGCAGTAGCTGAGCTGAGGCCAGTAAGGCGCCAGTCAAGTCTGACATATTCCCGATGCCTGCTCCTTCATGGAAAATAACGTTAGAATCTGGGAATGTCTTTGCAAGGCTGGCAAAGGGCAGTCAGGAACCTCGACCCTGCCTCTGGAATTTCTATCTTCTCAGCACATCTGGCGGTCTCGGTCAGGAGAAACTAACCCATTCCTTGCAAATATAGGCTTCCAAACACAGGCCGGTTGGCTGTCTCTTCTTGCCGAAGGAAGCTTGCTTATCCCACCTCCTGCGAACTCCGCTTCCCAGCCTGGGGGATAAGAGGTTCTTGGAGATCTTTTCTCAGAGGCTGTTTCCACGGAGCAGGGGCCGATCCCGGAGACCCACATGCACAGGGGAAGGGAAAACCGCATGGATAAGTCTTTGCTCTCTAGGAGTGCTCTAGTGAACCTCACTCTATGGGGAATGTTCTTGGCTCCAATGGGGACATCTCTGTGTGGGAAGCTGCATAGCCATCATAGAGACACAGAGACCTGATTCTCTCTGTGCAGCTTTGATGCTGTCGTTCAAACAACAAATTGAGAATCCACACAATGCTCTCCCTTACCACTGAGAGAGTTATCATTGCTGTAGCCCTTCGCAGTTTCTGGAAATCGGCACACAAACACTTCTCCAAGTAGGCCTGTGTTCAAGTTCAGATGAACATGCAATAGCGGAGCTGAGGCCAGTAAGGCACCAGTCAGGTGTCACACACTCTGGCAGCCTGCTCCTCCAGGGACAGTAAGGCCTCTATTTCCCTTCAGGAGGCTCGCTTGCCTTACTTCCTGTGAACAGCGTTTCCCAGCCTGGGCGGAAAGCAGTTCCTGGAGATCTTTTCTCAGGGGCTGTTTCCCCGGAGTTGGGGCGGACCTCGGGGACCCAACTCACAGGGGAAGGCAAAACCAAATGGACAGGTCTATGCTCTGTAGGAGATCTCTAGTGAACTGCCGGGGTCCAGCCCCAGCTGATCCAGGGTATTCGAAGCAGAGACGGCGTAGGCGAGGGTCAGGGAACAACTGCTTAATTAAACGTTAATTAAGGATATAAAGAGTAATAAAATGAGGATAGCTCAGTAGGAAAATTCAGTGGAGAAAAGAGGCTGAGTAGCTTGGTTTACGCGGGGGACCAATAAAACTTCAAGACAAGAAGCTTGCACCACTTACGTAGGCCGCAGGCGTCCTTCCGTTCTCCCGAAGGAGAGGAGACACTGAGGCCTCCCCGGTCGGATCTTAGAAGCCCAGGCAAAATTAGTAAGCTTGGTGGGTTCCGCGCTCCAGATGGAGACTCAACCAGAGTGAGAGAGAGAGAGAGAGACATGGGGAGACCAGTATTTCGAGAAACTGATCCCAATTCTTTATTTCCCATGGTCTAATTTTATACACTGAGATGTTATGCCAAAGTCACGTGGGGTCAGCAGTCCTGACTTTTATCAAAGTCAGGTGCTTCATACAAAAGTATACAGAGGTCTTAGGGGTGTTACATCATCTTCTGGCCGGGGGGCCTGCTGACAATTTACGACCCTCTCCTTGTGACAGCGGTCAGTCAACCAGGACACTTATTTCTCCAGGGGTGATTATTCTTAAAACAGACGCCACCCAAATAAAGTTACATTCCTATAGGGTGAGGGTGTAGTGGGTTTTAGTTAAGGAAAGAATTTACTTAGCCTAAGGTCTAACGTGATTTATATCAAAGGTTAATACTTATTTCTTCTATATATTCATTAATGTGTATAAGGGCAGGGGATGTGGAGACTTAGCAGTAAACATCAGCTCAACAAATGAAAAACCCTTCACCAATATGATTTCTAATCAGCGCATTATACTTATACTAATAATTTTCTAAGGAACCTGTTTTTAGAAGGTTTAAAGCATCTCGTGCCTCTCATGGTTGAGAGGCTGTGAGCAATCACATGTGGCCGGACAAGCCTGTCAGGCAGGCTAGAGAACCTTCAGAGGAGTTTGTAGGTTAAAACACTCTTGTCACACCCAGGGGTTTTTATCAACTGGAGCTCTAGGTTAACTCCTTCTCCGAAAGAGGTGGTGGGGGACAGCCCCCCGTAAAGTCAGAGGTGTAGGTGAGAGCACAAAGTAGTAAGGTAGGCAGGCTCTGGTTATGGGGGTAGATGCTCGAGGATTTCCAGGGGGACTCCTGAGGCTCCACCCGCCTTTGCGTATGTCGAGCCTCCTTCCTCATGACCTTTGCCATGGGCGGAGTGCCTCACTCTGGCCCCCAACAGTGAACCTCCTCTCTCAGGAACATTCTTGGCTCCTATCGAGACACTTCTGTGCGTGTAGCTACACATGCAACGTAGGGGCAAAGGGAGCCATATTCTTTCCGTGGGGTGCTGATGCTTTGTGGCAAAGCACCTGCTTGAGAATCCATCAGCTTATGCTTCCCTCGCCTTGACAGAGGTCTCATTGCTGTAGCCCTTGGCAGTTTGGAAAGAAGAGGACCCTTACCTTTCATAAAGTGGGCCCTTGTCCTAGTTTGAAAGGAAAGGCAAGAGCTGAGCTGAGGCCAATAAGGCGCCAGTCAAGTCTGACATATTCCCGAAGCCTGCTCCTTCATGGAAAATAACGCTGTAATCTAGGAATGTCTATGCAAGGCTGGCAAAGGACAGTCAGCACCCTGCACACTGCCTCTGGAATTACCGACTTCTGAACAGATCTGGAGGTCTCCCTTAGGGGAAGCTAACCCATTCTTCCAAACAGAGGCTTCCAAATGCAGGCCGCTTGGCTGCCTCTTGCTCTCTGAAGGAGGCCTGCTTTTCCCGCCTCCTATGAACCCCACATCCCAGCCTCTGGGAAAAGCGGATCTTGAAGATCTTTTCTCAGGGTTTGTTTCCACGGAGCTGGGGCCGAGCCTGGAGCCCCAAACGCACAGGGCAAGAAAAACCACATGGACAAGTCTTTGCTCTCTAGGAGAGCTCTAGTGAACTTCACTCTGTCACGAACATTCTTGATTCATATGGAGACACCCCTATGTGTGAAGCTGCGTACCCAACATGGGGGCACAGAGAGCCTGATTCTCTCTGTGTAGCTTTAAAGATGTCGTTCAAAAAACACCTTGAAAATCCATACAATGCTCTTCCTTACCCGTGACAGAGTTCTCATTGCTGTAGCCCTTGGCAGTTTTTAGAAATCCGCACCCAAACCCTTCTCCAAGTAGTCCTGGGTCCTAGTTCGGAGGAACATGCAATGGCGGAGCTGAGGCCAGTAAGGCACCAGTCAGGTCTCACACACTCTGGCAGCCTGCTCCTCCAGGGGCAGTAAGGCCTCTTTTTCTCTGCAGGAGGCTCGCTTGCCTTGCCTTCTGTGAACTGCGTTTCCCAGTCTGGACGAAAAGCAGTTCCTGGAGGTGTTTTCTCAGGGGTTTCTTCCTCGGAGCTGGGGCGAACATCGGGAACCCAACTCACAGGGGAAGGCAAAACCATATGGACAGGTCTATGGTCCATAGCAGAGCTCTAGTGAACCTCATCTCCCAGGAACATTCTTGGCTCCTATAGAGACACCTCTGTGTTTGAAGCTACACACCCAACATAGGGGCAAATGCAGCCTGATTCTCTCCGTGGGGTGCAGATGCTTTGTGGCAAAGCACATGATTGAGAATCCATCCGCTTCCACTTCCCTCTCTTTGACAGAGGTGTCTTTGCTGTAGCCTTTGGCAGTTTGGAAAGAAGAGGACCCTTGCCCTTCACCAAGTAGGCCCTTGTCCTAGTTTGAACGGAAAGGCGATAGCTGAGCTGAGGCCAGTAAGGCACCAGTCAAGTCTGACATATTCCTGAAGCCTGCTCCTTCATGGAAAATAACGCTAGAATCTAGAAAGGTCTTTGCAAGGCTGGCAAAGGACAGTCAGGAACCTCGACCCTGCCTCTGGAATTTCCATCTTCTGAGCAGATCTGGAGGTCTTCTTTTGGAGAAGCTAACCATTCCTTCCAAAGAGTGGCTTCCAAACACAGGCTAGTTGGCTGCCTCTACTTGCCCGAAGGAGGCTTGCTTGTTCCGCTTCCTGTGAACTCTGCTTCCCGCCTGGGGTAAAAGTGGTTCTTGGAGATCTTTTTTCAGGGGCTATTTCAACGGAGTTGGAGCTGAGCCCGGAGACCCACACGCACAGAGGAAGGCAAAACCACATGGACAAGTCTTTGCTCTGTAGGAGAACTCTACTTAACCTCAGTATGTGAGGAAAGTCTTGGATTCTACGGGGATACCTCTGTGTGTGGAGCTGCATACCCAACAAGGGGGCACACAGGGCCTGATTCTCTCTTTGCAGCTTTGAAGCTGTCGTTCAAACAACAGCTTGAGAATCCATACAATGCTCTCCCTTACCTCTGAGAGACTTCTCATTGCAGTAGCCCTTGGCAGTTTTTACAAATCTGCACCCAAACCCTTCTCCAAGTAGGCCTGGGTCCTAGTTTGGATGGCCATGCAATGGCGGAGCTGAGGTCAGTAAGGCACCAGTCAGGTGCCACACACTCTGGCAGCCTTCTCCTCCAGGGACAGTAAGGCCTATTTTTCCCTGCGGGAGGCTCGCTTGCCTTGCCTCCTGTGAACTGCGTTTCCCAGCCTGGGCAAAAAGCGGTTCCTGGAGATCTTTTCTCAGGGGCTCTATCCCCAGAGCTGGGGTGGACCTCGGGGACCCATCTCACAGGGGAAGGAAAAACCACATGGACAGGTCTATGCTCTGTAGGAGACGTTAGTGTGTCTCATCTCTTAGGAACATTCTTGGCTCGTACAGAGACACCTCTGTGTGTAAAACTACACACCGAACATAGGGGCACAGGGAGCCTGATTCTCTCTGTGGGGTGCTGATGCTTTGTGGCAAAGCACCTGTTTGAGAATCCATCCGCTTAAGCTTCCCTCGCCTTGACAGAGGTCTCATTGCTGTGTCTCTTGGCACTTTGGAAAGAAGCAGACCCTTACCCTTCAGCAAGTAGGCCCTGATCCTAGTTTGAAAGGAAAGGGAATAGCTGAGCTGAGGCCAGTAAGGCACCTGTCAACTCTGACATATTCCCGATGCCTGCTCCTTCATGGAAAATATTGCTAGAATCTAGGAATGTCTTTGCAAGGCTGGCAAAGGGCAGTCAGGAACCTCGACCCTGCCTCTGGAATATCTATCTTCTGAGCAGATCTGGAGGTCTCCTTCTGGAGAAGCTAACCCATTCCTTGCAAATAGAGGCTTCCAAACACAGGCCGGTTGGCTGCCTCTTCTTGCCTGAAGGAGGCTTGCTTTTCCTGCCTCCTATGATCCCTGGTTCCCAGCATGGGGGAAAAGCAGATTCTTGGAGATCTTTGCTCAGGGGTTGTTTCCACGGAGCTGGGGTTGTGCCCAGAGACCCACACATACAGGGGAAGGCAAAACCACATGAACAAGTCTTTGCTTTCTAAGAGAGCTCTAGTGAACCTCAGTCTTTGACAAACGTTCTTGGCTCCTATGCGGACACCTCTGTGTGTGAAACTGCGTACCCAACATGGCGGCAGAGAGCCTGATTCTCTCTGTGCAGGTTTAATGCTGTCGTTCAGAAAACAGCTTGAGAATCCATACAATTCTCGCCCTTACCTCTGAGAGAGTTCTCATTACAGTAGCCCTTGGCAGTTTGTAGAAATCTGCACCTAAACCCTTCTCCAAGTAGGCCTGAGTCCCAGTTCGGAGGAACAAGCAATGGCGGAGCTAAGACCAGTATGGCACCAGTCAGTTTTCACACACTCTGGCAGCCTGCTCCTCCAGGGACAGTAAGGCTTCTTTTTCTCTGCAGGAGGCTCCCTTGCCTTACTTCCTGTGAACAGCTTTTCCCAGCCTGGGCGAAAAGCGGTTCCTGGAGATCTTTTCTCAGAGGCTGTTTTCTCGGAGCTGGGGCGGACCTCGGGGACCCAACTCACAGGGGAAGGCGAAACCACATGTACAGGTGAGCACTCTGTAGGAGAGCTCTTGTGAGCCTCATCTCTCAGGAACATTCTTGGCTCCTGTAGAGACACCACTGTGTGTGAATCTACACACCCCACATAGGGGCAAAGGGAGCCTGATTCCCTCCGTGGGGTGCTGATGCTTGGTGGCAAAGAACCTTCCTGATAATCCATCCGCTTATGCTTCCCTCGCATTTACGGAGGTCTCATTGCTGTAGCCCTCGGCAGATTGGAAAGAAGAAGACCCTTACCCTTCATAAAGTAGGGCATTGTCCTACTTTGAATGGAAAGGCAATAGCTGAGCTGAGGCCAATAAGGCGCCAGTCAAGTCTGACATATTCCCAAAGCCTGCTTCTTCAGGAAGGTAACTGTAGAATCTAGGAATGTCTTTGCAAGGCTGGCAAAGGACAGTCAGCACCCTGCACACTGCCTCTGGAATTACTGACTTCTGAACAGATCTGGAGGTCTCCCTTAGGGGAAGCTAACCCATTCTTCCAAATTGAGGCTTCCAAACGCAGGCCGCTTGGCTGCCTCTTGCTCTCTGAAGGAGGCCTGCTTTTCCCGCCTCCTATGAACCCCACATCCCAGCCTCTGGGAAAAGCGGATCTTGAAGATCTTTTCTCAGGGGTTGTTTCCACGGAGCTGGGGCCGAGCCTGGAGCCCCAAACGCACAGGGCAAGAAAAACCACATGGAAAAGTCTTTGCTCTCTAGGAGAGCTCTAGTGAACCTCACTCTGTCAGGAACGTTCTTGTTTCCTATGGAGACAGCCCTGTCTGTGAAGCTGTGTACCGAACATGGAGACACAGAGTCTCATTCTCTCTGTGCAGCTTTGAAGCTGTCGTTCAAACAACAGCTTGAAAATCCATACAATGCTCTTCCTTACCCGTGACACAGTTCTCATTGCTATACCCCTTGGCAGTATTTAGAAATCCATACCCAAACCCTTCTCCTAGTAGGCCTGGGTCCTAGTTCAGAGGAACATGCAATGGCGGAGCTGAGGCCAGTAAGGCACCAGTCAGGTCTCACACACTCTGGCAGCCTGATCGTCCAGGGACACTAAGGCCTGTTGTGCCTTGCAGGAGGCTCGCTTGCGTTACCTCCTGTGAACTGCGTTTTCCAGCCTGGGGGAATAGCGGTCCCTGGAGATCTTTTCTCAGTGGCTCCTTCCCCTGAGCTGGGGCGGACCTCAGGGACCCAACTCACAGGGCAAAGCAAAACCATATGGACAGGTCTATGCTCTGTAGCAGACTTCTAGTGAACCTCATCTCTCAGGAACATTCTTGGCTCCTATAGAGACACTTCTGTGTGTGAAGCTGCGTACCTAACATAGGGGCACAGAGAGCCTGATTCTCTCAGTTCATTTTGACCCTGTCGTTCAGAAAACAGCTTGAGAATCCATAAAATGCTCTCCCTTACCGCTGAGAGAATTCTCACTGCTGTAGCCCTTGGCACTTTGTAGAAATCCACAGCCAAACGCTTCTCCAAATAGGCCTGGGTCCTAGTTCAGAGGAACAGGCAATGGTGGAACTGAGGCCAGCAAGGCAACAGTCAGGTTTCACACACTCTGGCAGCCTGCTCCTCCAGGGACAGTAAGGCCTCTTTTTCTCTGCAGGAGATTCGCTTGCCTTACTTCCTGTGAACAGCGTTTCCCAGCCTCAGCGAAGTGGTTCCTGGAGATCTTTTCTCAGGGACAGTTTCCCCGGAGGTGTGGCGGACCTCGGGGACCCAACTCACAGGGGAAGGAAAAACCACATGGACAGGTCTATGCTCTGTAGGAGAGGTTTAGTGAACCTAATCTCTCAGGAACATTCTTGGCTCCTATAGAGACAACTCTGTGTGTAAAGCTACACTCCCAACATTGGGGAACAGGGATCTTGGTTCTCTCCGTGGGGTGCTGATGCTTTGTAGTAAAGCACCTGCTTGAGAATCCGTCCTCTTAGGCTTCCCTCGCCTTGACAGAGGTCTCATTGCTGTAGCCCTTGGCAGTTTCAAAGAAGAAGACCCTTACCCTTCATAAAGTAGGCCCTTGTCCTAGTTTGAATGGAAAGGCAATAGCTGAGCTGAGGCCAATAAGGAGCCAGTCCCGTCTGACACATTCCCGAAGCCTGCTCCTTCATGGAATATAACTCTAGAATCTTGGAATGTCTTTGCAAGGCTGGCAAAGGGCAGTCAGAAACCAGCACCCTGCCTCTGGAATTACCGACTTCTGAGCAGATCTGGAGGTCTCCTTTAGGAGAAGCTAACCCATTCCTTCGAAATAGAGGCTTCAAAACACAGGCAGGTTGGCTGCCTTTCGTGCCCGAAGGAGGCTTGCTTTTCTCTCCTCCTATGAACCCCAGTTCCCAGCCTCTGGGAAAAGCGTATCTTGAAGATATTTTCTCAGGGGTTGTTTCCACGGAGCTGGGGCCGAGCCCGGGGCCCAAAGGCACAGGGGAAGGCAAGACCACATGGACAGGTCTATGCTCTGTAGCAGACTTCTAGTGAACCTCATCTCTCAGGAGCATTCTTGGCTCCTATAGAGACACCTCTGTGTGTGAAGCTGCGTACCTAACATAGGGGCACAGAGAGCCTGATTCTCTCTGTTCATTTTGACGCTGTCGTTCAGAAAACAGCTTGAGAATCCATAAAATGCTCTCCCTTACCACTGAGAGAATTCTCACTGCTGTAGCCCTTGGCACTTTGTAGAAATCTGCACCCAAACGCTTTTCCAAGTAGGCCTGGGTGCTAGCTCGGATGAACAGGCAATGGCGGAGCTGAGGCCAGTAAGGCAACAGTCAGGTTTCACACACTCTGGCAGCCTGCTCCTCCAGGGACTGTAAGGCCTCTTTTACTCTGCAGGAGATTCGCTTGCCTTACTTCATGTGAACAGCATTTCCCAGCCTCGGCGAAGCGGTTCCTGGAGATCTTTTCTCAGGGACAGTTTCCCCGGAGGTGTGGTGGACCTCGAGGACCCAACTCACAGGGGAAGGCAAAACCACATGGACAGGTCTATGCTCTGTAGGAGAGGTTTAGTGAACCTAATCTCTCAGGAACATTCTTGGCTCCTATAGAGACAACTCTGTGTGTGAAGCTACACTCCCAACATTGGTGCACAGGGAGCTTGATTCTCTCTGTGGGGTGCTGATGCGTTGTGGCAAAGCACCTGCTTGAGAATCCATCCTCTTAGGCTTCCCTCACCTTGACAGAGGTCTCATTGCTGTAGCCCTTGGCAGTTTGCAAAAAGAAGACCCTTAACCTTCATAAAGTAGGGCCTTGTCCTAGTTTGAATGGAAAGGCAATAGCTGAGCTGAGGTCAATAAGGAGCCAGTCCCGTCTGACACATTCCCGAAGCCTGCTCCTTCATGGAAAATAACTCTAGAATCTAGGAATATCTTTCAAGGCTAGCAAAGGACAGTCAGGAACCAGTACCCTGCCTCTGGAATTACCGACTTCTGAGCAGATCTGGAGGTCTACTTTAGGAGAAGCTAACCCATTCCTTCCAAATAGAGGCTTCAAAACACAGGCAGGTTGGCTGCCTTTCATGCCCGAAGGAGGCTTGCTTTTCTCTCGTCCTATGAACCCCAGTTCCCAGCCTCTGGGAAAATCGTATCTTGAAGATATTTTCTCAGGGGTTGTTCCACGGAGCTGGGGCCGAGCCTGGAGACCCAAAGGCACAGAGGAAGGCAAGACCACATGGACAAGCCTTTGCTCTTTAGTATAGCTCTAATGAACCTCACTCTGTCAGGATCTTTCTTGATTCCTACGGAGACACACCTGTGTGTGAAGCTGCGGCCACAGAGAGCCTGATTACCCCTGTGCAGCGCTGAGTCTGGGCGGCTAAACAACAGCTTGGGAATGCAGCCTGGGGCGCTTCCCTTCCCTCTGACAGAGCTCTCCTTTGGTCCCTAAGCCCTCTGCAAGTAGGCATGGATCATAGGTGCAAAGGGAAGGGAAGAGCGGATTGAGGCCAGTAAGGCGCCCGCGAGTCACGTCTCCCCCACTTCCGCAGTCTGTTCCTTCCCCTGTGCGAAAGCTAGAAGCTGGGAAGTGCTTGGCGAGGCTCGCCCAGGCAGAGCAGCCTCTAGGCCGGGGCTCTGCGATATCGCGCCTGGGCGCAGATCTGGAGCTCCGCCGGAGTGGAAGCTCATTCGGTCCTTCCCAATACAGGCTTGCAAGCACCCGACAGCGGCCTGACTCTATTCTCCCGCGTGCTGGGAGTGGGCTTCCAATCCAGGGCACAGAGCACTGCCTGGAGCTCTCTGCTCAGGGGCTGGTTCCCCTGCGCTGGGACTGTGCTAGGGAGTCCAAAGGCACAGGGGAAGGCCCCAAACCACATGCACACGACTCTGCTCTGGAGCTGAGCTCCGGAGAAGCCCAGTCTATAAGGCGGTTTCTGAACACAAACGGAGGAACACTCTGGCTGTGGAGCTCCCTCCCCATGACAGGGGCACTGGGACCCTGATTCCCTCCGTTCAGCGCTGAGTCTGGGCTACCAAGCAACAGCTTGGGAATGCAACCTGGGGCATTTCCCTTCCCTCAGACAGAGGTCTCCTTGCGGGAGGCTTTCGCAGTTTGCACACCCCCGTGCCCTAAGCCGTCTGCAAGGAGGCCTGGCTCCTAGGTCCAAAGGGAAGGCAAGAGCGGAGCTGAGGCCAGTCAGGAGCCAGTCATGTCGCCCACACTCCCGCAGCCTGCTCCTTTGCAGGCGCAAACGCTAGAAGCTGGGAAGGGCTTGGCGAGGCTCGCCCAGGCAGAGCAGCTTCTCGACAGGGGCTCTGTCCTATCGCGCCTGGGCGCAGGTCTGCAGCTCCGCCGGTGTGGAAGCTCACTCGGTCCTTTCCAATACAGGCTTGCAAGGACCCGCCGGCAGCCTAACTCATCTCTCCCGCGTGCTGGGACTGGGCATCCAGGCCTGGGCACAAAGCACTGCCTGGAGCTCTTTGCTCAGGGGCTGGTTCCCCTACGCTGGGGCTGTGCTAGGGAGCCCAAACGCACATGTCAAGGCCCCAAAACACATCCACACGTCTCTGCTCTGCAACAGAGCTCCGGGGAAGCCCAGTCTGGCAGGCGCTTTCTGGGCACAAAGGGAGGAACACTCTGGCTGTGGAGCTTCCTCCCCAAGACAGGGGCACTAGGACCCTGATTCCCTCCGTTTACCGCTGAGTCTGCATTGCCAAGCAACAGCTTGGGAACGCAGCCTGGGGCGCTTCCCTTCCCTCGGACAGAGCTCTCCTTGCGGTAGGCCTTGGTAGTTTGCATACAATGGGGCCCTAAGCCCTCTGCAAGTTGGCCTGGCTCCTAGGTCCAAAGGGCAGGCCAGAGCGGAGCTGAGGCTGTCAGGCTCCAGACACATCTCCCATACTCCTACATCCTGCTCCTACCCGGGCGTGAACGCTAGAAGCTGGGAAGGTACCTGGACCGTGCAGGGGCGGGGCGAACGCGGGCGGCGTGGGGCGGGGGTCGGCTTCTGGCGGGGGTGGGGGCGGGCTTCCCAGTTGTGCTCTCGGAGGTGGACACTGAGGCTGAAAATGCCCCGGGAGCGCACCCGGGACTGGGTAAACCCGGGCTGCGCGGGTCGAGATTCCGATGGCTTTAGGTGGGGGTCGGTCCCAGTTGTGCTCCCGGGGGTCGCCACTGCGGCTGGGAACGCGCAGGGAGCGCGGCAGGGGCGGGGCTAACACTGGCGGCACGGGGCGGGGGTCGGCTCATGGGGGGGATGGGGAGGGGTTCCCAGTTGTGCTCTAGGGGGTTGCAACTGCGGCTGGGAACGCCCATTTCGTCCGCTCCTGGGTCCCCAAGGATCGCCATCCCGTGGGTGCAGCGGAGGGCTGCGGACCACAGGTAAGGGAACTGGGACTGCGTGGAGCAGGGAACCAAGTATTCCGCCGTCTGTTGGCACATTCTTGGAGCTCCCCAACCTGGCGGTCGCAGAAAAGCCTTGCCTTTGGGGTCAAGGCCTTTACCGCTCCACCCCTCTGCTGAAAAATCTCCGAGTCTGCGCGGTTCTTCCAAGCAGCCTAGTGTCCGCTGGAAGTCCAAGGGACAGAACACTGAACTCTGGCCGGCTGGCCCAGCCCTGCTTCTGGCACTTTGTAAGCCAGCGGGCCCTTGAGCACCTGCTGGGATGGGAAAGGGAAGGGTCCACGGATTGCACCCTAGAAACTTAGTAGGGTGCATGGATTTCAAACCCTGGTGGCCGCCCAGGCAGCAAAGAAGGGGGTGGGCACCTTGCTGTCCTTTCATGGCAGAATCTGTGGTTGTCCAGCTGCTTGGGCCTTTTCATGAGGACCCTGTGCAATAAAAGTTTGGTGTTTTGGAACTGAATAATTAGAACGTGTAAAAGCTTTAAATTATGTGGTGGTGTAATTAAAAAACAAAACAAAACAAAACCAAGCTCCAAGTGTTTTGAAAATGGAGGTTTAAATATTGAAGGACTGTATTCCTTGCACTGTGGCATTCTATCAAGAAGTGTGCAGGATTTTTTTTTTTTTAAGAAAAGTGTTCGAAGTGAGGGAAACAGGAAACCCAGAGGTGCCCCTGTATTTTGGGGAAGGCCTTAGGAAGTCACTTGGAAATGCTGCTGGCTGTGCGGGAGCAGGGCAGATGGGCTGTGCAGGCTTGTCCTTTGCATGGATGTTCTTGTGTGTGGAAACCCAGCTCGGAGCCATCTCCTGATGTGTAAGAATTTCGCAGACAAACCTTGAGCTAAGCAATGCATTTTTTCCTAAGAAAATATTTGTCTTAAGCGATGTAAATATCCTATGTATTTCCGCTAGACTCTGGCTTCAGGTCGGTTCCCCCAAAAGGCTCAGAAGTGATTTGAACAAAACAGCATGTTTTCCTCCTAGCTTGTTCTCCTTATCTATGTTAAGGAAATGATATATTTGCCTGCAATACTGCCTTTCTTCAAGATTCATATCAATCAAGTTTTGGCCCAGGATCACTCACCTGCTGCCAATATTATCTCAATGCATGTCGTGGGCGAGGGGCCTGGTGCCATTCCCTGAAACAGTTCCTTTCTTTCCTTAGCTGACTGCTAGTGCCTGTAGAATATCTGGCTAAAGACCAGCTGGGGGTACTCTTACTACCCCCCCCCACCCCGCCTCGAGTCTAAGTCAGCAGCTTTCTCTATCTCTTTAATACTTTAATAACACTTGATGACACAAAAGCTCTGAGCGATCAAATCATATCAAATCTTCATTTCAGATTGAAGATGCATTCCATGGTATTGCCATCTTAAGTCTTTCCATCGTTATGGAATATCTGTCCATGTATTCAGGATAGTTTCAGCCAGGGTGTATAATTTCCAGTGTGCCAGTCTTGTCATCCTCGTTACATCCATGGCAAAGTGTTGTATTCATGTTGATATTATTGAAAGGGAATTTTTTAAAATTCCTTTTCAGATTATTATCTGCTAATGTATACAGATAAAACTGTGTAATCATTCATTTTTATCAGTTTGGACAGCTTGATAGTTGTCTTTAATTTCTTTACTTTCTGACACTTTAAGATTATCCTGGGACACATATGTAATGCCTCACCCCTAAATTCAGACATGTGTTCAAAGAACTTCTGTCCTTTTATTTATTTATTTATTCTTTAACATTGAAATCGTTTTGATTATGCTGGGTGTTTGTTGCTAGATGGAAGTAGCTAGGACCTCTGGACTGCAGTCTCTCATCTCTTGCTGACCTCTTGTTGACCTCTGCAGATTCCTGGTAGGTGGGAGCTTGTTAGTTCCTTGTTCCTTATCAGAACCTCCTGTGGTAAGTGTTTTTCTCTTCTCTGTTGCCTGGTAAGGGTGGGTGGTCATGGGCATCCCAAAGTTGGCTAGAAGTCAATTATTTAGGCAGGCTTGTGCATAGATATGGGAGAAGGCAATGGCACCCCACTCCTGGAAAATCCCAAGGACGGAGGAGCCTGGTAGGCTGCAGTCCATGGGGTGGCTAAGAGTCGGACACCACTGAGCGACTTCATTTTCACTTTTCACTTTCATGCATAGGAGGAGGAAATGGCAACCCACTCCAGTGTTCTTGCCTAGAGAACCCCAGGGACTGCGGGGCCTGGTGGGCTGCCATCTATGGCGTGGCACAGGGTCGGCCTCAACTGAACCACTTAGCAGCTGCAGCAGCAGCAGCAGCAGTGCATAGATATCAAAGGGGATGAGAACACTCAGGTAGGATCACATATGTCACCGTGAAACAATACTTCTCCTCTTAGCCAAAGCTAACAAAAGATTTCTGTTCTAGGTCAACCTAGAAGAGATCACTTAAGAGGTAAAGAAACTTAAACTCCATTAGCAAAGGCAGTTCAACATCTCAAGAAAACTTGTGCTAGGCACAAAACTCTTTTCTGGGGGCCTACTTTCCTACAACCTCCTTATCCCATTCTGTACCCATTCCTTTGCTTCTCCCGTCCTGAAAATGCCACCTGTAAGACAGAACTACTTCGTTTTCCTTCTTAAAGTGTGATTGCATTCCATACATTCTTGTAATAACAAGTCATACATTTCCCTTCAGCAACCAAGAACTCACTCTTATATTGGCATTTGATAGATTGGTGAGCATACCTATCAGTGATAATAGCGCCCACCCCGCTTCCTGCAAGAACAGAACAAAACAAAACAAAACAAAAAAATTGCTTTCTTACATTTAATGTGTTCGGATGGTGCCAGTCACTATTCATGCAGAGTCAAAAATCTCTTTTGTTTCTGTGTAAAAGGGAGGTCCTTTCAAGTCGTGAATGTTTAAGAAGTTTCATTTATTTGGAAGTGACCTAGCCATTCAATACACTGTCGTTACTTAGTTTAGCACCAGGATAGAAACTCAGGTAACCAAAACACCTGGAGGAACGATTGTAAGTTCAGTTCAGTTCAGTTGCTCAGTCGAGTCTGACTCTTTGTGACCCCGTGGCCTGCAGGACGCCAGGCTTCCGTGTCCATCACCAACTCCAGGGGCTTGCTCAAACTCATGTCCATCGAGTCAGTGATGCCATCCAACCATCTTATCCTCTGTCATCCCCTTCTCCTCTGCCTTCAATCAAGACTACGAGAGGCGGATATTTTAGAGTATAATTATTGTTAAGAGTTTATCTAAAAGCTCATATCACATTTACATTTTTTACATTGGTTGTTGCTGTTTCCAGGTACTTTCTTGCTGACAAGCTTGTGACACATATAACAATAGAGCAATTTTTACCTTAGAATAAACCTAGGCACTATGAACATGTTGTGCTTAATGTTGTTGACTCTTAGACATGTCGATAATGGAGGAGCAAAACCAAAAATACTAGATATTTAATATTGACTAGTTCCCAGTTCACGGGACTCTGACATTCAATTAGGTCAATGTTTTCTTGTATTTCCAGCAGTTTGATTTGGAAGGACTGACTTGTCTTGAGACCATTGATATCAGAACACAGAACTTGAGCAATATTATCAAAAAACACAAGGCTCACACTGACACATACCTTAATCCAAAGAGACAGACAAGACATCTTCCAGTTTTCCGCCTGAGATTTAAAATATTTCTTTGAGCCAGGCTTCTGGGGAGTGGGGGAATGGGGGTGGCAGTGAGGCAGGCTTGGGTAACAAGCTAATTGTTGGTCATTGCATATGCAAAGAACCAGCATTCCGGGTTCCAAGGAAAAAAGTTTCCTTGGTAACCAACTTTGTCTGGTTCTATAGAATATGATGGCCCTCCTAGGTCAGGTCATCTTGCCTTTCTGTAGTCCTCGTTTTATCCCTAAATCATAGACAGCTTGGATTGTCTCTGTGGGGTGTATGTATTGTCCTCATGTTTGACCTGGCGGCAGCAGCGAGGTCCGAGAGCCTCTCCTGGAACCGGGCGTGGGGACGGGGCTCACCAGGAGCCACTGGTGAAGTTGGGCAGCGGTCCTGGAGAGCGGCAGGGGCGGGGCGAACCCTGGCGGCGCAGGGCGGGTGTCGGCTCCTGGCGGGGGTGGGGGAGGGCTTCCCAGTTGTGCTCTCGGAGATGGCCACTGCGGCTGGAAACGCTCCGGGAGCGCACCCAGGGCGGGGTAAACCTGGGCTGCACAGGTCGAGATTCCGCTCGCTGTGGGTGGGTGGTCGGTCCCTGTTGTGCTCCCGGGGGTCGCCAATGTGGCTGGGAACCCGCCGGTAGCCCCGCAGGGCCGGGGCGAAACCTGGCGGCGCGGGACAGGGTGGGGGGTCCGTTCGCAGCGGGGGTCGGCTCCTGGCGGAGGTGAGGGAGGGCTTTCCAGATGTGCTCTTGGGGGTCGCCATTGCGGCTGGGAATGCCCATTTCGTGAACTCCTGGATCCCCAAGGATCGGCATCCATTGGCCACAGCGCAGGGGTGCGGAACACAGGTAAGGGAATGGGGACTGCGTGGAGCAGGGAACCATGTATTCCGCCCTGTGTTGGCACAGTCTCAGAGCTCCCCAACCTGACGGTCGCAGAAAGGCCTCGTCTTTGGGGTCAAGGCCTTTACCGCTCCACCCCTCTGCTGAAAAACCTCAGAGTCTGCGCGGTTTTCCCAAGCAGCCTAGTGTCCGCTGGAAGTCCAAGGGACAGAACCCTGAATTCTGGCCGGCTGGCCCAGCCCTGCTTCTGGCACTTTGTAGGCCAGTGGGCCCTGGAGCACCTGCTAGGATGGGAAAGGGAAGGGTACGCGAATTGCACCCTGGTGCCCGCCGAGGCAGCAAAGAAGTGGGGAGGGCACCTTACTGCCCTTTAATGGCAGACAGAATCTGTGGATGTCCTGCTGCGTGGGCCTTTTCATGGGGACCTTGTGCAATAACAGTTTACCGGTGACTTTAGGGAACTTCCCAGGGTGCCTCTGAGAGGCGAGGGATCCTGTGGAGGTGGCGGGGCCCCTCGGGACTCCGCTGGGTCTGGCGCAACGGAAGAGGGCCTCACCTCGAGGGGAGGCAGGAACCTCAGGCTTCCTCTCTGTTTCGGACTCCGACCGCAGGGTCCCTGCAGAGTTGGGACAGGAGAGTCAGGCCTCGTCTTGTCTGAGGAAGGGAACCCCGCTGGCCTCTCGAGTTGCTCAGGGGGTCTCAGGCCCCTCGTCGAGCTGTGTGTGGAACCCGCGGGTCTTTGCGGACGATGCACGGGGGTGGCAGTGCCCCTTCGTGTTGTGCCTTCACACACAGGGTTGCCTTCGAAGAGGGGTCCGGGCCTCGGGTCCTTCTCAAGAGTGGAACGTGGAATTGGGGCGTTCGGCATGTGGCACCACCCACGTGGCTCGTCTCGAATTTCCTCGTGAGACCGGCCTCATCCTGAGGTGCGCCGGGAAGGCCGGGAACCCCTTCCAGACCACGCAGGGGAATCGCCTCTCCTGTCGCGATCAGGAGGGGAGAAGGGGCTCAGAGGAAGCGGTGCCGGGACCCTCGGTGTTCCCCTCGAGGGAAACCCGGCATGTCGGGGGACTTTTGGGGGTCGCAGGAAGGCTGTCAGGGACCGTTTCGCCCTTCAGGGCAGAACAGGGGACTTCCCTTGAGACGCCGTCGCGGGCAAGGGCCTCATATTGGCAAGAGGTGGGAACCACGTGGTTTTTCTCGAGTTGCGGCGGCATTCTCGAGTTACGACGGGGATCTCAGCCTTCCCCTGGGGTTGGCCCTGGGAAGCCCAATCTTCCCGTCGGGTTGCGAGGGAAAGCTGGGGGTTGCGCTCGAGTCACTGCAGGGCCGAAGAGACCTCACCTAGGCGTGTGTCCGGGACCTAATATTCCTCTCCAGGGAAGGCAGGGATCTCGGGGTTGCATTCCAGGCTCCCCCGGGGAGTCAGGCCTCGTCTCGAGGGGAAGCCAAGGACTCCGCTCTCCTCTCGAGTCGCGACGCGGGTCTCTTGGAGCCCCCTGAGCGGCCTCAAGGGAGTCCAGCCTCCTCTTCCGTTTGGAGAGAGGACCCGGGATTGTTCTCCAGGCCATGCAGGAAAAGAAGGCCCTCAGCTCGCGAGGACGGGGGCGTCTCAGGGGTTTCCTCGAGCTGCGGCGCCCGTGGGGGTTTTCTCCCGAGGCACGACGAGGATCTCAGGGAGCCTCTCGTGTGGCGCCAGGGAAGTCAGGTCTCCATGCGCGTGGCGAGGGGGAGCGCGTCCTGGCTCTCGAGTCACGGGAGGGGACTAGGGCCTCGAGACGCGTTGAAGAAGGACTCTCGAGGTCTTTGTCGGGGGGCGGCGGGAAACCCTCGTTTCCCTCGCCTTCTGCCGGGGACCTTAGGGAACTTCCCAGGGTGCTTCTGAGAGGCGAGGGATCCTCTGGAGGTGGCGGGGCCCCACGGGACTCCGCTGGGTCTGGCGCAACGGAAGAGGGCCTCACCTCGAGGGCAGGCAGGAACCTCAGGCTTCCTCTCCGTTTCGGACTCCGACCGCAGGGTCCCTGCAGAGTTGGGACAGGAGGGTTAGGCCTCGTGTTGTCTGAGGAAGGGAACCCCGCTTGCCTCTCGAGTTGCTCAGGGGGTCTCAGGCCCGTCGTCGAGCTGTGTGTCGAACCCGCGGGTCTTTGCGGACGATGCACGGGGGTGGCAGTGCCCCTTCGTGTTGTGCCTTCACCCACAGGGTTGCCTTCGAAGAGGGGTCCGGGCCTCGGGTCCTTCTCAAGAGCGGACCGGGGAATCGGGGGCGTTCGGCATGTGTCACCACCCACGTGGCTGGTCTCGAATTTCCTCGTGAGGACGGCCTCATCCTGAGGTGCGCCGGGAAGGCCGGGAACCCCTTCCAGACCAGGCAGGGGATTCGACTCTCCTGTCGCGTTCCGGAGGTGAGAAGGTTCTCAGATGAAGCAGTGCCGGGACACTCGGTGTTCCCCTCGAGGGAAGACGGCGTATCGGGGAACTTTTGGGGGTCTCAGGTAGGCTGTCAAAGACCGTCGCCCTTCAGGGCGGAACAGGGGACTTCCCTTGAGATCCCGTCCCGGGCCAGGGCCTTATCTTGCCAATAGGTGGGAACCACGTGGTTTTCTCGAGTTGCGGCGGGATTCTCGAGTTTCGACGGGGATCTCAGCCTTCCTCTTGGGTTGGCCCTGGGAAGCCCAATCTTCCCCTCGAGTTGCGAGGGAAAGCTGGGGTTTGCGCTCGAGTCACTGCAGGGGCCAAGAGACCTCACCTAGGCGTGTGTCCGGGACCTAATATTCCTCTCCAGGGAAGGCGGGGATATCGGGGTTCCATTCCAGGCTCCCCCGGGGAGTCAGGCCTCGTCTCGAGGGGAAGCCAAGGACTCCGCTCTCCTCTCGAGTCGCGACGCGGATCCTTGGAGCCCCCTGAGCGGCTTCAAGGGAGTCCAGCCTCCCTTTAGTTTGGAGAGAGGACTCGTGATTGGTCTCCAGACCATGCAGGAAAATCATGCCCTCATCTCGCGATGACCGGGGTGTCTCATGTGTTTCCTCGAGCTGCCGCGCCAGTGTGGGTTTCCTCACAAGGTACGATGAGGAGCTCATGGAGCCTCTCGTGCAGTGCCAGGTTAGTCAGGTCTCCATGCGCGTGGCGAGGGGGAGTGTGTCATGGCTCTCGAGTCATGGTAGGGGAATCGCGACTCAACACATTTTGAAGCACTCTCGAGGTCTTTCTCGAGTCACGGTAGAAAACCCAGGGTTCCCTCGACTTGTGCCTGTGACCTCAGGGAGCTTCTCATTGTGCCTCTGAGAACTCAGGGATACTGTGGAGTTGGTAGGTGCCTCTCGGGACTCCACTGGTTGTGGTGCAATGGAAGAGGGCTTCATCTCGAGTGGACGCAGGAACCTCAGGCTTCCTCTCCGTTTCTGACTCGGATCCCATGGTCCCTGCAGAGTAGGGACAAGAGAGTCACACCTAGTCTTCTGTTGAGGAATGGACCTTCGTTTGCCTTTCGAGTTGTTTACAGGGTGACAGGCCACTTGTCGAAATGTCTGTGGGACCTGCGGGTTTTTCTGGACGATGCACGCGGGTGTCAGTGCCCCTTCGTGTTGTGCCTTCATCCACAGGTTTTCCTTCAAAGAGGTGTGCTGGCATCGGGTTCTTTTCAAGAGTGGACCGTGAAATTGGGGTCTTTCGACATGTGGCACCACCCACGAGGCTACGTCTCGAACTTCCTCATGAGACCGGCCTCATCCTGAGGTGCGCCCGGAAGGTCGGGAACCCCTTGCAGACAGAGAAGGGGAGTCGACCCTCCTGTCGCAATCAGGAGAGGAGAAGGGGCTTAAATGAAGTGGTGCCGGGAACCTCGGAGTTCCCCTTGAGTGAGACCGGCGTGTTGGGGGACTTTTGGGATCGCATCAAGGGTGCCAAGTACCGTTTCGCATTTCAAGACGGAACCTGGGACATCTTTTGAAACGCTATAGCGGGCAAGGGCCTCATCTTGCGATGACGGGAGAACCACGTGGTTTTGCTCGAGTTGCGGCGGGATTCTCGAGTTATGACCGGGAATTTAGGCTTCCTTTCGTTGGCCTTGAAATCCAATCTTCCATTCGGGTTGCGAGGGGGAGCTGGGGATTGCGCTAGAGTCACTGCAGGGCAAAAGAGACCTAATCTAGGCTTGTGTCCAGGATCTAATGTTGCTCTCCAGGGGCGACAGGGATCTCGGGTTTGCATTCCAGACTCATCCGGGGAGTCAGTTCTCACCTCGAGGGTAAGCAAAGAATTCCGCTCTCGTCTCGAGTCGCGATGGGTATCTCTTGGAGCCCACTGTGTGTACTAAAGGGAGTCAAGCCTCCTGTGGAGTTTGGAGAGAGGACTCGGGATTGGACTCCAGGCCATGCAGGAAAAGAAGGCCCTCATCTCGAGATGACGGTGGCGTCTCGTGGGTTTCCTCGAGCTGCGGCGCCAGTGTGGGGTGTCTCATGAAGTACCACGGGGATCTCAGGGAGCCTCTTGTGTGGCGCCAGGAAAATCCAGTATTCCATTCGAGTTGCAAGTTAGAACTGGGGATTGCTCTCCAGTCACTGCAGGGCAAAATAGACCTCATCTACGCTTGTGTCCAGGACCTAGTGTTCCACTACTGGGCCAACAGGGATCTCAGGGTTGCATTCTCGACTCACCCGGAGAGTCAGGCCTCGCTTGAGGGGAAAAAAAGGACTCCGCTCTCCTGTCGAGTCGCGACGGGTATCTCTTGGAGCCCACTGCGTGGCGTAAAGGGAGTGAAGCCTCCTATGGAGTTTGGAGAGATGACTCGGGATTGTTTTCCTGGCCATGCAGGAAAAAAGGCCCTCATCTCGCGATGACGGGGGCATCTCGTGGGTTTTCTCCAGCTGCGGCGCCAGTATCAGATTTCTCACGAGGTACAACGGGGAGCTCAGAGAGCCTCTCGTGTGGTGCTAGGGACGTCAGGTCTCCGTGCGTGTGGTGAAGGGGAGTGCGTGATTGCTCTCGAGTCATAGTAGGCGAATCGGGCCTCAAGACGCATTGAAGAAGGACTCTTGAGGTCTTTCTCGGGTTGCGGCAGGGAACCCTGGGTTCCCTTGATTTGTGTTGGTGACCTCAGGCAACTTCTAAGGGTGCCTCTGAGAAGTCAGGGACACTGTGGATTTGGGAGGGGCCCTTCGTTACTCAACTGGGTTTGGTGCAATCAAAGAGGGCCTCATCTCGAATGGAGGCAGGAATGTCAGGGGTCCTCTCCATTTCTGACTCGGGTCGCAGGGTACCTGCAGAGTATGGACAAGAGAGTCACGCCTCGTCTTCCCTGGAGACGCTGTAGCGGGCAAGGGCCTCATCCTGTGAAGACGTTGGAACCACGTCGTTTTTCTTGAGTTGCATCGGGATTCTTGAAAACGACAGGAATTTCAGGTCTCTCTTGGGTTGGCCCTGGGAAGACCAATCTTCAATTCGAGTTGCGATGGAAAGCTGGGGGTTCTGCTCGAGTCACTACAGGGCCAAAGAGACCTCATCGAGGCGTGTGTCCAGGACCTAATATTCCTCTCAAGGGAAGACAGGGATCCCGGGTTTCCATTCTAGACTCCCCCGGGGAGTCAGGACTCGCCTGGAGGGGAAGCAAAGGACTCCGCTTTCCTCTAAAGTCGCGACACGGATCTCTTGGAGCCCACTGAGTGGACTCAAGGGTGTCGAGCCTCCTCTTCAGTTTGGAGAGAGGACTCGGGATTGCTCTCCAGGCCAGACAGGAAAAGAAGGCCCTCATCTCACGATGACGGGGGCGTCTCATGGGTTTCCTCAGGCTGCTGCTCCCATGGGGGTTTTCTCACGAGGCACGACGAGGACCTCAGGGAGCCTCTCGTGCTGTGCCAGGGAAGTCAGGTCTCCATGCGCATTGCGAGGGGGAGCTGGTCATCACTCTCGAGTCATGGGAAGCGGCTAGGTCCTCAAGAGGCGTTGAAGAAGGACTCTCGAGGTCTTTCTCGGGTTGCGGCGGTAAACCCTCGTTTCCCTCGACTTCTGCAGGGGACCTTAGGGAACTTCCCAGGGTGCCTCTGAGAGGTGAGGGATGCTGTGGAGTTGGCAGGGCCTCTCGGGACTCTGCTGGGTTCGGCGCAATGGAACAGGGCCTCATCTCGAGGGGAGGCAGGAACCTCAGGCTTCCTCTCGGTTTCAGACTCCGACTGCACGGTCCCTGCAGTGTTGGGACAGGAGAGTCATGCCTCGTCTTGTCTGAGGAATGGAATTCTGGTTGCCTCTCGAGTTGTTCCGGGAGTCTCAGGCCCCTTGTCGAGCTGTGTGTAGACCCTGCGGGTTTTTCCGGATGATGCACGGGGGTGTCAGTGCCCCTTCGTGTTGTGCCTTCACCCACAGGGTTGCCTTCGAAGAGGTGTCCGGGCATCGGGTTCTTATCAAGAGCGGACCGGAAAATCGGGGTCGTTCGGCACATGGCACCTCACACGTGGCTAGTCTCGAATTTTCTCCTGAGACTGGCCTCATCCTGAGGTGCGCCAGGAAGGCCGGGAACCCTTCCAGACCACGCAGGAGAATCGACTCTCCTGTCGCGATCAGGAAGGGAGAAGGGGCTCAGATGAAGTGATGCCGCGACCCTCGGTGTTCCCCTCGAGGGAACCCAGCGTGTCAGGGAACTTTTGCGGTCGCATCAAGGGTGTCAAGTACCGTTTCGCACTTAAGGACGGAACATGGGACTTCCCTGGAGACACCGGGAACTTCGGTGTTCCCCTGGAGTGAGACCGGTATGTTGGGGAACTTTGGGGTCGCATCAAGGGTGCCAAGTAGCATTTCGAACTTTAAGATGGAACGTGGGACTTCTCTTGAGACTCTAGCTGGCAAGGGCCTCATATTGCGATGAAGGGGGAACCACATGGTTTTTAAGACTTGAGGCTGAATTCTCGAATTACGATGGGAAATTTAGACTTCCTCTTGTGTTGACCGTGGGAAGTCCAATCTTCCATTCAAATTGTGAGGGAGAGATGGAGGTTGCTCTCGAGTCACTGTAGGGCAAAATAGACCTCATCTAGGCTTGTGTCTAGGACATAATGTTCCACTCCAGGGGCGACAGGGATCTCGGGGTTGCATTCCAAACTCACCCGGGGAGTCAGGCCTCCTCTCCAGGGAAGCAAAGGACTCCGCTCTCCTCTCGAGTCGCACCGGGTATTTCTTGGACCCAACTGAGTGGCCTAAAGGGAGTCAATCCTCCTGTGAAGTTTGGAGAGAGGACCAGGGATTGCTCTCCAGGTCAGGCAGGAAAAGAAGGCCCCCATCTCTCCTTGACGGGGGCATCTTGTGGTTTTTCTCGAACTGCGGCGCCACTGTGGGTTTTCTCACGAGGTACGATGGGGTACTCAGGGAGCCTCTTGGGTGGTACTAGGGAAGTCAGTTTTCCTGCTTGTGGTGAGGGGAGCGCGTCCTTGCTCTGGAGTCATGGTAGGGGAATCGGGCATCAAGAGACGTTGAAAAAGGACTCTCCAAGTCTTTCTCGGGTTACTTCAGGAAACTCTGGGTTCCCTCGACTTGTGCCAGTGACCTCAGGTAGCTTCTCAGGGAGCCTCTGAGAATTCAGGGATACTGTGGTGTTGGGAGGGGCCTCTCGGGACACCACTGAGTTTGGTTCAATGGAAGAGGGCCTCTTCTCTAGTTGAGGCAGGAACCTCAGGGTTCCTCTCCATTTCTGACTCCAATTGCAGGGTCCCTGAAGAGTTGGGACAGGAGAGTAAGGCCTCGTCTTGTGTGAAGGAATGCAACTTCACTTGCCTCTCGAGTTGTTCACGAGGTGACAGTCCACATTTGGAGCTGTGAGTGGAATCTGCGGGTTTTTCCATACGATGCACGGGGATGTCAGTGTCCCTTCGTGTTGTGCCTTCATCCACAGGGTTGCCTTTGAAGAGATGTCCGGGCGTCAGGTTCTTATCTAGAGTGGACCGGGAATTCGGGATCTTTCAGCATATGGCACCAACCATGAGGCTACTTTTCGAATTTCCTCATGAGACCGGCCTCATCCGGAGGTTCGCGGGGAACGTCGGGAACCCCTTGCAGACAAAACATGGGAATCGACCCTTCTGTCGCGATCAGGAGGGGTGAAGGGGCTCACAGGAAGTGGTGCCGTGAACTTTGGTGTTTCCCTCAAGTGAGACCGGTATGTCAGGGAACTTTGGGGGTCGCATCAAGGGTGCCAAGTACCGTTTTGTACTTCAGGATGGAACGTGGGACTTCTCTTGATACGCTGTAGCGGCCAAGGGCCTCATCTTGCGATGACGGGGGAGCCACGTGGTTTTTCTCGAGTTGCGGCGGGATTCTCGAGTTACGACGGGGATTTCAGGCTTCCTCTTGTGTTGGGCCAGGGAAGTCCAATCATCTATTCGAGTTGCGAGGGAGAGCTGGGGGTTGCGCTCGAGTCACTGCAGGGCAAAGGAGACCTCATCTAGGCTTGTGCCCAGGACCTAATGTTCCTCTCCAAGGGCCACAGGGATCTCAGGTTTGCATTCCAGACTCACCCAGGGAGTCAGGCCTCATGTCGAAGGGAAGCAAAGGACTCCGCTCTCCTTTCTAGTCGCGACGGGCACCTCTTGGAGCCCACTTTGTGGCCTAAAGGGAGTCAAGCCTCCTGTGAAGTTTGGAGAGAGGACTTGGGACTGCTCTCCAGGCCATGCAGGAAAAGATGGCCCTCATCTCGCGATGACGGAGGGATCTTGTGGGTTTTCTCGAGCTGCGGCGCCAGTGTGGGGTTTCACACGAGGTACGACGGGGAGCTCAGGGAGCCTCTCGTGTGGCGCCAGGGAAGTCAGGTCTCCATGTGTGTGGCGAGGGGGAGCGCATTATTGCTCTCGAGCTATGGTAGGGGAATCTGACCTCAAGACGCATTAAAGAAGGACTCTCGAGGTCTTTCTTCGGTTGTGGCAGGAAACCCTTATTTCCCTCGACTTTTGCCGGTGGCCTCAAGGAGCTTCTCAAAATGCCTATGAGAAGTCAGGGATACTGTGGAGATGGGAAGGGCCTCTCGGGACTCCACTGGGTTTGTTTTAATGGAAGAGGGCCTCATCTCGGGTTGAGGCAGGAACCTCAGGTTTCCTCTCCATTTCTGACTCAGATCGAAGCGTGCCTGCAGAGTTGGGATTGGATACTCAGGCCTCGTCTTGTCTGAGGAAGGGAACTCCGCTTGCCTCTCTCATTGTTTAAGGGGTGACAGGCCAGTTGTGGAGCTGTATGTGGATCCTGCGGGGTTTTCCGGACGATGAACAGGGTTGCCAGTGCCCCCTCGTGTAGTGCCTTCATCCACAGGGTTGCCTTAGAAGAGGTGTCCGGGCATCGGGTTCTTATCAAGAGCAAGACTGAGAAATCGGGGTCTTTTGGCACGTGGCACCAACACGAGGCTACGTCTCGAATTTCTTCGTGAGACTGGCCTCATCCTGAGGTGCGCCATGAAGGTCGGGAACCCCTTCTAGACAAAACAGGGGCATCGACCTTCCTGCCGTGATCAGGAGGGGAGAAGGGGCTCAAATTAAGTGGTGCCAGGAACTTCGGTGTTCCCTTGGAGTGAGACCGGTATATTGGGGAACTTTTGGGGTCGCATCAAGTGTGCCAAGTAGCATTTCGAACTTTATGACGAAACATGGGACTTCTCTTGAGACTCTGTAGCGGGCAAAGGCCTCATACTGCGATGAATGGGGAACCACGTGGTTTTTAAGAGTTGCGGCGGGATTCTCGAGTTACAACGGGAAATTCAGACTTCCTCTTGTGTTGGCCCAATGAAGACCAATCTTCCATTCGAATTGCGAGGGAGAGATGGGTGTTGCTCTCGAGTCACTGTAGGGCAAAATAGACCTCATCTAGGCTTTTGTCCAGGACATAATGTTCCTCTCCAGGGGCAACAGGGATCTCGGGGTTGCATTCCAGACTCACCCGAGGTAAGGCCTCGTCTCGAGGGGAAACAAAGTACTCTGCTCTCCTCTCAAGTCGCGACAGGTATCTCTTGGAGCCCATTGAGTGGCCTAAAGGGAGTAAAGCCTCCTGTGAAGTTTGGAGAAAAGACCAGGGATTGCTCTCCAGGTCAGGCAGGAAAAGAAGTCCCCAATCTCGCGATGACGGTGGGTTTTCCCGAGCTGAGGCGCCAGTGTGGGGTTTCTCACGAGGTATGACAGGGAGCTCAGGGAGCCTCTCATGTGGCGCCAGGGAAGTCAGGTGTCCATGCGCATGGCGAGGGGGAGCGTGTCATTGCTCTCGAGTCATGGTAGGGGAATCCGTCCTCAAGACGCGTTGAAGACGGACTCTTGAGGTCTTTCTTGGGTTTCGGCAGGATACCCTGTGTTCCCTCGACTTGTGCTGGTGACCTCAGGGAGTTGCTCAGGGTGCCTCTGAGAAGACACTGATACTGTGGAGTTGGGAGGGGCCTCTCGGGACTCCACTGGGTGTGGTATAATACAAGAGGGCCTCATCTCGTGTTGAGGAAGGAACCTCAGGGTTCCTCTCCATTTCAGACTCCGATCTCAGGATTCCTGCAGAGTTGGGACAGGAGAGTCAGGCCTCGTATTCTGTGGAGAAATGAAACTTAGCTTGCCTCTCGAGTTGTTCACGAGTTAACAGGTCACTTGTCAAACTGTATGTGGAACCTGCAGAATTTTCCAAAAGATGCACGGGTGTTCAGGGTCCCTCCTTGTTGTGCCTTCATCCTACGGGATGCATTCCAAGAAGTGTACGGGCATCGGGTTATTAATAGCTGACCGGGAAATGGGGTCTTTCCGCATGTGGCACCACCCACGAGGCTACATCTCCAATTTCCTCGTGAGACAGGCCTCATCCTGATGTGCGCTGGGAAGATCGGTAACCCCTTCCACACAAAGCAGGAGAATCGACACTCCTGTTGCAATCAGGAGGGGAGAAGGGGCTCAAATGATGTGGTGCGGGGAACATGGGTGTTACCCTCGAGTGAGGCCTGTATGTTGGGGAACTTTGGGGTGCCATCATGGGTGCCAAGTACCGTTTTGCACTTCAGTAGGAACGTGGGACTTCTTTTGAGACGCTGTGGCGGGCAAGGGCCTCATGCTGCGAAGACGATGGAACCACGTGGTTTTTTTCGAGTTGCGGCGGGATTCTCGAGTTACGACGGGGATTTCAGGCTTAAACTTGTGTTAGCCCTGGGAAGCCCAAACTTCCCTTCGAGTTGCGAGGGAAAGCTGGATGTTGTGCTGGAATCACTGCAAGGCCAAAGAGACCTCATCTAGGCGTGTGTCCAGGACCTAATAGTCCTCTCAAGGGAAGACAAGGATCTCGGGATTGCACTCCAGACTCCCCCAGGGAGTCAGGCCTCGCCTCGAGGGGAAGCAAAGGACTGCGCTCTCCTCTCGAGCCGCGATGCGGATCTCTTGGAGCCCACTGAGTCGCCTCAAGGGAATCCATCCTACTCTTCAGTTTGGAGAGAGGACTCGGGATTGCTCTCCGGGCCAGGCAGGAAAAGAAGGCCCTCAGCTCGCGAGGACGGAGGCGTCTCAGGGGTTTCCTCGAGCTGCGGCGCCCGTGGGGGTTTCTCCCGAGGCACGACGAGGATCTCAGGGAGCCTCTCGTGCGGCGCCAGGGAAGCCAGGTCTGCATGCGCGAGGCAAGGGGGAGCGCATCATTGCTCTCTAGTCCAGAGAGGGGACAAGGGCCTCAAGACACTTTGAAGAAGGGCTATCGAGGTCTTTCTCGAGTGGCGGCGGGAAACCCTCATTTCCCTCGACTTCTGCCGGGGACCTGAGGGAACTTCCCAGGGTGCCTCTCAGAGGTGAGGGATGCTGTGGAGTTAGCGGGGCCTCTCGGGACTCCGCTGGGATTGGCGCAATGGAAGAGGGCCTCATCTCGAGGGGAGGCAGGAACCTCAGGCTTCCTCTCTGTTTCTGACTCCGTCCCTCCGACCTCAGGGTCCCTGCAGAGTTGGGAGCGGAGAGGTAGGCCTCGTCTTGTCTGAGGAAGGGAACTCCGCTTGCCTCTCGAGTTGCTCAGGGGGTCTCAGGCCCCTCTTCGAGCTTTGTGTGGAACCCACGGGTGTTTCTGGATGATGCACGGGAGTGTCAGTGCCCCTTCGTGTTGTGCCTTCACCCACAGGGTTGCCTTCGAAGAAGTATCCGTGCAAGAGGTTCTTCTCAAGAGTGGACCGGGAAATTGAGGTCGATCGGCATGTGGCACCACCCCCGTGGCTCATCTCGAATTTCCTCGTGCGGACGGTCTCATCTTGAGATGCGCCGGGAAGGCCGGGAACCCCTTCCAGACCACGCAGGGGAATCGCCTCTCCTGTCGCCATCAGGAGGGGAGAAGGGGCTCAGAGGAAGCGGTGCCGGGACCCTCGGTGTTCCCCTCGAGGGAACACGGCGTGTCGGGGGCCTTTTGGGGGTCGCAGGAAAGCTGTCAGGGACCGTTTCGCCCTTCAGGGCGGAACAGGGGACTTCCCTTGAGACGCCGTGGCGGGCAAGGGCCTCATCTTGCCAAGAGGTGGGAACCACGTGGTTTTTCTCGAGTTGCGGCGGCATTCTCGAGTTACGAAGGGGATCTCAGCCTTCCCCTTGCTTTGGCCCTGGGAAGCCCAATCTTCCCCTCGGGTTGCGAGGGAAAGCTGGGGGTTGCGCTCGAGTCACTGCAGGGCCGAAGAGACCTCACCTAGGCGTGTGTCCGGGACCTAATATTCCTCTCCAGGGAAGGCAGGGATCTCGGGGTTGCATTCCAGGCTCCCCCGGGGAATCAGGCCTCGTCTCGAGGGGAAGCCAAGGACTCCGCTGTCCTCTCGAGACGCGACGCGGGTCTCTTGGAGCCCCCTGAGCGGCCTCAAGTGAGTCCAGCCTCCTCTTCCGTTTGGAGAGAGGACCCGGGATTGCTCTGCAGGCCATGCAGGAAAAGAAGGCCCTCAGCTCGCGAGGACGGGGGCGTCTCAGGGGTTTCCTCGAGCTGCGGCGCCCGTGGGGGTTTTCTCCCGCGGAACGACGAGGATCTCAGGGAGCCTCTCGTGCGGCGCCAGGGAAGTCAGGTCTCCATGCGCGTGGCGAGGGGGAGCGCGTCATGGCTCTCGAGTCACGGGAGGGGACTAGGGCCTCGAGACGCGTTGAAGAAGGACTCTCGAGGTCTTTCTCGGGGGGCGGCGGGAAACCCTCGTGTCCCTCGCCTTCTGCCGGGGACCTTAGGCAACTTCCCAGGGTGCCTCTGAGAGGCGAGGGATCCTGTGGAGGTGGCGGGGACTCTCGGGACTCCGCTGGGTCTGGCGCAACGGAAGAGGGCCTCACCTCGAGGGGAGGCAGGAACCCCAGGTTTCCTCTCCGTTTCGGACTCCGACCGCAGGGTCCCTGCAGAGTTGGGACAGGAGAGTCAGGCCTCGTCTTGTCTGAGGAAGCGAACCCCGCTTGCCTCTGGAGTTGTTAAGGGGGTCTCAGGCCCCTCATCGAGCTGTGTGTGGAACCCGCGGGTCTTTGCGGACGATGCACGGGGGTGGCAGTGCCCCTTCGTGTTGTGCCTTCACCCACAGGGTTGCCTTCGAAGAGGGGTCCTGGCCTTGGGTCCTTCTCAAGAGCGTACTGCGGAATCGGGGGCGTTCGGCCTGTGGCCCCACCCACGTGGCTCGTCTCGAATTTCCTCGTGAGACCGGCCTCCTCCTGAGGTGCGCCGGGAAGGCCGGGAACCCCTTCCAGACCACACAGGGGAATCGAATCTCCTGTCGCGATCAGGAGGGGAGATGGGGCTCAGATGAAGAAGTGCTGGGACCCTCGGTGTTGCCCTCGAGGGAACCCGGCATGTAGGGGAACTTTTGGGGGTCGCAGGAAGGCTGTCAGGGACCGTTTCGCCCTTCAGGGCGGAACAGGGGACTTCCCTTGAGACGCCGTCGCGGGCAAGGTCCTCATCTTGCGGAGACGTGGGAACCACGTGGTTTTTCTCGAGTTGAGGCGGGATTCTCGAGTTACGACGGGGATCTCAGCCTTCCTCTTGGGTTGGCCCTGGGAAGCCCAATCTTCCCCTCGCGTTGTGAGAGAAATCTGGGGGTTGCGCTCGGGTCACTGCAGGGCCGAAGAGACCTCAGGTAGGCGTGTGTCCGGGAACTAATATTCCTCTCCAGGTAAAGCAGGTATCTCGGGGTTGCATTCCAGGCTCCCCCGGGGAGTCAGGCCTCGTCTCGAGGGGAAGCCAAGGACCCCGCTCTCCTCTCGAGTCGCGACGCGGTCTCTGGGAGCCCCCTGAGCGGCCTCAAGTGAGTCCAGCCTCCTCTTCCGTTTGGAGAGGGGACCCGGGATTGCTCTCCAGGCCATGCAGGAAAAGAAGGCCCTCAGCTCGCGAGGACCGGTGCGTCTCATGGGTTTCCTCGAGCTGCGGCGCCCGTGGGGGTTTTCTCCCGAGGCACGACGAGGATCTCAGGGAGCCTCTCGTGCGGCGCCAGGGAAGTCAGGTCTCCATGCGCGTGGCGAGGGGGAGCGTGTCATGGCTCTCGAGTCATGGTAGGGGAATCGCGACTCAACACATTTTGAATCACTCTCGCGGTCTTTCTCGAGTCGCGGCAGAAAACCCAGGGTTCCCTCAACTTGTGCCTGTGACTTCGGGGAGCTTCTCATTGTGCCTGTGAGAACTCAGGGATACTCTGGAGTTGGTAGGGGCCTCTCGGGACTCCACTGCATGTGGTGCTATGGAAGAGGGCCTCATCTCGAGTGGACGCAGGAACCTCAGGCTTCCTCTCCGTTTCTGACTCGGATCCCATTGTCCCTGCAGAGTAGGCACAAGAGAGTCACACCTAGTCTTCTGTTGAGGAAGTGGACCTTCGTTTGCCTTTCGAGTTGTTTACAGGGTGACAGTCCACTTGAAATGTCTGTGGGACCTGCGGGTTTTTCTGGACGATGCACGCGGGTGTCAGTGCCCCTTCGTGTTGTGCCTTCATCCACAGGTTTTCCTTCAAAGAGGTGTGCTGGCATCGGGTTATTTTCAAGAGTGGACCGTGTAATTGGGGTCTTTCGTCATGTGGCACCACCCACGAGGCTACGTCTCGAACTTCCTCATGAGACCGGCCTCATCCTGAGGTGCGCCCGGAAGGTCGGGAACCCCTTGCAGACAGATAAGGGGAGTCGACCCTCCTGTCGCAATCAGGAGAGGAGAAGGGGTCAGATGAAGTGGTGCCGGGAACCTCGGTGTTCCCCTTGAGTTAGTCTGGTATGTCGCGGAACTTTTGGGGTCGCATCAAGGGTGCCAAGTACTGTTTCGCATTTCAGGAGGGAACGTGGGACTTCTCTTGAGATGCTGTAGCGGACAAAGGGCCTCATCTTGCGATGACGAGGGAAGCACGTGGTTTTTCTCGAGTTGCGGTGGGATACTCGAGTTACGACGGGGAATTCAGGCTTCCTCTTGTGTTGGCCCAGGAAGTCTAATCTTCCATTTGAGTTGCCAGGGAGAGCTGGGGATTGGGCTCCATTCACTGAAGGGCAAACTAGACCTCATCTACGCTTGTATCCAGGACTTAATGTTCCTCTCCATAGGCGACAGGGATTTGGGGTTGCATTCCATACTCACCCGGGGAGTCAGGCCTCATCTCGAGGGGAAGCAAAGGACTCCACTCTCTTCTCGAGTCGCGACAGGTATCTCTTGGAGCCCACTTAGTGGTCTTCGCTCTGTAGGAGAGCTCTAGTGTACATAAGCCTGTACATAAGTGAACACAGACACTCTGTGTGCATGTTGCTGCGTACCCAAAATAGGGCCACAAGGAGCCTCATGCTCTCCATGCGGCGCGGAAGCTGTGCAGCCACGCAGCAGCTGAAGAATCCAACCAATTGCTCTTTTCTTACCTCTGACAGAGCTCGCATTGCCGTAGCCCTTGGCAGTTTGGAAACACTGGACCCTAACCCCTCTCAAAGTAGGCCTGGGTTCTAGTTCGAATAGAAAGTTAATAGCGGAGCTGAGGACAGGAACGCGGCAGTCATTTATCACACGCTCCTGCAGCCTGCTACTACAGGGACACTAACGCTAGAAGCTAGGAATGTCTTTGCAAGGTGCACAAAGGACAAGGGAGAACCTCCACCCTGGCTCTAGTATTTCAGTCCCCTGAGCAGATCTGAGGTTCTCCCGCTGTAGAAGCTAACCCATTCCTTTCAAATACAGGCTTCCTAACACAGGGCCAGTTGGCTGCTTGCTCTTCCACGAAGCAGGCTTCCTTAACTTGCAAACTGCGAATTCCGCTTAACAGCCTGGAGGAAAATCGCTTCTTGGAAGATTTTTTTCAGAGGCTGTATCCCCGGAGCTGGGGCCAAGCTAGGGGACCCATACTGACAAGGGAAGGCAAAACCACATCCAATGTCTTTGCTCTGGAGGACAGCTTTGCTGAGCCTAAGTCTTTCAGGAATATTTCTGGCTCCAACAGAGTCAAATTCTGTGTGTGAAGCTGCACAGCCAAAATAGGGGAACAGAGACCCTGATTCTCTCTGTGTAGCTTTGAAGCTGTCATTCAAACAACAGCTTGAGAATCCATACAATGCTCTCCCTTACCGCTAAGAGAATTCTCATTGCTGTCGTCCTTGACAGTTTGTAGAAATCCGCACCCTAACCCTTCTCCAAGTAGGCCTGGGTCCTAGCTCGGAACAACAGGCAACGGCGGAGCTGAGGCCAGTAAGGCACAAGTGAGGTCTCACACACTCTTGCAGCCTGATCGTCCAGGAGCAGTAAGGCCTCTTTTTCCCTGCAGGAGGCTCGCTTGCCTTGCCTCCTGTGAACTGCATTTCCCAGCCTGGGCGCAAAGCTGTTCCTGGAGATTTTTTCTCAGGGGCTGTTTCCCTGGAGCTGGGTCGGACCTCGGGGGCCCAACTCACAGGGGAAGACAAAACCACATGGACAGGTCTATGCTCTGTAGGAGAGCTCTAGTGAACCTCATCTCTCAGGAACATTCTTGGCTTCTACAGAGACACCTCTGTGCATGAAGCTACACACCCAACATAGTGGCAAAGGGAGTCTGATTCTCTCCGTGGGTGCTGATGCTTTGTGGCAAAGCACCTGCTAAGAATCCATCCGCATAGGCTTCCCTCACCTTGACAGAGGTCTCATTGCTGTAGTTCTTGGCAGTTTGGAAAGAAGCAGACCCTTACCCTTCACCAAGTAGGCCCTTGTCCTTGTTTGAATGGAAAGGCAGTAGCTGAGCTGAGGCCAGTAAGGCGCCAGTCAAGTCTGACATATTCCTGAAGCCTGCTCCTTCATGGAAAATAACGCTAGAATCTAGAAATGTCTTTGCAAGGCTGGCAAAGGACAGTCAGGAACCTCGACCCTGCCTCTGGAATTTCCGTCTTCTGAGCAGATCTGGAGGTCTTCTTTTGGAGAAGCTAACCATTCCTTCCAAAGAGTGGCTTCCAAACACAGGCTAGTTGGCTGCCTCTACTTGCCCGAAGGAGGCTTGCTTGTTCCGCTTCCTGTGAACTCCGCTTCCCGCCTGGGGGAAAAGTGGTTCTTGGAGATCTTTTTTCAGGGGCTATTTCAACGGAGTTGGAGCTGAGCCCGGAGACCCACTCGCACAGAGGAAGGCAAAACCACATGGACAAGTCTTTGCTCTGTAGGAGAACTCTAGTTAACCTCAGTATGTGAGGAAAGTCTTGGATTCTACGGGGATACCTCTGTGTGTGGAGCTGCATACCCAACAAGGGGGCACACAGGGCCTGATTCTCTCTTTGCAGCTTTGAAGCTGTCGTTCAAACAACAGCTTGAGAATCCATACAATGCTCTCCCTTACCTCTGAGAGACTTCTCATTGCAGTAGCCCTTGGCAGTTTTTACAAATCTGCACCCAAACACTTCTCCAAGTAGGCCTGGGTCCTGGTTTGGATGGCCATGCAATGGCGGAGCTGAGGTCAGTAAGGCACCAGTCAGGTGTCACACACTCTGGCAGCCTGCTCCTCCAGGGACAGTAAGGCCTATTTTTCCCTGCGGGAGGCTCGCTTGCCTTACCTCCTGTGAACTGCGTTTCCCAGCTTGGGCAAAAAGCGGTTCCTGGAGATCTTTTCTCAGGGGCTCTATCCCCAGAGCTGGGGTGGACCTCGGGGACCCATCTCACGGGGGAAGGAAAAACCACATGGACAGGTCTATGCTCTGTAGGAGACGTTAGTGTGTCTCATCTCTTAGGAACATTCTTGGCTCGTACAGAGACACCTCTGTGTGTAAAGCTACACACCGAACATAGGGGCACAGGGAGCCTGATTCTCTCTGTGGGGTGCTGATGCTTTGTGGCAAAGCACTTGTTTGAGAATCCATCCGCTTACGCTTCCCTCGCCTTGACAGAGGTCTCATTGCTGTGTCTCTTGGCACTTTGGAAAGAAGCAGACCCTTACCCTTCAGCAAGTAGGCCCTGATCCTAGTTTGAAAGGAAAGGCAATAGCTGAGCTGAGGCCAGTAAGGCACCTGTCAACTCTGACATATTCCCGATGCCTGCTCCTTCATGGAAAATATTGCTAGAATCTAGGAATGTCTTTGCAAGGCTGGCAAAGGGCAGTCAGGAACCTCGACCCTGCCTCTGGAATATCTATCTTCTGAGCAGATCTGGAGGTCTCCTTCTGGAGAAGCTAACCCATTCCTTGCAAATAGAGGCTTCCAAACACAGGCCGGTTGGCTGCCTCTTCTTGCCTGAAGGAGGCTTGCTTTTCCTGCCTCCTATGATCCCTGGTTCCCAGCATGGGGGAAAAGCAGATTCTTGGAGATCTTTGCTCAGGGGTTGTTTCCACGGAGCTGGGGTTGTGCCCAGAGACCCACACATACAGGGGAAGGCAAAACCACATGAACAAGTCTTTGCTCTCTAAGAGAGCTCTAGTGAACCTCAGTCTTTGACGAACGTTCTTGGCTCCTATGCGGACACCTCTGTGTGTGAAACTGCGTACCCAACATGGCGGCAGAGAGCCTGATTCTCTCTGTGCAGGTTTAATGCTGTCATTCAGAAAACAGCTTGAGAATCCATACAATTCTCGCCCTTACCTCTGAGAGAGTTCTCATTGCAGTAGCCCTTGGCAGTTTGTAGAAATCTGCACCTAAACCCTTCTCCAAGTAGGCCTGAGTCCCAGTTCGGAGGAACAAGCAATGGCGGAGCTAAGACCAGTATGGCACCAGTCAGTTTTCACACACTCTGGCAGCCTGCTCCTCCAGGGACAGTAAGGCTTCTTTTTCTCTGCAGGAGGCTCACTTGCCTTACTTCCTGTGAACAGCTTTTCCCAGCCTGGGCGAAAAGCGGTTCCTGGAGATCTTTTCTCAGAGGCTGTTTTCTCGGAGCTGGGGCGGACGTCGGGGACCCAACTCACAGAGGAAGGCGAAACCACATGTACAGGTGAGCACTCTGTAGGAGAGCTCTTGTGAGCCTCATCTCTCAGGAACATTCTTGGCTCCTGTAGAGACACCACTGTGTGTGAATCTACACACCCCACATAGGGGCAAAGGGAGCCTGATTCCCTCCGTTGGGTGCTGATGCTTGGTGGCAAAGAACCTTCCTGATAATCCATCCGCTTATGCTTCCCTCGCATTTACGGAGGTCTCATTGCTGTAGCCCTCGGCAGTTTGGAAAGAAGAAGACCCTTACCCTTCATAAAGTAGGGCCTTGTCCTACTTTGAATGGAAAGGCAATAGCTGAGCTGAGGCCAATAAGGCGCCAGTCAAGTCTGACATATTCCCAAAGCCTGCTTCTTCAGGAAGATAACTGTAGAATCTAGGAATGTCTTTGCAAGGCTGGCAAAGGGCAGTCAGCACCCTGCAGACTGCCTCTGGAATTACCGACTTCTGAACAGATCTGGAGGTCTCCCTTAGGGGAAGCTAACCCATTCTTCCAAATTGAGGCTTCCAAACGCAGGCCGCTTGGCTGCCTCTTGCTCTCTGAATGAGGCCTGCTTTTCCCGCCTCCTATGAACCCCACATCCCAGCCTCTGGGAAAAGCGGATCTTGAAGATCTTTTCTCAGGGGTTGTTTCCACGGAGCTGGGGCCGAGCCTGGAGCCCCAAACGCACAGGGCAAGAAAAACCACATGGACAAGTCTTTGCTCTCTAGGAGAGCTCTAGTGAACCTCACTCTGTCAGGAACGTTCTTGTTTCCTATGGAGACACCCCTGTCTGTGAAGCTGTGTACCGAACATGGAGACACAGAGTCTGATTCTCTCTGTGCAGCTTTGAAGCTGTCGTTCAAACAACAGCTTGAAAATCCATACAATGCTCTTCCTTACCCGTGACAGAGTTCTCATTGCTATACCCCTTGGCAGTATTTAGAAATCCATACCCAAACCCTTCTCCTAGTAGGCCTGGGTCCTAGTTCGGAGGAACATGCAATGGCGGAGCTGAGGCCAGTAAGGCACCAGTCAGGTCTCACACACTCTTGCAGCCTGATCGTCCAGGGACACTAAGGCCTGTTGTGCCTTGCAGGAGGCTCGCTTGCGTTACCTCCTGTGAACTGCGTTTGCCAGCCTGGGGGAATAGCGGTCCCTGGAGATCTTTTCTCAGGGGCTCCTTCCCCTGAGCTGGGGCGGACCTCGGGGACCCAACTCACAGGGCAAGGCAAAACCATATGGACAGGTCTATGCTCTGTAGCAGACTTCTAGTGAACCTCATCTCTCAGGAACATTCTTGGCTCCTATAGAGACACTTCTGTGTGTGAAGCTGAGTACCTAACATAGGGGCACAGAGAGCCTGATTCTCTCAGTTCATTTTGACGCAGTCGTTCAGAAAACAGCTTGAGAATCCACAAAATGCTCTCCCTTACCGCTGAGAGAATTCTCACTGCTGTAGCCCTTGGCACTTTGTAGAAATCCGCAGCCAAACGCTTCTCCAAATAGGCCTGGGTCCTAGTTCGGAGGAACAGGCAATGGTGGAACTGAGGCCAGCAAGGCAACAGTCAGGTTTCACACACTCTGGCAGCCTGCTCCTCCAGGGACAGTAAGGCCTCTTTTTCTCTGCAGGAGATTCGCTTGCCTTACTTCCTGTGAACAGCGTTTCCCAGCCTCAGCGAAGCGGTTCCTGGAGATCTTTTCTCAGGGACAGTTTCCCCGGAGGTGTGGCGGACCTCGGGGACCCAACTCACAGGGGAAGGAAAAACCACATGGACAGGTCTATGCTCTGTAGGAGAGGTTTAGTGAACCTAATCTCTCAGGAACATTCTTGGCTCCTATAGAGACAACTCTTTGTGTAAAGCTACACTCCCAACATTGGGGAACAGGGATCTTGGTTCTCTCCGTGGGGTGCTGATGCTTTGTAGTAAAGCACCTGCTTGAGAATCCGTCCTCTTAGGCTTCCCTCGCCTTGACAGAGGTCTCATTGCTGTAGCCCTTGGCAGTTTCAAAGAAGAAGACCCTTACCCTTCATAAAGTAGGCCCTTTTCCTAGTTTGAATGGAAAGGCAATAGCTGAGCTGAGGCCAATAAGGAGCCAGTCCCCTCTGACACATTCCCGAAGCCTGCTCCTTCATGGAATATAACTCTAGAATGTTGGAATGTCTTTGCAAGGCTGGCAAAGGGCAGTCAGGATCCAGCACCCTGCCTCTGGAATTACCGACTTCTGAGCAGATCTGGAGGTCTCCTTTAGGAGAAGCTAACCCATTCCTTCCAAATAGAGGCTTCAAAACACAGGCAGGTTGGCTGCCTTTCGTGCCCGAAGGAGGCTTGCTTTTCTCTCCTCCTATGAACCCCATTTCCCAGCCTCTGGGAAAAGCGTATCTTGAAGATATTTTCTCAGGGGTTGTTTCCACGGAGCTGGGGCCGAGCCCGGGGCCCAAAGGCACAGGGGAAGGCAAGACCACATGGACAGGTCTATGCTCTGTAGCAGACCTCTAGTGAACCTCATCTCTCAGGAGCATTCTTGGCTCCTACAGAGACACCTCTGTGTGTGAAGCTGCGTACCTAACATAGGGGCACAGAGAGCCTGATTCTCTCTCTTCATTTTGACGCTGTCATTCAGAAAACAGCTTGAGAATCCATAAAATGCTCTCCCTTACCACTGAGAGAATTCTCACTGCTCTAGCCCTTGGCACTTTGTAGAAATCTGCACCCAAACGCTTTTCCAAGTAGGCCTGGGTGCTAGCTCGGATGAACAGGCAATGGCGGAGCTGAGGCCAGTAAGGCAACAGTCAGGTTTCACACACTCTGGCAGCCTGCTCCTCCAGGGACTGTAAGGCCTCTTTTACTCTGCAGGAGATTCGCTTGCCTTACTTCACGTGAACAGCATTTCCCAGCCTAGGCGAAGCGGTTCCTGGAGATCTTTTCCCAGGGACAGTTTCCCCGGAGGTGTGGCGGACCTCGAGGACCCAACTCACAGGGGAAGGCAAAACCACATGGACAGGTCTATGCTCTGTAGGAGAGGTTTAGTGAACCTAATCTCTCAGGAACATTCTTGGCTCCTATAGAGACAACTCTGTGTGTGAAGCTACACTCCCAACATTGGTGCACAGGGAGCTTGATTCTCTCCGTGGGGTGCTGATGCTTTGTGGCAAAGCACCTGCTTGAGAATCCATCCTCTTAGGCTTCCCTCACCTTGACAGAGGTCTCATTGCTGTAGCCCTTGGCAGTTTGCAAAGAAGAAGACCCTTACCCTTCATAAAGTAGGGCCTTGTCCTAGTTTGAATGGAAAGGCAATAGCTGAGCTGAGGTCACTAAGGAGCCAGTCCCGTCTGACACATTCCCGAAGCCTGCTCCTTCATGGAAAATAACTCTAGAATCTAGGAATATCTTTCAAGGCTAGCAAAGGACAGTCAGGAACCAGTACCCTGCCTCTGGAATTACCGACTTCTGAGCAGATCTGGAGGTCTCCTTTAGGAGAAGCTAACCCATTCCTTCCAAATAGAGGCTTCAAAACACAGGCAGGTTGGCTGCCTTTCATGCCCGAAGGAGGCTTGCTTTTCTCTCCTCCTATGAACCCCAGTTCCCAGCCTCTGGGAAAAGCGTATCTTGAAGATATTTTCTCAGGGGTTGTTTCCACGGAGCTGGGGCCGAGCCTGGAGACCCAAAGGCACAGGGGAAGGCAAGACCACATGGACAAGCCTTTGCTCTTTAGTATAGCTCTAATGAACCTCACTCTGTCAGGATCTTTCTTGATTCCTACGGAGACACACCTGTGTGTGAAGCTGCGGGCACAGAGAGCCTGATTACCCCTGTGCAGCGCTGAGTCTGGGCGGCTAAAAAACAGTTTGGGAATGCAGCCTGGGGCGCTTCCCTTCCCTCTGACAGAGCTCTCCTTCGGTCCCTAAGCCCTCTGCAAGGAGGCATGGATCATAGGTGCAAAGGGAAGGGAAGAGCGGAGCTGAGGCCAGTAAGGCGCCCGGCAGTCACGTCTCCCCCACTTCCGCAGTCTGTTCCTTCCCCTGCGCGAAAGCTAGAAGCTGGGAAGGGCTTGGCGAGGCTCGCCCAGGCAGAGCAGCCTCTAGGCCGGGGCTCTGCGATATCGCGCCTGGGCGCAGATCTGGAGCTCCGCCGGAGTGGAAGCTCATTCGGTCCTTCCCAATACAGGCTTACAAGCACCCGACGGCGGCCTGACTCTATTCTCCCGCGTGCTGGGAGTGGGCTTCCAATCCAGGGCACAGAGCACTGCCTGGAGCTCTCTGCTCAGGGGCTGGTTCCCCTGCACTGGGACTGTGCTAGGGAGCCCAAAGGCACAGGGGAAGGCCCCAAACCACATGCACACGACTCTGCTCTGGAGCTGAGCTCTGGGGAAGCCCAGTCTGTAAGGCGGTTTCTGAACACAAACGGAGGAACACTCTGGCTGTGGAGCTCCCTCCCCATGACAGGGGCACTGGGACCCTGATTCCCTCCGTTCAGCGCTGAGTCTGGGCTACCAAGCAACAGCTTGGGAATGCAACCTGGGGCATTTCCCTTCCCTCAGACAGAGGTCTCCTTGCGGGAGGATTTCGCAGTTTGCACACCCCCGTGCCCTAAGCCGTCTGCAAGGAGGCCTGGCTCCTAGGTCCAAAGGGAAGGCAAGAGCGGAGCTGAGGCCAGTCAGGAGCCAGTCATGTCGCCCACACTCCCGCAGCCTGCTCCTTTGCAGGTGCAAACGATAGAAGCTGGGAAGGGCTTGGCGAGGCTCGCCCAGGCAGAGCAGCCTCTCGACAGGGGCTCTGTCCTATCGCGCCTGGGCGCAGGTCTGCAGCTCCGCCGGTGTGGAAGCTCACTCGGTCCTTTCCAATACAGGCTTGCAAGGACCCGCCGGCAGCCTAACTCATCTCTCCCGCGTGCTGGGACTGGGCATCCAGGCCTGGGCACAAAGCACTGCCTGGAGCTCTTTGCTCAGGGGCTGGTTCCCCTACGCTGGGGCTGTGCTAGGGAGCCCAAACGCACATGTCAAGGCCCCAAAACACATCCACACGTCTCTGCTCTGCAACAGAGCTCCGGGGAAGCCCAGTCTGGCAGGCGCTTTCTGGGCACAAAGGGAGGAACACTCTGGCTGTGGAGCTTCCTCCCCAAGACAGGGGCACTAGGACCCTGATTCCCTCCGTTTACCGCTGAGTCTGCATTGCCAAGCAACAGCTTGGGAACGCAGCCTGGGGCTCTTCCCTTCCCTCGGACAGAGCTCTCCTTGCGGTAGGCCTTGGTAGTTTGCATACAATGGGGCCCTAAGCCCTCTGCAAGTTGGCCTGGCTCCTAGGTCCAAAGGGCAGGCCAGAGCGGAGCTGAGGCTGTCAGGCTCCAGACACATCTCCCATACTCCTACATCCTGCTCCTACCCGGGCGTGAACGCTAGAAGCTGGGAAGGTACCTGGACCGTGCAGGGGCGGGGCGAACGCGGGCGGCGTGGGGCGGGGGTCGGCTTCTGGCGGGGGTGGGGGCGGGCTTCCCAGTTGTGCTCTCGGAGGTGGACACTGAGGCTGAAAACGCCCCGGGAGCACACCCGGGACTGGGTAAACCCGGGCTGCGCGGGTCGAGATTCCGATGGCTTTAGGTGGGGGTCGGTCCCAGTTGTGCTCCCGGGGGTCGCCACTGCGGCTGGGAACGCGCCGGGAGCGCGGCAGGGGCGGGGCTAACCCTGGCGGCTCGGGGCGGGGGTCGGCTCATGGGGGGGATGGGGAGGGGTTCCCAGTTGTGCTCTAGGGGGTTGCAACTGCGGCTGGGAACGCCCATTTCGTCCGCTCCTGGGTCCCCAAGGATCGCCATCCCGTGGGTGCAGCGGAGGGCTGCAGACCACAGGTAAGGGAACTGGGACTGCGTGGAGCAGGGAACCAAGTATTCCGCCGTCTGTTGGCACATTCTCGGAGCTCCCCAACCTGGCGGTCGCAGAAAAGCCTTTCCTTTGGGGTCAAGGCCTTTACCGCTCCACCCCTCTGCTGAAAAATCTCAGAGTCTGCGCGGTTCTTCCAAGCAGCCTAGTGTCCGCTGGAAGTCCAAGGGACAGAACACTGAACTCTGGCCGGCTGGCCCAGCCCTGCTTCTGGCACTTTGTAAGCCAGTGGGCCCTTGAGCACCTGCTGGGATGGGAAAGGGAAGGGTCCACGGATTGCACCCTAGAAACTTAGTAGGGTGCATGGATTTCAAACCCTGGTGGCCGCCCAGGCAGCAAAGAAGGGGGTGGGCACCTTGCTGCTCTTTCATGGCAGAATCTGTGGTTGTCCAGCTGCGTGGGCCTTTTCATGAGGACCCTGTGCAATAAAAGTTTGGTGTTTTGGAACTGAATAATTAGAACGTGTAAAAGCTTTAAATTATGTGGTGGTGTAATTAAAAAACAAAACAAAACAAAACCAAGCTCCAAGTGTTTTGCAAATGGAGGTTTAAATATTGAAGGACTGTATTCTTTGCACTGTGGCATTCTATCAAGAAGTGTGAAGGATTTTTTTTTTTTTTTTTTAAGAAAAGTGTTCGAAGTGAGGGAAACAGGAAACCCAGAGGTGCCCCTGTATTTTGGGGAAGGCCTTAGGAGGTCACTTGGAAATGCTGCTGGCTGTGCGGGAGCAGGGCAGATGGGCTGTGCAGGCTTGTCCTTTGCATGGATTTTCTTGTGTGTGGAAACCCAGCTCGGAGCCATCTCCTGATGTGTAAGAATTTCGCAGACAAACCTTGAGCTAAGCAATGCATTTTTTCCTAAGAAAATGTTTGTCTTAAGCGATGTAAATATCCTATGTATTTCCGCTAGACTCTGGCTTCAGGTCGGTTCCCCCAAAAGGCTCAGAAGCGATTTGAACAAAACAGCATGTTTTCCTCCTAGCTTGTTCTCCTTATCTATGTTAAGGAAATGATATATTTGCCTGCAATACTGCCTTTCTTCAAGATTCATGTCAATCAAGTTTTGGCCCGGGATGACTCACCTGCTCCCAATATTATCTCAATGCATGTCGTGGGGGAGGGGCCTGGTGCCATTCCCTGAAACAGTTCCTTTCTTTCCTTAGCTGACTGCTAGTGCCTGTAGAATATCTGGCTAAAGACCAGCAGGGGGTACTCTTACTACCCACCCCCCACCCCGCCTCGAGTCTAAGTCAGCAGCTTTCTCTATCTCTTTAATACTTTAATAACACTTGATGACACAAAAGCTCTGAGCGATCAAATCATATCAAATCTTCATTTCAGATTGAAGATGCATTCCATGGTATTGCCATCTTAAGTCTTTCCATCGTTATGGAATATCTGTCCATGTATTCAGGATGGTTTTCAGCCAGGGTGTATAAGTTCCAGTGTGCCAGTCTTGTCATCCTCGTTACATCCATGGCAAAGTGTTGTATTCATGTTGATATTATTGAAAGGGAATTTTTTAAAATTCCTTTTCAGATTATTATCTGCTAATGTATACAGATAAAACTGTGTAATCATTCATTTTTATCAGTTTGGACAGCTTGATAGTCGTCTTTAATTTCTTTACTTTCTGACACTTTAAGATTATCCTGGGACACGTATGTAATGCCTCACCCCTAAATTCAGACATGTGTTCAAAGAACTTCTGTCCTTTTATTTATTTATTTATTCTTTAACATTGAAATCGTTTTGACTATGCTGGGTGTTTGTTGCTAGATGGAAGTAGCTAGGACCTCTGGACTGCAGTCTCTCATCTCTTGCTGACCTCTTGTTGACCTCTGCAGAATCCTGGTAGGTGGGAGCTTGATAGTTCCTTGTTCCTTATTAGAACCTCCTGTGGTAAGTGTTTTTCTCTTCTCTGTTGCCTGGTAAGGGTGGGTGGTCATGGGCATCCCAAAGTTGGCTAGAAGTCAATTATTTAGGCAGGCTTGTGCATAGATATGGGAGAAGGCAATGGCACCCCACTCCTGGAAAATCCCAAGGACGGAGGAGCCTGGTAGGCTGCAGTCCATGGGGTGGCTAAGAGTCGGACACCACTGAGCGACTTCATTTTCACTTTTCACTTTCATGCATAGGAGGAGGAAATGGCAACCCACTCCAGTGTTCTTGCCTAGAGAACCCCAGGGACTGCGGGGCCTGGTGGGCTGCCATCTATGGCGTGGCACAGGGTCGGCCTCAACTGAACCACTTAGCAGCTGCAGCAGCAGCAGCAGCAGTGCATAGATATCAAAGGGGATGAGAACACTCAGGTAGGATCACATATGTCACCGTGAAACAATACTTCTCCTCTTAGCCAAAGCTAACAAAAGATTTCTGTTTTAGGTCAACCTAGAAGAGATCACTTAAGAGGTAAAGAAACTTAAACTCCATTAGCAAAGGCAGTTCAACATCTCAAGAAAACTTGTGCTAGGCACAAAACTCTTTTCTGGGGGCCTCCTTTCCCTACAACCTCCTTATCCCATTCTGTACCCATTCCTTTGCTTCTCCCGTCCTGAAAATGCCACCTGTAAGACAGAACTACTTCGTTTTCCTTCTTAAAGTGTGATTGCATTCCATACATTCTTGTAATAACAAGTCAAACATTTCCCTTCAGCAACCAAGAACTCACTCTTATATTGGCATTTGATAGATTGGTGAGCATACCTATCAGTGATAATAGCGCCCACCCCGCTTCCTGCAAGAACAGAACAAAACAAAACAAAACAAAAAAATTGCTTTCTTACATTTAATGTGTTCGGATGGTGCCAGTCACTATTCATGCAGAGTCAAAAATCTCTTTTGTTTCTGTGTAAAAGGGAGGTCCTTTCAAGTCGTGAATGTTTAAGAAGTTTCATTTATTTGGAAGTGACCTAGCTATTCAATACACTGTTGTCACTTAGTTTAGCACCAGGATAGAAACTCAGGTAACCAAAACACCTGGAGGAACGATTGTAAGTTCAGTTCAGTTCAGTTGCTCAGTAGAGTCTGACTCTTTGTGACCCCGTGGCCTGCAGGACGCCAGGCTTCCGTGTCCATCACCAACTCCAGGGGCTTGCTCAAACTCATGTCCATCGAGTCACTGATGCCATCCAACCATCTTATCCTCTGTCATCCCCTTCTCCTCTGCCTTCAATCAAGACTATGAGAGGCAGATATTTTAGAGTATAATTATTGTTAAGAGTTTATCTAAAAGCTCATATCACATTTACATTTTTTACATTGGTTGTTGCTGTTTCCAGGTACTTTCTTGCTGACAAGCTTGTGACACATATAACAATAGAGCAATTTTTACCTTAGAATAAACCTAGGCACTATGAACATGTTGTGCTTAATGCTGTTGACTCTTAGACATGTCTATAGTGGAGGAGCAAAACCAAAAATACTAGATATTTAATATTGACTAGTTCCCAGTTCACGGGACTCTGACATTCATTTAGGTCAATGTTTTCTTGTATTTCCAGCAGTTTGATTTGGAAGGGCTGCCTTGTCTTGAGACCATTGATATCAGAACACAGAACTTGAGCAATATTATCAAAAAACACAAGGCTCACACTGACACATACCTTAATCCAAACAGACAGACAAGACATCTTCCAGGTTTCCGCCTGAGATTTAAAATATTTCTTTGAGCCAGTCTTCTGGGGAGTGGGGGGATGGGGGTGGCAGTGAGGCAGGCTTGGGTAACAAGCTAATTGTTGGTCATTGCATATGCAAAGAACCAGCTTTCCGGGTTCCAAGAAAAAAGTTTCCTTGGTAACCAACTTTGTCTGGTTCTATAGAATATCATGGCCCTCCTAGGTCAGGTCATCTTGCCTTTCTGTAGTCCTCGTTTTATCCCTAAATCATAGACAGCTTGGATTGTCTCTGTGGGGTGGATGTATTGTCCTCGTGTTTGACCTGGCGGCAGTAGCGAGGTCCGAGAGCCTCTCCTGGAACCGGGCGTGGGGACGGGGCTCACCAGGAGCCCCTGGTGGAAGTGGGCAACGCCCTGGGAGCGCGCCAGGTGCGGGGCGATCCCGGGCGGCGCAGGTCGGGGTTCCGGTCGGGAGGGGGTGGGGGGCGGTAACAGTTGTGCTCTCGGGGGTCCCCACTGCAGCTGGAAACGCGCTGGGAGTTCGGCAGGGGCGGGGTGAACCCGGGAGGCGCGGGGCGGGGTTCGGCTCCTGGCGGGGGTGGGGGAGGGCTTCCCAGTTGTGCTCTCGGTGGTGGCCACTGAGGCTGGAAACGCGCCGGGAGCGCACCCGGGGCGGGGTAAAACTGGGCTGCGCGGGTCGAGATTTAGATGGCTGTGGGTGGGGGTTCGGTCCCAGTTGTGCTCTCGGGGGTCGCCACTGCGGCTAGGAACGCCCATTTCCTACGCTCCTGTGTCCCCAAGGATCCACATCTAGTGGGTGCAGCGGAGGGCTGCGGGCCACAGGTCAGGGAACTGGGACTGCTGGGAGCAGGGAACCAAGTATTCCGCCCTCTGTTGGCACATTCTCGGAGCTCCCCAACCTGGGGGTTGCAGAAAGGCCTCGCCCTTGGTGTCAAGGCCTTTACCGCTCCACCCCTTTGCTGAAAAATCTCAGTCTGCACGGTTTTCCCAAGCAGCCTAGTGTCCCCTGGAAGTCCAAGGGACAGAACACTGAACTCTGGCCGGCTGGCCCAGCCCTGCTTCTGGCACTTTGTAAGCCAGCGGGCCCTTGAGCACCTGCTGGGATGGGAAAGGGAAGGGTCCTCGGATTGCATCCTAGAAACTTAGTAGGGTGCATGGATTTCAAACCCTGGTGGCCGCCCAGGCAGCAAAGAAGGGGGGAGAGCACCTTGCTGCCCTTTCATGGCAGAATCTGTGGCTGTCCTGATGCGTGGGCCTTTTCATGGGGACCTTGTGCAATAAAAGTTTGGTGTTTTGGTACTGAATAATTAGAAATTGTAAAAAGTTTAAATTATGCGGTGGTGTAATTAAAAAACAAAACAAAACCAAGCCCCAAGTGTTTGGCACAGGGAGGTTTAAGTATTGGAGGCCTGTTTTCCTTGCACTGTGGCATTCTATCAAGAAGTGTGCAGGATTTTTTTTTTTTTAAGAAAAGTGTTCGAAGTGAGGGAAACAGGAAACCCAGAGGTGCCCCTGTATTTTGGGGAAGGCCTTAGGAGGTCACTTGGAAATGCTGCTGGCTGTGGGGGAGGGGGGCAGATGGGCTGTGCAGGCTTGTCCTTTGCATTCATGTTCTTGTGTGTAGAAACCCAGCTCGGAGCCATCTCCTGATGTGTAAGAATTTCGCAGACAAACCTTGAGCTAAGCAATGCATTTGTTCCTGAGGAAATGTTTGTCTTAAGCGATGTAAATATCCTATGTATATCTGCTGGACTCTGGCTTCAGGTCGGTTCCCCCAATAGGCTCAGAAGCGACTTGAACAAAACAGTATGTTTTCCTCGTACCTTGTTCTCCTAATCTATGTTAAGGAAATGATATATTTGCCTGGAATACTGCCTTTCTTCAAGATTCATGTCAATCAGTTTTTGGCCCAGGATGACTCACCTGCTGCCAATGTGACCTCAAGGCATGTCGTGGGGGAGGGGCCTGGTGCCATTCCCTGAGACAGTGCCTTTCTTTCCTTAGCTGACTGCTAGTGCCTGTAGAATATCTGGCTAGAGACCAGCAGGGCGTACACCCCGCCTCAAGTCTAAGTCAGCAGCTTTCTCTATCTCATTTATACTTTAATAACAATTGATGACACAAAAGCTCTGAGCGATCAAATCATATCAAATCTTCATTTCAGATTGAAGATGCATTCCATGGTATTGCCATCTTAAGTCTTTCCATTGTTATGGAATACCTGTCCATGTATTCAGGATAGTTTTCAGCCAGGGTGTATAAGTTCCAGTGTGCCAGTCTTGTCATCCTCGTTACATCCATGGCAAAGTGTTGTATTCATGTTGACATTATTGAAAGGGAATTTTTTTTAATTCCTTTTCAGATTATTATCTGCTAATGTATACAGATAAAACTGTGTAATCATTCATTTTTATCAGTTTGGACAGCTTGATAGTCGTCTTTAATTTCTTTACTTTCTGACACTTTAAGATTATCCTGGGACACGTATGTAATGCCTCACCCCTAAATTCAGACATGTGTTCAAAGAACTTCTGTCCTTTTATTTATTTATTTATTCTTTAACATTGAAATCGTTTTGACTATGCTGGGTGTTTGTTGCTAGATGGAAGTAGCTAGGACCTCTGGACTGCAGTCTCTCATCTCTTGCTGACCTCTTGTTGACCTCTGCAGAATCCTGGTAGGTGGGAGCTTGATAGTTCCTTGTTCCTTATTAGAACCTCCTGTGGTAAGTGTTTTTCTCTTCTCTGTTGCCTGGTAAGGGTGGGTGGTCATGGGCATCCCAAAGTTGGCTAGAAGTCAATTATTTAGGCAGGCTTGTGCATAGATATGGGAGAAGGCAATGGCACCCCACTCCTGGAAAATCCCAAGGACGGAGGAGCCTGGTAGGCTGCAGTCCATGGGGTGGCTAAGAGTCGGACACCACTGAGCGACTTCATTTTCACTTTTCACTTTCATGCATAGGAGGAGGAAATGGCAACCCACTCCAGTGTTCTTGCCTAGAGAACCCCAGGGACTGCGGGGCCTGGTGGGCTGCCATCTATGGCGTGGCACAGGGTCGGCCTCAACTGAACCACTTAGCAGCTGCAGCAGCAGCAGCAGCAGTGCATAGATATCAAAGGGGATGAGAACACTCAGGTAGGATCACATATGTCACCGTGAAACAATACTTCTCCTCTTAGCCAAAGCTAACAAAAGATTTCTGTTCTAGGTCAACCTAGAAGAGATCACTTAAGAGGTAAAGAAACTTAAACTCCATTAGCAAAGGCAGTTCAACATCTCAAGAAAACTTGTGCTAGGCACAAAACTCTTTTCTGGGGGCCTCCTTTCCCTACAACCTCCTTATCCCATTCTGTACCCATTCCTTTGCTTCTCCCGTCCTGAAAATGCCACCTGTAAGACAGAACTACTTCGTTTTCCTTCTTAAAGTGTGATTGCATTCCATACATTCTTGTAATAACAAGTCAAACATTTCCCTTCAGCAACCAAGAACTCACTCTTATATTGGCATTTGATAGATTGGTGAGCATACCTATCAGTGATAATAGCGCCCACCCCGCTTCCTGCAAGAACAGAACAAAACAAAACAAAACAAAAAAATTGCTTTCTTACATTTAATGTGTTCGGATGGTGCCAGTCACTATTCATGCAGAGTCAAAAATCTCTTTTGTTTCTGTGTAAAAGGGAGGTCCTTTCAAGTCGTGAATGTTTAAGAAGTTTCATTTATTTGGAAGTGACCTAGCTATTCAATACACTGTTGTCACTTAGTTTAGCACCAGGATAGAAACTCAGGTAACCAAAACACCTGGAGGAACGATTGTAAGTTCAGTTCAGTTCAGTTGCTCAGTAGAGTCTGACTCTTTGTGACCCCGTGGCCTGCAGGACGCCAGGCTTCCGTGTCCATCACCAACTCCAGGGGCTTGCTCAAACTCATGTCCATCGAGTCACTGATGCCATCCAACCATCTTATCCTCTGTCATCCCCTTCTCCTCTGCCTTCAATCAAGACTATGAGAGGCAGATATTTTAGAGTATAATTATTGTTAAGAGTTTATCTAAAAGCTCATATCACATTTACATTTTTTACATTGGTTGTTGCTGTTTCCAGGTACTTTCTTGCTGACAAGCTTGTGACACATATAACAATAGAGCAATTTTTACCTTAGAATAAACCTAGGCACTATGAACATGTTGTGCTTAATGCTGTTGACTCTTAGACATGTCTATAGTGGAGGAGCAAAACCAAAAATACTAGATATTTAATATTGACTAGTTCCCAGTTCACGGGACTCTGACATTCATTTAGGTCAATGTTTTCTTGTATTTCCAGCAGTTTGATTTGGAAGGGCTGCCTTGTCTTGAGACCATTGATATCAGAACACAGAACTTGAGCAATATTATCAAAAAACACAAGGCTCACACTGACACATACCTTAATCCAAACAGACAGACAAGACATCTTCCAGGTTTCCGCCTGAGATTTAAAATATTTCTTTGAGCCAGTCTTCTGGGGAGTGGGGGGATGGGGGTGGCAGTGAGGCAGGCTTGGGTAACAAGCTAATTGTTGGTCATTGCATATGCAAAGAACCAGCTTTCCGGGTTCCAAGAAAAAAGTTTCCTTGGTAACCAACTTTGTCTGGTTCTATAGAATATCATGGCCCTCCTAGGTCAGGTCATCTTGCCTTTCTGTAGTCCTCGTTTTATCCCTAAATCATAGACAGCTTGGATTGTCTCTGTGGGGTGGATGTATTGTCCTCGTGTTTGACCTGGCGGCAGTAGCGAGGTCCGAGAGCCTCTCCTGGAACCGGGCGTGGGGACGGGGCTCACCAGGAGCCCCTGGTGGAAGTGGGCAACGCCCTGGGAGCGCGCCAGGTGCGGGGCGATCCCGGGCGGCGCAGGTCGGGGTTCCGGTCGGGAGGGGGTGGGGGGCGGTAACAGTTGTGCTCTCGGGGGTCCCCACTGCAGCTGGAAACGCGCTGGGAGTTCGGCAGGGGCGGGGTGAACCCGGGAGGCGCGGGGCGGGGTTCGGCTCCTGGCGGGGGTGGGGGAGGGCTTCCCAGTTGTGCTCTCGGTGGTGGCCACTGAGGCTGGAAACGCGCCGGGAGCGCACCCGGGGCGGGGTAAAACTGGGCTGCGCGGGTCGAGATTTAGATGGCTGTGGGTGGGGGTTCGGTCCCAGTTGTGCTCTCGGGGGTCGCCACTGCGGCTAGGAACGCCCATTTCCTACGCTCCTGTGTCCCCAAGGATCCACATCTAGTGGGTGCAGCGGAGGGCTGCGGGCCACAGGTCAGGGAACTGGGACTGCTGGGAGCAGGGAACCAAGTATTCCGCCCTCTGTTGGCACATTCTCGGAGCTCCCCAACCTGGGGGTTGCAGAAAGGCCTCGCCCTTGGTGTCAAGGCCTTTACCGCTCCACCCCTTTGCTGAAAAATCTCAGTCTGCACGGTTTTCCCAAGCAGCCTAGTGTCCCCTGGAAGTCCAAGGGACAGAACACTGAACTCTGGCCGGCTGGCCCAGCCCTGCTTCTGGCACTTTGTAAGCCAGCGGGCCCTTGAGCACCTGCTGGGATGGGAAAGGGAAGGGTCCTCGGATTGCATCCTAGAAACTTAGTAGGGTGCATGGATTTCAAACCCTGGTGGCCGCCCAGGCAGCAAAGAAGGGGGGAGAGCACCTTGCTGCCCTTTCATGGCAGAATCTGTGGCTGTCCTGATGCGTGGGCCTTTTCATGGGGACCTTGTGCAATAAAAGTTTGGTGTTTTGGTACTGAATAATTAGAAATTGTAAAAAGTTTAAATTATGCGGTGGTGTAATTAAAAAACAAAACAAAACCAAGCCCCAAGTGTTTGGCACAGGGAGGTTTAAGTATTGGAGGCCTGTTTTCCTTGCACTGTGGCATTCTATCAAGAAGTGTGCAGGATTTTTTTTTTTTTAAGAAAAGTGTTCGAAGTGAGGGAAACAGGAAACCCAGAGGTGCCCCTGTATTTTGGGGAAGGCCTTAGGAGGTCACTTGGAAATGCTGCTGGCTGTGGGGGAGGGGGGCAGATGGGCTGTGCAGGCTTGTCCTTTGCATTCATGTTCTTGTGTGTAGAAACCCAGCTCGGAGCCATCTCCTGATGTGTAAGAATTTCGCAGACAAACCTTGAGCTAAGCAATGCATTTGTTCCTGAGGAAATGTTTGTCTTAAGCGATGTAAATATCCTATGTATATCTGCTGGACTCTGGCTTCAGGTCGGTTCCCCCAATAGGCTCAGAAGCGACTTGAACAAAACAGTATGTTTTCCTCGTACCTTGTTCTCCTAATCTATGTTAAGGAAATGATATATTTGCCTGGAATACTGCCTTTCTTCAAGATTCATGTCAATCAGTTTTTGGCCCAGGATGACTCACCTGCTGCCAATGTGACCTCAAGGCATGTCGTGGGGGAGGGGCCTGGTGCCATTCCCTGAGACAGTGCCTTTCTTTCCTTAGCTGACTGCTAGTGCCTGTAGAATATCTGGCTAGAGACCAGCAGGGCGTACACCCCGCCTCAAGTCTAAGTCAGCAGCTTTCTCTATCTCATTTATACTTTAATAACAATTGATGACACAAAAGCTCTGAGCGATCAAATCATATCAAATCTTCATTTCAGATTGAAGATGCATTCCATGGTATTGCCATCTTAAGTCTTTCCATTGTTATGGAATACCTGTCCATGTATTCAGGATAGTTTTCAGCCAGGGTGTATAAGTTCCAGTGTGCCAGTCTTGTCATCCTCGTTACATCCATGGCAAAGTGTTGTATTCATGTTGACATTATTGAAAGGGAATTTTTTTTAATTCCTTTTCAGATTATTATCTGCTAATGTATACAGATAAAACTGTGTAATCATTCATTTTTATCAGTTTGGACAGCTTGATAGTCGTCTTTAATTTCTTTACTTTCTGACACTTTAAGATTATCCTGGGACACGTATGTAATGCCTCACCCCTAAATTCAGACATGTGTTCAAAGAACTTCTGTCCTTTTATTTATTTATTTATTCTTTAACATTGAAATCGTTTTGACTATGCTGGGTGTTTGTTGCTAGATGGAAGTAGCTAGGACCTCTGGACTGCAGTCTCTCATCTCTTGCTGACCTCTTGTTGACCTCTGCAGAATCCTGGTAGGTGGGAGCTTGATAGTTCCTTGTTCCTTATTAGAACCTCCTGTGGTAAGTGTTTTTCTCTTCTCTGTTGCCTGGTAAGGGTGGGTGGTCATGGGCATCCCAAAGTTGGCTAGAAGTCAATTATTTAGGCAGGCTTGTGCATAGATATGGGAGAAGGCAATGGCACCCCACTCCTGGAAAATCCCAAGGACGGAGGAGCCTGGTAGGCTGCAGTCCATGGGGTGGCTAAGAGTCGGACACCACTGAGCGACTTCATTTTCACTTTTCACTTTCATGCATAGGAGGAGGAAATGGCAACCCACTCCAGTGTTCTTGCCTAGAGAACCCCAGGGACTGCGGGGCCTGGTGGGCTGCCATCTATGGCGTGGCACAGGGTCGGCCTCAACTGAACCACTTAGCAGCTGCAGCAGCAGCAGCAGCAGTGCATAGATATCAAAGGGGATGAGAACACTCAGGTAGGATCACATATGTCACCGTGAAACAATACTTCTCCTCTTAGCCAAAGCTAACAAAAGATTTCTGTTCTAGGTCAACCTAGAAGAGATCACTTAAGAGGTAAAGAAACTTAAACTCCATTAGCAAAGGCAGTTCAACATCTCAAGAAAACTTGTGCTAGGCACAAAACTCTTTTCTGGGGGCCTCCTTTCCCTACAACCTCCTTATCCCATTCTGTACCCATTCCTTTGCTTCTCCCGTCCTGAAAATGCCACCTGTAAGACAGAACTACTTCGTTTTCCTTCTTAAAGTGTGATTGCATTCCATACATTCTTGTAATAACAAGTCAAACATTTCCCTTCAGCAACCAAGAACTCACTCTTATATTGGCATTTGATAGATTGGTGAGCATACCTATCAGTGATAATAGCGCCCACCCCGCTTCCTGCAAGAACAGAACAAAACAAAACAAAACAAAAAAATTGCTTTCTTACATTTAATGTGTTCGGATGGTGCCAGTCACTATTCATGCAGAGTCAAAAATCTCTTTTGTTTCTGTGTAAAAGGGAGGTCCTTTCAAGTCGTGAATGTTTAAGAAGTTTCATTTATTTGGAAGTGACCTAGCTATTCAATACACTGTTGTCACTTAGTTTAGCACCAGGATAGAAACTCAGGTAACCAAAACACCTGGAGGAACGATTGTAAGTTCAGTTCAGTTCAGTTGCTCAGTAGAGTCTGACTCTTTGTGACCCCGTGGCCTGCAGGACGCCAGGCTTCCGTGTCCATCACCAACTCCAGGGGCTTGCTCAAACTCATGTCCATCGAGTCACTGATGCCATCCAACCATCTTATCCTCTGTCATCCCCTTCTCCTCTGCCTTCAATCAAGACTATGAGAGGCAGATATTTTAGAGTATAATTATTGTTAAGAGTTTATCTAAAAGCTCATATCACATTTACATTTTTTACATTGGTTGTTGCTGTTTCCAGGTACTTTCTTGCTGACAAGCTTGTGACACATATAACAATAGAGCAATTTTTACCTTAGAATAAACCTAGGCACTATGAACATGTTGTGCTTAATGCTGTTGACTCTTAGACATGTCTATAGTGGAGGAGCAAAACCAAAAATACTAGATATTTAATATTGACTAGTTCCCAGTTCACGGGACTCTGACATTCATTTAGGTCAATGTTTTCTTGTATTTCCAGCAGTTTGATTTGGAAGGGCTGCCTTGTCTTGAGACCATTGATATCAGAACACAGAACTTGAGCAATATTATCAAAAAACACAAGGCTCACACTGACACATACCTTAATCCAAACAGACAGACAAGACATCTTCCAGGTTTCCGCCTGAGATTTAAAATATTTCTTTGAGCCAGTCTTCTGGGGAGTGGGGGGATGGGGGTGGCAGTGAGGCAGGCTTGGGTAACAAGCTAATTGTTGGTCATTGCATATGCAAAGAACCAGCTTTCCGGGTTCCAAGAAAAAAGTTTCCTTGGTAACCAACTTTGTCTGGTTCTATAGAATATCATGGCCCTCCTAGGTCAGGTCATCTTGCCTTTCTGTAGTCCTCGTTTTATCCCTAAATCATAGACAGCTTGGATTGTCTCTGTGGGGTGGATGTATTGTCCTCGTGTTTGACCTGGCGGCAGTAGCGAGGTCCGAGAGCCTCTCCTGGAACCGGGCGTGGGGACGGGGCTCACCAGGAGCCCCTGGTGGAAGTGGGCAACGCCCTGGGAGCGCGCCAGGTGCGGGGCGATCCCGGGCGGCGCAGGTCGGGGTTCCGGTCGGGAGGGGGTGGGGGGCGGTAACAGTTGTGCTCTCGGGGGTCCCCACTGCAGCTGGAAACGCGCTGGGAGTTCGGCAGGGGCGGGGTGAACCCGGGAGGCGCGGGGCGGGGTTCGGCTCCTGGCGGGGGTGGGGGAGGGCTTCCCAGTTGTGCTCTCGGTGGTGGCCACTGAGGCTGGAAACGCGCCGGGAGCGCACCCGGGGCGGGGTAAAACTGGGCTGCGCGGGTCGAGATTTAGATGGCTGTGGGTGGGGGTTCGGTCCCAGTTGTGCTCTCGGGGGTCGCCACTGCGGCTAGGAACGCCCATTTCCTACGCTCCTGTGTCCCCAAGGATCCACATCTAGTGGGTGCAGCGGAGGGCTGCGGGCCACAGGTCAGGGAACTGGGACTGCTGGGAGCAGGGAACCAAGTATTCCGCCCTCTGTTGGCACATTCTCGGAGCTCCCCAACCTGGGGGTTGCAGAAAGGCCTCGCCCTTGGTGTCAAGGCCTTTACCGCTCCACCCCTTTGCTGAAAAATCTCAGTCTGCACGGTTTTCCCAAGCAGCCTAGTGTCCCCTGGAAGTCCAAGGGACAGAACACTGAACTCTGGCCGGCTGGCCCAGCCCTGCTTCTGGCACTTTGTAAGCCAGCGGGCCCTTGAGCACCTGCTGGGATGGGAAAGGGAAGGGTCCTCGGATTGCATCCTAGAAACTTAGTAGGGTGCATGGATTTCAAACCCTGGTGGCCGCCCAGGCAGCAAAGAAGGGGGGAGAGCACCTTGCTGCCCTTTCATGGCAGAATCTGTGGCTGTCCTGATGCGTGGGCCTTTTCATGGGGACCTTGTGCAATAAAAGTTTGGTGTTTTGGTACTGAATAATTAGAAATTGTAAAAAGTTTAAATTATGCGGTGGTGTAATTAAAAAACAAAACAAAACCAAGCCCCAAGTGTTTGGCACAGGGAGGTTTAAGTATTGGAGGCCTGTTTTCCTTGCACTGTGGCATTCTATCAAGAAGTGTGCAGGATTTTTTTTTTTTTAAGAAAAGTGTTCGAAGTGAGGGAAACAGGAAACCCAGAGGTGCCCCTGTATTTTGGGGAAGGCCTTAGGAGGTCACTTGGAAATGCTGCTGGCTGTGGGGGAGGGGGGCAGATGGGCTGTGCAGGCTTGTCCTTTGCATTCATGTTCTTGTGTGTAGAAACCCAGCTCGGAGCCATCTCCTGATGTGTAAGAATTTCGCAGACAAACCTTGAGCTAAGCAATGCATTTGTTCCTGAGGAAATGTTTGTCTTAAGCGATGTAAATATCCTATGTATATCTGCTGGACTCTGGCTTCAGGTCGGTTCCCCCAATAGGCTCAGAAGCGACTTGAACAAAACAGTATGTTTTCCTCGTACCTTGTTCTCCTAATCTATGTTAAGGAAATGATATATTTGCCTGGAATACTGCCTTTCTTCAAGATTCATGTCAATCAGTTTTTGGCCCAGGATGACTCACCTGCTGCCAATGTGACCTCAAGGCATGTCGTGGGGGAGGGGCCTGGTGCCATTCCCTGAGACAGTGCCTTTCTTTCCTTAGCTGACTGCTAGTGCCTGTAGAATATCTGGCTAGAGACCAGCAGGGCGTACACCCCGCCTCAAGTCTAAGTCAGCAGCTTTCTCTATCTCATTTATACTTTAATAACAATTGATGACACAAAAGCTCTGAGCGATCAAATCATATCAAATCTTCATTTCAGATTGAAGATGCATTCCATGGTATTGCCATCTTAAGTCTTTCCATTGTTATGGAATACCTGTCCATGTATTCAGGATAGTTTTCAGCCAGGGTGTATAAGTTCCAGTGTGCCAGTCTTGTCATCCTCGTTACATCCATGGCAAAGTGTTGTATTCATGTTGACATTATTGAAAGGGAATTTTTTTTAATTCCTTTTCAGATTATTATCTGGTAATATATACAGAAAAAACTGTGTAATCTTTCGTTTTTATCAGTTTGGACAGCTTGATAGTTGTCTTTAATTTCTTTCCTTTCTCATACTTTAAGATTTTCCGGGCACTGTACATGTACTGCCTCACCCCTAATCTCAGTCATGTGTTCAAAGAACTTCTGTCCTTTATTTGTTTACTTATTTTTTGCAACATTGAATTCGTTTTGACTATGCTGGGTCTCTGCTGCAAGATGGAAGTTGCTAGGACCTCTGGACTGCAGTCTTCCATCTCTTACTGACCTCTTGTTGACCTCTGCAGAATCCTGGTTGGCGGGAGCTTGTTAGTTCCTCGTCCCTTACCAGGACCTCCTGTGGTAAGTGTTTTTCTCTTCTCTGTTGCCTTGTAAGGGTGGATGGTCATTGGCATCCCAAAGCTAGCTAGAAGTCAATTATTTAGGCAGGCTTGTGCATAGATATGGGAGAAGGCAATGGCACCCCACTCCAGTACTCTTGCGTGGAAAATCCCATGGATGGAGGAGCCTGGTAGGCTGCAGTCCATGGGGTCGCTAAGAGTCGGACACCACTGAGCGACTTCACGTTCACTTTTCACTTTCATGCATGGGAGGAGGAAATGGCAACCCACTCCAGTGTTCTTGCCTAGAGAACCCCAGGGACTGCGGGGCCTCGTGGGCTGCCATCTATGGGGTCGCACAGAGTCGGACACGACTGAAACGACTTAGCAGCAGCAGCGGCGGCAGCAGCAGCAGAAGCAGTGCATCGATATCAAAAGGGCTGCAAACAGTCAGGAAGGATCACATATGTCACCGTGAAACACTACTTCTCCACTTAGCCAAAGCTAACAAAAGATTTCTGTTCTAGGTCAACCTAGAAGAGATCACTTAAGAGGTAAAGAAACTTAAACTCCATTAGCAAAGGCAGTTCGACATCTCAAGAAAACTTGTGCTAGGCACAGAACTCTTTTCTGGGGGTCCACTTTCCCTACAACCTCCTTATCCCATTCTGTACCCATTCCTTTGCTTCTCCCATCCTGAAACGGCCACCTGTAAGACAGAACTACTTTGTTTTCCTTCCTCAAGTGCCATTGCATTCCACATACTTTCTTGTAATAACAAGTCATACATTTCCCTTCAGCAACCAAGAACTGACTTTTATATTGGCATTCGCTATAGCCCGACCCCTCCCCCCACCCCCAAGAACAGAACAAAACAAAACAAAACAATTGCTTTCTTACATTTAACATGTCAGGATGGTGCCAGACACTATTCATGGAGAGTCAAAAATTTCTTTTGTTTCTGTGTAAAAGGGAGGTCCTTTCAAGTCGTGAATGTTTCAGAACTTGCATTTATTTGGAAATGACCTAGCTATTCAATACACTGTCGTCACAAGCATAGAAACTCGGGTAACCAAAACACCTGGAGAAACGTTTGTTAGTTCAGTTCAGTTCAGTTGCTCAGTCGTGTCTGACTCTTTGGGACCCCGTGGCCTGAAGGACGCCAGGCTTCCGTGTCCGTCACCAGTTCCAGGGGCTTGCTCAAACTCATGTCCATCGAGTCAGTGATGCCATCCAACCATCTTATCCTCTGTCATCCCCTTCTCCTCTGCCTTCAATCAAGACTATGAGAGGCAGATATTTTAGAGTATAATTATTGTAAAGAGTTTGTCTAAAAGCTCATATCACATTTACATTTTTTACTTTTGTTGTTGTCGTTTCCAGGTAGTTTCTTGCTGACAAGCTTGTGACACATATAACAATAGAGCAATTTTTACCTCAAAAGAAACCTAGGCACTATGAACATGTTGTGCTTAATGTTGTTGACTCTTAGACATGTCTATAATGGAGGAGCAAAACCAAAAATACTAGATATTTAATATTGACCAGTTCCCAGTTCACGGGACTCTGACATTCATTTAGGTCAATGTTTTCTTGTATTTCCAGCAGTTTGATTTGGAAGGGCTGCCTTGTCTTGAGACCATTGAAATCAGAACACAGAACTTGAGCAATATTATCAAAAAACACAGGGCTCACACTGACACATACCTTAATCCAAACAGACAGACAAGACATCTTCCAGGTTTCCGCCTGAGATTTAAAATATTTCTTTGAGCCAGTCTTCTGGGGAGTTGGGGGATGGGGGTGGCAGTAAGGCAGGCTTGGGTAACAAGCTAATTGTTGGTCATTGCATATGCAAAGAACCAGCTTTCCGGGTTCCAAGGAAAAAAGTTTCCTTGGTAACCAACTTTGTCTGGTTCTATAGAATATCATGGCCCTCCTAGGTCAGGTCATCTTGCCTTTCTGTAGTCCTCGTTTTATCCCTAAATCATAGACAGCTTGGATTGTCTCTGTGGGGTGTATGTATTGTCCTCATGTTTGACCTGGCGGCAGCAGCGAGGTCCGAGAGCCTCTCCTGGAACCGGGCGTGGGGACGGGGCTCACCGAGAGCCACTGGTGAAGGTGGGCAGCGCCCCTGGAGCGCGGCAGGGGCGGGGCGAACCCGGGCGGCGCAGGGCGGGTGTCGGCTCCTGGCGGGGGTAGGGGAGGGCTTCCCAGTTGTGCTCTCGGAGATGGCCACTGCAGCTGGAAACGCGCCGGGAGCGCAGCCAGGGTGGGGTAAACCTGGGCTGCACAGGTCGAGATTCCGCTCGCTGTGGGTGGGGGGTCGGTCCCTGTTGTGCTCCCGAGGGTCGCCAATATGGCTGGGAACCTGCCGGGAGCCCGGCAGGGCCGGGCCGAAACCTGGCGGCGCGGGGCGGGGTGGGGTTCCGTTCGCAGTGGGGGTCGGCTCCTGGCGGGGGTGGGGGACGGCTTTCCAGATGTGCTGTTGGGGGTCGCCATTGCGGCTGGGAATGCCCATTTCGTGAACTCCTGGATCCCCAAGGATCGGCATCCATTGTCCACAGCGGAGGGGTGCGGAACACAGGTAAGGGAACGGGGACTGCGTGGAGCAGGGAACCATGTATTCCGCCCTGTGTTGGCACAGTCTCAGAGCTCCCCAACCTGGCGGTCGCAGAAAGGCCTCGTCTTTGGGGTCAAGGCCTTTACCGCTCCACCCGTCTGCTGAAAAACCTCAGAGTCTGCGCGGTTTTCCCAAGCAGCCTAGTGTCCGCTGGAAGTCCAAGGGACAGAACCCTGAATTCTGGCCGGCTGGCCCAGCCCTGCTTCTGGCACTTTGTAGGCCAGTGGGCCCTGGAGCACCTGCTAGGATGGGAAAGGGAAGGGTACGCGAATTGCACCCTGGTGCCCGCCGAGGCAGCAAAGAAGGGGGGAGGGCACCTTACTGCCCTTTAATGGCAGACAGAATCTGTGGCTGTCCTGCTGCGTGGGCCTTTTCATGGGGACCTTGTGCAATAAAAGTTTACCGGTGACCTTAGGGAACTTCCCAGTGTGCTTCTGACAGATGAGGGATGCTGTGGAGTTGGTGGGGCCTCTCAGGACTCCGCTGGGTTTGGTGCAATGGAAGAGGGCCTCATCTCCAGGGAAGGCAGGAACCTCAGGCTTCCTCTCCGTTTCGGACTCCGACCGCAGGGTCCCTGCAGAGTTGGGACAGGAGAGTCAGGAATCGTCTTGTCTGAGGAAGGGAACTCCGCTTGCCTCTCGAGGTGCTCAGGGGGTCTCAGGCCCCTTGTTGAGCTGTGTGTGGAACCTGTGGGTGTTTCCGGAAATGCACGACGGTGACAGTGCCCTTTCGTGTTGTGCCTTCACCCACTGGGTTGCCTTCGAAGAGGTGTCCGGGCCTCGGGTTCTTTTCAAGAGCGGGCAGGGAAATCGGGGTCTTTCGGCATGTGGGACCACCCACGGGGCTAGTCTCAAATTTCCTAGTGAGGCCGGCTTCATCCTGAGGTGTGCTGGGAAGGCCGGGGACACTTCCAGACAACGCAGGGGGATCGACTCTCCTGTCGCCATCAGGAGGGGAGAAGGGGCTCAGATGAAGTGGGGATGGAACCCTCGGTGTTACCCTCGAGGGAAACCGGCGTGTGGGGGACTTTTGGGGGTTGCATGAAAGGAGTCAGGTACCGTTTCGCACTTCAGGACAGAACCTGGGACTTCCCTTGAGACGCCGTAGCGGGCAAGGGCCTCATCTTGCGAAGACGTTGGGACCATGTGGATTTTCTCGAGTTGCGGCGGGATTCTAGAGTTACGACGGGGATTTCAGGCTTCCTCTTGTGTTGGCCCCGGGAAGCCTAATCTTCCATTTGAGTTGCGAGGGAAAGCTGAGGGTTGCACTCGAGTCACTGCAGGGCCAAAGAGACCTCATCTAGGCCTGTGTCCGGGACTTAACGTTCCTCTCAAGGGAAGACAGGGATCTCAGGGTGGCGTTCCAGACTCCCCCGGGGAGTCAGGCCTCGCCTCGAGGGCAAGCCAAGGATGCTGCTCTCCTCTCAAGTCGCGACGCAGATCTCTTGGAGCCCACTGAGTGGCCTCAAGGGAGTCAGGCCTTCTCTTCAGTTTGGAGAGAGGACTCGGGATTGTGCTCTGGGTCAGGCAGGAAAAGAAGGCCCTCACCTCGCGAGGATGGGGGCTTCTCGGGGGTTTCCTCTAGCTGCGGCGCCCGTGGGGGTTTTCTCACGAGGCAAGACGAGGATCTCAGGGAGCCTCTCGTGCGGTGCCAGGGAAGTCAGGTCTCTGTGCACGTGGTGAGGGGGAGCGCGTCATGGCTCTCCAGTCATGGGAGAGGACTAGGGCCTCCAGACGCGTTGAAGAAGGACACTCGAGGTCTTTCTGGGGTTGCGGCGGGAAAGCCTCGTTTCCCTCGACTTCTGCCGGGGACCTGAGGGAACTTCCCATGGTGCCTCTGATAGGTGAGGGATGCTGTGGAGTTGGCGGGGCCTCTCGGGACTCCGCTGGGCTTGGCGCAATGGAAGAGGGCCTCATCTCGAGGGGAGACAGGAAACTTAGGCTTCCTCTCCTTTTCGGACTCCAGCCACAGGGTCCCTGCAGAGTTGGGACAGGAGAGTCAGGCCTCGTCTTGTCTGAGGAAGGGAACTCCGCTTGCCTCTCGAATTGCTCAGGGTGTCTCACGCACCTCGTCGAGCTGTGTGTGGAAACCGCGGGTTTTTCCGGACGACACACGGGGGTGTCAGTGCCCCTTCGAATGGTAACTTCACCCACAGGGTTGCCTTCAAAGAGGTGTCTGGGCATCGGGTTCTTATCCAGAGCGGACTGGGAAATCGGGGTCGTTCGGCATGTGGCACAACCCACGGGGCTCGTCTCGAATTTCCTCGGGAGGCCGGCCTCATCCTGAGGTGTGCCGGGAAAGCCGGGAACCCCTTCCAGAATACGCAGGGGAATCGACTCTCCTGTCGTGATGAGGAGGGGAGAAGGGGCTCAGATGAAGGGGTGCCAGGACCCTCGGTGTTCCCCTCGAGGGAACCCGGCGTGTCTGGGAAATTTTGGAGGTCACATGAAGGGTGTCAGGTACCGTTTCGCAACTTAGGACGGAACGTGAGACTTCCCTTGAGACGCCGTAGCGGGCAAGGGCCCCATCTTACGAAGACGTTGGGACCACGTGGTTTTTCTCGAGTTGCGGCGGGATTCTCGAGTTACGACGGGGATTTCAGGCTTCCTCTTGGGTTGGCCCTGCAAAGCCCCATCTTCCATTCGAGTTGCGAGGGAAAGCTGGGGGTTGCGCTCGAGTCACTGCAGGGCCCAAGAGACCTCATCTAGGCGTGTGTCCAGGACCTAGTAGTACTCTCAAGGGAAGAGAGGGATCCCGGGGTTGCACTCCAGAGTCCCCCGTGGAGTCAGGCCTCGCCTCGAGGGGAAGCAAAGGACTCCGCTCTTCTCTTGAGCCACGACGCGGATCTCTTGGAGCCCTCTGACTGGCCTCAAGGGAGTCAAGCCTAATCTTCAGTTTGGAGAGAGGACTCGGGATTGCTCTCCAGGAAAGGCAGGAAAAGAAGGCCCTCACCTCGCGAGGACGGGGGTTTCTCAGGGGTTTCCTCGAGCTGCGGCGTCCGTGGGGCTTTTCTCACGAGGCACGACGAGGTTCTCACGGAGCCTCTCATGCGGCGCCAGGGAAGTCAGGTCTCCATGAGCGTGGCGAGGGGGAGCGCGTCATTGTTCTCGAGTCCTGGGAGGGGAGTAGGGCATCAAGGCGTGTAGAAGAAGGACTCTCGAGGTCTTTCTCGGCTTGCGGCGGGAAACCCTCGTTTCCCTCGACTTCTCCCGGTGACCTGAGGGAACTTCCCAGGGTTCCTCTTAGAGGTGAGGGATGCTGTGGAGTTGGTGGGCCATCTCGGGACTCCTCTGGGTTTGGCGCAATCGAAGAGGGCCTCATCTCGAGGGGAGACAGGACCTCAGGCTTCCTCTCCGTTTCGTACTCCGACAGCAGTGTCCCTGCAGCGTTGGGGCAGGAGAGTCAGGCCTCGTCTTGTCTGAGGAAGGGAACTCCGCTTGCCTCTCGAGTTGCTCAGGGAGTCTCAGTCCCCTCGTGGAGCTGTGTGTGGAAACCGCGGGTGTTTTCGGACGATGCACGGGAGTGTCAGTGCCCCTTCGGGTTGTTCCTTCACTCACAGGGTGGCCTTCGAAGAGGTGTCCGGGCATCGGGTTCTCCTCAACTGCGGACCGGGAAATCAGGGTCGTTCAACATGGGGCACCAGCCACGGGGCTTGTCTCCAATTTCCTCGCGAGGCCGGCCTCATCCTGAGGGGCGCTGTGCAGGCCGGGAACCCCTTCCAGACCACGCAGGGGAATCAACTCTCCTGTCGCGAACAGGAGAGGAGTAGGAGCTCAGAGGAAGTGGTTCCGGGTCGCTCGGTGTTCCCCTCAAGGGAACCCGGCATGTCGGGGAACTTTTGGATGTCGCATGAAGGGTGTCAGGTACCGTGTCTCACTTCACGACGGAACATGGGACTTCCCTTGAGACGCCGTACGGGCAAGGGCCTCATCTTGCGAAGACGTTGAAACCACGTGGTTTTTCTCCAGTTGCGGCAGGATTCTCGAGTTTCGACGAGGATTTCAGGCTTCCTCTTGGGTTGGCCTTGGGAAGCCCCATCTCCCATTCAAGTAGCGAGGGAAATCTGGGGGTAGCGCTCGAGTCACTGCAGGGCCAAAGAGACCTCACCAAGGCGTGTGTCCGGGAACTAATATTCCTCTCCAGGGAAGGCAGGGATCTCGGGGTTGCATTTCAGGCTCCCTCGGGGAGTCAGGCCTCGTCTCGAGGGGAAGCCAAGGACTCCGCTCTCCTCTCGAGTGGCGACACGGATCTCTTGGAGCCCACTGAGTGGCCTCAAGGGAGTCCAGCCTCCTCTTCAGTTTGGAGAGAGGACCCGGGATTGCTCTCCAGGCCATGCAGGAATAGAAGGCCCTCAGCTCGCCAGGACGGGGGCGTCTCAGGGGTTTCCTCGAGCTGCGGCGCCCTTGGGGGTTTTCTCCCGAGGCACGACGAGGATCTCAGGGAGCCTCTCGTGCGGCGCCAGGGAAGTCAGGTCTCCATGCGTGTGGCGAGGGGGAGCGCGTCATGGCACTCGAGTCACGGGAGGGGAATAGGGCCTCGACACGCATTGAAGAAGGACTCTCGAGGTCTTTCTCGGGGGGCGGCGGGAAACCCTCGTTTCCCTCGCCTTCTGCCGGGGATCTTAGGGAACTTCCCAGGGTGCCTCTGAGAGGCGAGGGATCCTGTGGAGATGGCGGGGCCTCTCGGGACTCCGCTGGGTCTGGCGCAACGGAAGAGGGCCTCACCTCGAGGGGAGGCAGGAACCTCAGGCTTCCTCTCCGTTTCCGCTCCGACCACAGGGTCCCTGCAGAGTTGGGACAGGAGAGTCATGCCTCGTCTTGTCTGAGGAAGGGAACCCCGCTTGCCTCTCGAGTTGTCAGGGGTTTTCAGGCCCCTGGTCGAGCTGTGTGTGGAACCCGTGGGTCTTTCTGGATGATGCACGAGGGTGTCAGTGCCCCTTCGTGTTGTGCTTTAACCCACAGGGTTGCCTTCGAAGAGGGGTCCGGGCCTCGGGTCCTTCTCAAAAGCGGACCGGGGAATCGGGGGCATTTGGCATGTGGCACCACACACGTGGCTCGTCTCGAATTTCCCTGTGAGACCGTCCTCATCCTGAGGTGCACCGGGAAGGCTGGGAACCCCTTCTGAACCACGCAGGGGAATCGACTCTCCTGTCGTGATCAGGAGGGGAGAACGGGCTCAGATGAAGCTGTGCCGGGACTCTCGGTGTTCCCTCGAGGGAACCCGATGTGTGGGGGAGCTTTTGGGTGTCGCACGAAGGGTGTCAGGTACTGTTTCGCACTTCAGGGCGGAACATGGGACTTCCCCTGAGACGCTGTAGTGGGCAAGGGCCTCATCTTGCCAAGACGTTGGAACCACGTGTTTTTTCTCGAGTTGCACCGGGATTCTCGAGTGACGATGGGGATTACAGGCTTCCTCCTCTGTTGGCCCTGGGAAGCCCAGTCTTCCATTCGATTGGCGAGGGAAAGCTGGGGGTTGCGCTCGAGTCACTGCAGGGCCAAAGAGACCTCATCTAGGCTTGTGTCCAGGACCTAATGTTCCTCTCCAGGGAAGGCAGGGATCTCGGGGTTGCATTCCAGGATCCCCCTGGGTGTCAGGCCTCGTCTCGAGGGGAAGCAAAGGACTCCGCTGTCCTCCCGAGTGGCGACGCGGATCTCTTGGAGCCCCCTAGTGGCGTCAATGGAGTCAAGCCTCCTCTTCATTTTGGAGAGAGGGCTCGGGATTGTTCTCCAGGCCATGCAGGAAAAGAAGGCCCTCAGCTCGCGAGGACGGGGGCGTCTCAGGGGTTTCCTCGAGCTGCGGCGCCCGTGGGGGTTTTCTCGCGAGGCACGGCGAGGATCTCAGGGAGCCTCTCGTGCGGCGCCAGGGAAGTCAGGTCTCCCTGCGCGTAGCGAGGAGGAGCGTGTTGTGGCTCTCGAGTAATGGGAGGGGACTAGGGTCTCAAGACGCGTTGAAGAGGGACTCTCGAGGTCTTTCTCGGGTTGTGGCGGGAAAAAGTCGTTTCCCTCGACTTCTGCCGGGGACCTTAGGGAACTTCCCAGGGTGTCTCTGAGAGTTGAGGGATACTGTGGAGTTGGCGGTGCCTCTCGGGGCTCCGCTGGGTTTGTCGCAATGGAAGAGGGGCTCATCTCCAGGGGAGGCAGGAACCTCAGACTTCCTCTCTGTTTCGGACTCCAACCGCAGGGTCCCTGCAGAGTTGGGACAGGAGAGTCAGGCTACGTCTTTTCTGAGGAATGGAACTCCGCTTGCCTCTCGAGTTGTTCATGGGGTTTCAGGCCCCTTGTCAAACTGTGTGTGGAATCTGCAGGTTTTTCCAGACGATGCTCGGGGGTGTCAGTGACCCTTCGTTTTTTGTCTTCATCCACAGGGTTGCCTTCGAAGAGGTGTCCGGGCATCGGGTTCTTATGAAGAGCGTACCGGGATATCGGGGTCGTTCATCATTTGGCACCACCCACGTGGGTTGTCTCGAATTTCCTCATGAAACCGGCCTCATCCTGAGGTGTGCCGCGAAGGTCATGAAACTCTTCCAGAGAAAGCAGAGGAATCGACCCTCCTGTGGCGATCAGGAGGGGAGAAGTGGCTCAGATGAAGTGCTGCTGGGAACCTCGGTGTTTCCCTCAAGTGAGACAGGTATGTCGGGTAACTTTTGGGGTCACATAACGCGTTCCAAGTACCTTTTCGCTCTTCAAAATGGAAGGTTGGACTTCTCTTGGGGTGCTCCAGCGGGCATGGGCCTCATCTTGGAATGACTGCGGAACCACTTGGTTTTTCTCGAGTTGCGGTGGGATATTTGAGTTACCACAGGGAATTCATGCTTCCTCTTGTGTTGGCCCACAAAAGTATTATCTTCCATTCGAGATTCGAGGAAGAGCTGGAGGTGCGCTCTAGTCACTGAAGGCAAAAGAGACCCCACCAAGGCTTGTGTGCAGGACCTAATGTTCATGTCAAGGCTCGACAGAAATCTCGGGGTTGCATTCCAGACTCACCTTGGAGTCAGGCCTCGTCTCGAGGGGAAGCAAAGGACTCTGCTCTCCTCTCGAGTCGGACGGGTAAGTCTTGGAGCCCACTGAGTGGCTTAAAGGGAGTCAAACCTCCTCTGGTGTTTGGAGGGAGGACACGGGATTGCTCTCCAGGGAATGCATGAAATGAAGGCCCTCATCTCCCAATGACTGGGGCGTTTCGTAGGTTTTCTCGAGCTGTGGCGCTAGTGTGGGGTTTCTCACGAAGTAAGACTGGGAGCTCAGTGAGCCTCTCACGTGGTGCCAGGGCAGTCAGGTCTCTATGCACGTGGTGAGAGGGAGCCCGTCATTGTTCTCGAGTCATGGTAGGGGAATTGGGCCTGAAGACGTGTTAAAGAAGGACTCTCGAGGTCTTTCCTGGGTTGCAGCAGGAAACCCTGGGTTCCATCGACTTGTGCCAGTGACCTCAGGAAGCTTCTCAGCGTGCCTCTGAGAAGTCAGGGTCACTGTGGAGTTGGGAGGGGCCTCTTGGAACTCCACTGGGTTCGGTGCAATGGAAGAGGGCCTGACAAGTTGAGGCAGGAACCTCAGGGTTCCTCTCCTGGCTTCGAATGCGCCGGATCTGACTCGGATCGCAGAGTCCCTGCAGAGTTGGGACAGGAGAGTCAGGCCTCGTCTTGTAGGGAGGAATGGAACTCTGCTTGACTCTCGCGTTGTTCATGGGGTGACAGGCCACTTGTCGATTTGTATGTGGAACTTGCGGGTTTTTCTGGACGATGCACCGGGGTGTCACTGCCCCTTCGTGTTGTGCCTTGATCCACAGGATTGCCTTCGAGTTGGGTTCTGCCATCGGGTTCTTATCAAGAGCGGACCAGGGGATTGGGGTCTTTTGGCATGCCGCACCACCCACGAGGCTATGTCTCAAATTTCCTCGTGAGACTGGCCTCATCTTGATGTGCGCCAGGAAGGTCGGGAATGCCTTCCAGACAAAGCAGGGGAATCGAACCTCCTGTCGCGATCAAGAGGGGAGAAGAGTCTCAGATGAAGTGGTGCCGGGAACCTCGGTGTTCTCAAGTGAGACTGGTATGTCGGGGAACTTTTGGGGTCGCATCAAGGGTTCCAAGTAACTTTTCGCTCTTCAATACGGAACGTGGGACTTCTCTTGAGACGCTGTAGCGGGCAAGGGCCTCATCTTTCGATGACGGGGGAACCACGTGGTTTTTCTTGAGTTGCGGCGGGATTCTCGAGTTACGACAGGGAATTCAGGCTTCCTCTTCAACTGGCCCAGGGAAGTCCAGTTTTCATTCGAATTGCGAGTTAGAACTGGGGATTGCTCTCGAGACACTGCAGGGCCAAATAGACCTCATCTAGGCTTGTGTCCAGGACCTAATGTTCCTCTGCTGGGGCGACAGCGATCTCGGCATTGCATTCTCGACTCACCCGGGGAGTCAGGCCTCGTCTCGAGGGGAAGCCAAGGACACCGCTCTCCTGTCAAGTCGCGACGGGTATATCTTGGAGCTCACTGTGTGGCCTAAAATGAGTCAAGCCTCCTGTGGAGTTTGGAGAGAGGACTCAGGATTGCTCTCCAGGCCATACAGCAAAAGAAGGCCCTCATCTCGTGAGGACTGGGGCGTCTCGTGGGTATTCTCGAGCTGCGGCTCCAGTGTGGTGTTGCTCACGAGGTATAATGGGGAGCTCAGGGAGCCTCTCCTGTGGTGCCAGGGAAGTCAGGTTTCTATGCGCGTGGCTAGGGGGAGCGCGTCATTGCTCTCGAGTCATGGTAGGGGAATCGCACCTCAAGACGCGTTGAAGAAGGACTCTCGAGGTCTTTTACGGTTGGGGCAGGAAACCCTTGGTTCCCTCGACTTGTGCCGGTGATCTCAGGAAGGTCTAAGGGTGCCTCTGAGAAGTCAGGGATACTGTGCAGTTGGGAGGGGCCTCTCGGGACTCCACTGGGTTCGGTGCAATGGAAGAGGGCCTCATCTCGAGTGGAGGCAGGAAACTCATGTTTCCTCTCCTGACTTCCCCTGGGCCAGATCTGACTCGGATCGCAGTTTCGCTGCAGAGTTCGAACAGGAGAGTCAGGCCTCGTCTTGTGTGGAGGAATGGAACTCTGCTTGCCTCTCCAGTTGTTCACGGGGTGACAGGTCACTTCTCGAGCTGTGTGTGGTACCTGCGGGTTTCTCCGGACGATACCCGGGGGTGTCAGTGCCCCTTCGTGTTGTGCCTTCATCAAAAGGGTTATCTTCAAAGAGGTGTCCGGGCATTGGGATCTTATCAAGAGCAAACCGGGAAATCGGGGTCTTTCGGCATGTGTTACCATCCACGAGGCTATGTCTCGAATATCCTCGTGAGACCGGCCTCATCCTGAGATGCATTAGGAAAGGCGGGAACCCCTTCAAGACAAAACAGGGGAATCGACCCTCCTGTCGCGTTCAGGAGGGGAGAAGGGGCCCAGATGTAGTGGTGCCGGGAACCTCGGTGTTCTCCTCGAGTCAGACCAGTGTGTCGAGGAACTTTTGAGGTCGCATCAAGGGTGCCAATACCGTTTCGCACTTCAAGACGGAACGTGGGACTTCTCTTGAGACGCTGTAGGGGGCAAGGGCCTCATCTTGCGATGACGGGGGAACCACGTAGCGTTTCTCGAGTTGTGGCGGGATTCTCGAGTTTCGACGGGGAATACAGTCTTCCTCATGTGTTGGCCCAGGGAAGTCCTATCTTCCATTCGAGTTTCAAGGGAGAGCTGGGGATTGCCCTCGAGTCACTGCAGGGCAAAATAGACCTCATCTAGGCTTGTGTCCAGGACTTAATGTTCATCCCTAGGGGCGACAGGGATCTCGGGCTTGCATACCAGACTCACCCGGGGAATCAGGCCTCATCTCGAGGGGAAGCAAAGAACTCCGCTGTCCTTTTGAGTCGCGATGGGTATCTCTTGGAGCCCACTGTGTGCCCTAAAGGGAGTCAAGCCTCCTGTGCTGTTTGGATAGAGGACTCGGGATTCCTCTCCTGGCCATGCAGGAAAAGAAGGCCCTCATCTCGCAATGACGGCGGCATCTTGTGGGTTTTCTAGACTGCCGCGCTAGTGCCGGGTTTCTGACGAGGTACGAGAGGGAGCTCAGGGAGCCTCTCGTGTGGCGCCAGGGAAGTCAGGTCCCCATGAGATGGCTAGGGGGAGCTCGTCATTGCTCTCGAGTCATGGTAGGGTAATCGGGCCTCAAGACGGGTTGAAGAAGGACTCTCGAGGTCTTTCTCGGGTCACTGCATAAAACCCAGGGTTCCCTTAACTTGTGCCTGCGACCTCAGGGAGCTTCTCAGAGTGCCTCTGAGAAGTCAGGGATACTGTGCAGTTTGGAGGGGCCTCTCGAGACACCTCTGCATTTGGTGGAATGTAAGAGGGACTCATCTCGAGTTGAAGCAGGAACCTCAGTGTTCCTCTCCATTTCGGACTCAGATCGCAAGGTCCCTGCATGTTGGTACAGGAGAGTCAGGCCTCGTCTTTTCTGGAGGATGGGACTCCTCTTGCCTCTCGAGTTGTTCTCGAGGTGACAGGCCACTTGTCGAGCTGTGTATGTAACCTGCCCGTTTTTCCGGATGATGCACAGGTGTGTTAGTGCCCCTTCGTGTTGTACCTTCATACTCAAGGCTGCCTTCCAAGAGGTGTCCGAGCATCGGATTCTTATCAAGAGCGGACCGGGAAATTGGAGTCTTTCAGCAAGTGGCACCACCCACAAAGCTACGTATCGAATTTCCCCATGAGACCGGCCTCATCCTGAGTTGTGCAGGGAAGGTCGGGCCCCCTTGCAGACAAAGCAGGGGAATCGACCCACCGGTCACGATCAGGAGGGGAGAAGGGGCTTAAATGAAGTGGTGCCAGGAACCTCGGTGTTCCCCTTGAGTGAGACCGGCGTGTTGGGGGACTTTTGGGGTCGCATCAAGGGTGCCAAGTACCGTTTCGCATTTCAAGACGGAACCTGGGACATCTTTTGAAACGCTGTAGCGGGCAAGGGCCTTATCTTGCGATGACGGGAGAACCACGTGGTTTTGCTCGAGTTGCGGCGGGATTCTCGAGTTATGACCGGGAATTTAGGCTTCCTCTTGTTGGCCTTGAAATCCAATCTTCCATTCGGGTTGCGAGGGGGAGCTGGGGATTGCGCTAGAGTCACTGCAGGGCAAAAGAGACCTAATCTAGGCTTGTGTCCTGGATCTAATGTTGCTCTCCAGGGGCGACAGGGATCTCGGGTTTGCATTCCAGACTCATCCGGGGAGTCAGTTCTCACCTCGAGGGTAAGCAAAGAATTCCGCTCTCGTCTCGAGTCGCGATGGGTATCTCTTGGAGCCCAATGTGTGTACTAAAGGGAGTCAAGCCGCCTGTGGAGTTTGGAGAGAGGACTCGGGATTGGACTCCAGGCCATGCAGGAAAAGAAGGCCCTCATCTTGAGATGACGGTGGCGTCTCGTGAGTTTTCTCGAGCTGCGGCGCCAGTGTGGGGTGTCTCATGAAGTACCACGGGGATTTCAGGGAGCCTCTTGTGTGGCGTCAGGAAAATCCAGTATTCCATTCGAGTTGCAAGTTAGAACTGGGGATTGCTCTCCAGTCACTGCAGGGCAAAATAGACCTCATCTACGCTTGTGTCCAGGACCCAGTGTTCCACTACTGGGCCGACAGGGATCTCAGGGTTGCATTCTCGACTCACCCGGAGAGTCAGGCCTCGTCTTGAGGTGAAAAAAAGGACTCCGCTCTCCTGTCGAGTCGCGACGGGTATCTCTTGGAGCCCACTGTGTGGCGTAAAGGGAGTGAAGCCTCCTATGGAGTTTGGAGAGATGACTCGGGATTGTTTTCCTGGCCATGCAGGAAAAAAGGCCCTCATCTCGCGATGACGGGGGCGTCTCGTGGGTTTTCTCCAGCTGCGGCGCCAGTATCAGATTTCTCACGAGGTATGACGGGGAGCTCAGAGAGCCTCTCGTGTGGTGCTCGGGACGTCACGTCTCCGTGCGTGTGGTGAAGGGGAGTGCGTGATTGCTCTCGAGTCATAGTAGGCGAATTGGGCCTCAAGACGCATTGAAGAAGGACTCTCGAGGTCTTTCTCGGGTTGCGGCAGGGAACCCTGGGTTCCCTCGACTTGTGTCGGTGACCTCAGGCAACTTCTCAGGGTGCCTCTGAGAAGTCAGGGACACTGTGGATTTGGGAGGGGCCCTTCGTTACTCAACTGGGTTTGGTGCAATCGAAGAGGGCCTCATCTTGAATGGAGGCAGGAACCTCAGGGGTCCTCTCCATTTCTGACTCGGGTCGCAGAGTACCTGCCGAGTACGGACAAGAGAGTCACGCCTCGTCTTCCGTGGAGGAATGGATCTCCGCTTGCCTTTCGAGTTGTCCACGGAGTGACAGGCCACTTGTTGAGCTGTGTGTGGAACCTGCGGGTTTTTCCGGACGATGCACGGGGGTGTCAGTGCCCCTTCGTGTTGTGCCTTCATCCACAGGGTTGCCTTCAAAGAGGTGTTCGGGCATCGGGTTCTTTTCAAGAGCGTACCAGAAAATTGGGGTCTTTCAGCATGTGGTACCACCCACGAGGCTACGTCTCGAATTTCCTCGGGAGACCGGCCTCATCCTGAGGTTCGCCGGGAAGGTAGGGAACCCTTGCAGACAAAGCAGGGGAATCGACGCACCGGTCGCGATCAGAAGGGGAGAAGGGGCTCAGATGAAGTGGTGCCGGGAACCTCGGTGGTCCCCTCGAGTGAGACCGGTATGTCACGGCACTTTTGAGGTCGCATCAAGGGTGCCAAGTACAGTTTCGCACTTCAAGACGGAACGTGGGAATTCTCTGGAGATGCTGTAGCGGGCAAGGGCCTCATATTGCGATGACCAGTGAAACACGTGGTTTTTCTCGAGTTGCGGCGGGATTCTCGAGTTACGACGGGGAATTCAGGCTTCCTCTTGTGTTGGCCCAGGAAGTCCAATCTTCCATTCAACTTGTCAGAGAGAGCTGGGGGTTGCTCTCGAGTCACTTCAGGGCAAAGAGTCCTCATCTAGGCTTCGGTCCAGGACGTAGTGTTCCTCTCCAGGGGCGACAGGGATATCGGGGTCGCATTCCAGTCTCACCCGGTGGGTCACGCCTCGTCTCGAGTGGAAGCAAAGGACTCCACTATCCTCTCGAGTCGCGACGTGTAACTCTTGGAGCCCAATGAGTGGTCTAAAGGGAGTCAAGCGTCCTGTGTAGCTTGGACAGAAGGTTCACGCTTGATCTGCATACCATTCAGTTAAAGATGGCCCTCCTCTCGTGATGACGGGAGCGTCTCATGGGTTTTCTCGAGCTGCGGCGCCAGTGTGGGGTTTCTCACGAGATATGATGGGGAGCTCAGGGAGCCTCTTGTGCGGCGCCAGAGAAGTCAGGCCTCCATGCGTGTGGCCAGGCAGATCGCGTCATTGCTCTGGAGTCATGGGAAGGACTAGGGCCTCAAGACGCATTTAAGAAGGACTCTCGAGGTCTTTCTTGGGTTGGGGCGGGAAACACTCGTTTCCCTCGACCTCTACCGGGGACCTTAGGGAACTTCCCAGGTGCCTCTGAGAGGTGAGGGATACTGAGGAGTTAGAGGGGCCTCTCGGGACTCCACTAGGTTTGACGAAATGAAAGAGGGCCTCATCTCGATTGGAGGCAGGAACCTCAGGCTTCCTCTCCATTTCTGACTCCGACCGCAGGGTCCCTGCAGAGTTGGGACAGGAGAGTCAGGCCTCGTCTTGTCTGAATAATGGAACTCTGCTTGCCTCTCGAGTCGTTCAGTGGGTCTCAGGCCCCTTGTCGAGCTGTGTGTGGAACCTGCGGGTGTTTCCAGAAGATGCACGGGGGTGTCATTGCCCCTTCATTTGGTGCCTTCCCCCACAGGGTTGCCTTCAAAGAGGTGTCCGGGCATCAGGTTCATTTCAAGAGCGGACCGGGAAATCGGGGTCGTTCGACATGTGGCACCACCCACGTGGCTCATCTCGAATTTCCTCGTGAGAGCAGCATCATCCTGAGGTGCGCCGGGAAGGCCGGGAACACCTTCCACACAAAGAAGGGGAATCAACTCTCCTGTCGCGATCAGGAGGGGAGATGGGGCTCAGATGAAGTGGGGCCGGGACTCTAGGTGTTCCACTCGAGGGAACCCGGCGTTTCAGGGAACTTTAGGGGTCGCATCAAGGGAGCCAATTACCGTTTCCCACTTCAGGACGGAACATGGGACTTCCCTGGAGACGCTGTAGCGGGCAAGGGCCTCATCCTGTGAAGACGTTGGAACCACGTCGTTTTGCTCGAGTTGCGTCTGGATTCTCGAAAACGACGGGGATTTCAGGCTTCCTCTTGGGTTGGCCCTGGGAAGCCCAATCTTCCCCTGGAGTTGCGAGGGAAAGCTGGGGGTTCTGCTCGAGTCACTACAGGGCCAAAGAGACCTCATCGAGGCGTGTGTCCAGGACCTAATATTCCTCTCAAGGGAAGACAGAGATCTCGGGTTTCCATTCCAGACTCCCCCGGGGAGTCAGGCCTCGCCTCGAGGGGAAGCAGAGGACTCCACTTTCCTCTCAAGTCGCGACACGGATCTCTTGGAGCCCTATGAGTGGACTCAAGGGTGTCGAGCCTCCTCTTCAGTTTGGAGAGAGGACTCGGGATTGCTCTCCAGGTCAGGCAGGAAAAGAAGGCCCTCATCTCGCGATGATGGGGGCATCTCATGGGTTTCCTCAGGCTGCGGCGCCCGTGGGGGTTTTCTCACGAGGCACGACGAGGATCTCAGGGAGCCTTTCGTGCGGCGCCAGGGAACTCATGTCTCCATGCGCATGGCGAGGAGGAGCTGGTCATCACTCTCGAGTCATGGGAAGTGACTAGGGCCTCAAGACGCGTTGAAGAAGGACTCTCGAGGTCTTTCTCGGGTGGCGGCGGGAAACCCTAGTTTCCCTCGACTTCTGCAGGGGACTATAGGGAACTTACCAGGGTGCCTCTGAGAGGTGAGGAATGCTGTGGAGTTGGCAGGGCCTCTCGGGACTCTGCTGGGTTCGGCGCAATGGAAGAGGGCCTCATCTCGAGGGGAGGCAGGAACCTCAGGCTTCCTCTCCGATTCTGACTTTGACTGCACGGTCCCTGCAGTGTTGGGACAGGAGAGTCATGCCTCGTCTTGTCTGAGGAATGGAATTCTGGTTGCCTCTCGAGTTGTTCCGGGAGTCTCATGCCCCTTGTCGAGCTGTGTGTAGACCCTGCGGGTTTTTCCGGATGATGCACGGGGGTGTCAGTGCCCCTTCGTGTTGTGCCTTCACTCACAGGGTTGCCTTCGAAGAGGTGTCCGGGCATCGGGTTCTTATCAAGAGCGGACCGGAAAATCGGTGTCGTTCGGCACGTGGCACCTCACACATGGCTAGTCTCGAATTTCCTCCTGAGACCGGCCTCATCCTGAGGTGCACCAGGAAGGCCGGGAACCCCTTCCAGAGAAAGCAGGGGAATCGATTCTCCTGTCGCGATCAGGAGGGGAGAAGGGGCTCAGATGAAGTGGTGCCGGGACCCTTGGTGTTCCCCTCGAGGGAACCCAGCGTGTCGGGGAACTTTTGCGGTCGCATCAAGGGTGTCAAGTACCGTTTCACTCTTAAGGACGGAACATGGGACTTCCCTGGAGACACCGGGAATTTCGGTGTTCCCCTGGAGTGAGACCGGTATGTTGGGTAACTTTGGGGTCGCATCAAGGGTGCCAAGTAGCATTTCGAACTTTAAGATGGAATGTGGGACTTCTCTTGAGACTCTAGCTGGCAAGGGCCTCATATTGCGATGAAGGGGGAACCACATGGTTTTTAAGACTTGAGGCTGAATTCTCGAATTACGATGGGAAATTCAGACTTCCTCATGTGTTGACCGTGGGAAGCCCAATCTTCCATTCAAATTGTGAGGGAGAGATGGAGGTTGCTCTCGATCACTGTAGGGCAAAATAGACCTCATCTAGGCTTGTGTCTAGGACATAATGTTCCACTCCAGGGGCGACAGGGATCTCGGGGTTGCATTCCAAACTCACCCGGGGAGTCAGGCCTCGTCTCCAGGGAAGCAAAGGACTCCGCTCTCCTCTCGAGTCGCACCGGGTATTTCTTGGACCCAACTGAGTGGCCTAAAGGGAGTCAATCCTCCTGTGAAGTTTGGAGAGAGGACCAGGGATTGCTCTCCAGGTCAGGCAGGAAAAGAAGGCCCCCATCTCTCCTTGACGGGGGCATCTTGTGGTTTTTCTCGAACTGCGGCGCCAGTGTGGGTTTCCTCACGAGGTACGATGGGGTACTCAAGGAGCCTCTTGTGTGGTACTAGGGAAGTCAGTTTTCCTGCTTGTGGCGAGGGGAGCGCGTCCTTGCTCTGGAGTCATGGTTGGGGAATCGGGCATCAAGAGACGTTGAAAAAGGACTCTCCAAGTCTTTCTCGGGTTACTTCAGGAAACTCTGGGTTCCCTCGACTTGTGCCAGTGACCTCAGGTAGCTTCTCAGGGAGCCTCTGAGAATTCAGGGATACTGTGGTGTTGGGAGGGGCCTCTCGGGACACCACTGAGTTTGGTTCAATGGAAGAGGGCCTCTTCTCTAGTTGAGGCAGGAACCTCAGGGTTCCTCTCCATTTCTGACTCCGATCGCAGGGTCCCTGAAGAGTTGGGCCAGGAGGGTAAGGCCTCGTCTTGGGTGAAGGAATGCAACTTCACTTGCCTCTCGAGTTGTTCACGGGGTGACAGTCCACATTTGGAGCTGTGAGTGGAATCGGCGGGTTTTTCCAGACAATGCATGGGGATGTCAGTGTCCCTTCATGTTGTGCCTTCATCCACAGGGTTGCCTTCGAAGAGATGTCCGGGCGTCAGGTTCTTATCTAGAGTGGACCGGGAATTCGGGATCTTTCAACATGTGGCACCAACCATGAGGCTACTTTTTGAATTTCCTCATGAGACCGGCCTCATCCTGAGGTTCGCGGGGAAAGTTGGGAACCCCTTGCAGACAAAGCATGGGAGTCGACCCTCCTTTTGCGATCAGGAGGGGAGAAGGGGCTCACAGGAAGTGGTGCCATGAACTTTGGTGTTTCCCTCGAGTGAGACCGGTATGTCAGGGAACTTTGGGGGTCGCATCAAGGGTGCCAAGTACCGTTTTGTACTTCAGGATGGAACGTGGGACTTCTCTTGATACGCTGTAGCGGCCAAGGGCCTCATCTTGCGATGACGGGGGAGCCACGTGGTTTTTCTCGAGTTGCGGCGGGATTCTCGAGTTACGACGGGGATTTCAGGCTTCCTCTTGTGTTGGGCCAGGGAAGTCCAATCATCCATTCGAGTTGCGAGGGAGAGCTGGGGGTTGCGCTCGAGTCACTGCAGGGCAAAGGAGACCTCATCTAGGCTTGTGTCCAGGACCTAATGTTCCTCTCCAAGGGCCACAGGGATCTCAGGTTTGCATTCCAGCCTCACCCAGGGAGTCAGGCCTCGTGTCGAAGGGAAGCAAAGGACTCCGCTCTCCTTTCGAGTTGTGACGGGCACCTCTTGGAGCCGACTTTGTGGCCTAAAGGGAGTCAAGCCTCCTGTGAAGTTTGGAGAGAGGACTTGGGACTGCTCTCCAGGCCATGCAGGAAAAGATGGCCCTCATCTCGCGATGACGGAGGGGTCTTGTGTGTTTTCTCGAGCTGCGGCGCCAGTGTGGGGTTTCACACGAGGTACGACAGGGAACTCAGGGAGCCTCTCATGTGGCGCCAGGGAAGTCAGGTCTCCATGTGCGTGGCGAGGGGGAGCGCGTTATTGCTCTCGAGCCATGGTAGGGGAATCTGACCTCAAGACGCGTTGAAGAAGGACTCTCGAGGTCTTTCTTCGGTTGTGGCAGGAAACCCTTATTTCCCTCGACGTTTGCCGGTGGCCTCAAGGAGCTTCTCAGAATGCCTATGAGAAGTCAGGGATACTGTGGAGATGGGAGTGGCCTCTCGGGACTCCACTGGGTTTGTTTTAATGGAAGAGGGCCTCATCTCGGGTTGAGGCAGGAACCTCAGGTTTCCTCTCCATTTCTGACTCAGATCGAAGCGTGCCTGCAGAGTTGGGATTGGATACTCAGGCCTCGTCTTGTCTGAGGAAGGGAACTCCGCTTGCCTCTCTCGTTGTTTAAGGGGTGACAGGCCAGTTGTGGAGCTGTATGTGGATCCTGTGGGATTTTCCGGACGATGAACAGTGTTGCCAGTGCCCCCTCGTGTAGTGCCTTCATCCACAGGGTTGCCTTAGAAGAGGTGTCCGGGCATCGGGTTCTTATCAAGAGCAAGACCGAGAAATCGGGGTCTTTCGGCACGTGGCACCAACACGAGGCTACGTCTCGAATTTCTTCGTGAGACTGGCCTCATCCTGAGGTGCGCCATGAAGGTCGGGAACCCCTTCTAGACAAAGCAGGGGAATCGACCTTCCTGCCGTGATCAGGAGGGGAGAAGGGGCTCAAATGAAGTGGTGCCAGGAACTTCGGTGTTCCCTTGGAGTGAGACCGGTATATTGGGGAACTTTTGGGGTCGCATCAAGGGTGCCAAGTAGCATTTCGAACTTTATGACGAAACATGGGACTTCTCTTGAGACTCTGTAGCGGGCAAAGGCCTCATATTGTGATGAATGGGGAACCACGTGGTTTTTAAGAGTTGCGGCGGGATTCTCGAGTTACAACGGGAAATTCAGACTGCCTCTTGTGTTGGCCCAGTGAAGACCAATCTTCCATTCGAATTGCGAGGGAGAGATGGGTGTTGCTCTCGAGTCACTGTAGGGCAAAATAGACCTCATCTAGGCTTTTGTCCAGGACATAATGTTCCTCTCCAGGGGCAACAGGGATCTCGGGGTTGCATTCCAGACTCACCCGAGGTAAGGCCTCATCTCGAGGGGAAACAAAGTACTCTGCTCTCCTCTCAAGTCGCGACAGGTATCTCTTGGAGCCCATTGAGTGGCCTAAAGGGAGTAAAGCCTCCTGTGAAGTTTGGAGAAAGGACCAGGGATTGCTCTCCAGGTCAGGCAGGAAAAGATGTCCCCAATCTCGCGATGACAGTGGCGTCTCGTGGGTTTTCCCGAGCTGTGGCGCCAGTGTGGGGTTTCTCACGAGGTATGACGGGGAGCTCAGGGAGCCTCTCATGTGGTGCCAGGGAAGTCAGGTGTCCATGCGCATGGCGAGGGGGAGCGTGTCATTGCTCTCGAGTCATGGTAGGGGAATCCGTCCTCAAGACGCGTTGAAGACGGACTCTTGAGGTCTTTCTCGGGTTGCGGCAGGATACCCTGTGTTCCCTCGACTTGTGCCGGTGACCGCAGGGAGTTGCTCAGGGTGCCTCTGAGAAGACACTGATACTGTGGTGTTGGGAGGGGCCTCTCGGGACTCCACTGCGTTTGGTGCAATGGAAGATTGCCGGGAGCCAGCGAGAGACATTCCACTCGTGACAAATGTCATGAGGAAAGAGTCTCGGCATACGCAAAGGCGGGATCGAGCCTCCGGGAGTTCCCCCGTATATTCTTCAGCATCTACCCCCAAAAACCAAAGTCTGCCTTCTTTATTGCTTTGTTCTCTCACCTCTGACATTACTGGGGATGTCCCCCACCACCATCTCACTCTCTCTGTCAAAGAGCTAACTTACAGCTCCAACTAATAATGTTCCTGGGCAATTAGTAGTGTTTAAATCCAAACCCCTCAGATGGTTTTCTAACTCACCTGACAAGTTTACCCGGTCTCCTACAGCTATGCATACGATTGTGTACAGTCTCCCAGCCTCGAGACGCACGGGAAGTTTAAGATATTCAAATAGCTTAGAGCCTCTCAGAGAGTTAGAAACTGTCAGAATAAAACTAGTAAAAATTTCATTGATGAACCAATGCTTTTTGCCAAGTTTCCACATCCCCTGAATTGTATCCTTGAATGTGTGCTAATTAATATAGTTGGTATGTAGAAAAAATAAGTAGTGGCCTTGATGTTGGTAACTTTAGACCCTTAAGGTAATAAATTCTTTTCTTTGTTGTAAACCCATTACACATCCTCCCTATAGGAATGCAATTTTATCTTCGAAAGATGGCGCCAAACCTTAAACAATTACTCTTAGAGAAAATAACTCTTATGGTTGATAAGTCTTTGTCAAGAGTCATAAAATGTTAATAGGTCTTCTGGCCAGAAGATGATGTAAATCATCTAAACCATTTTTATACGATAAATCTGCAGAAAAGAAACCCTGGTTTTTGATAAGGATTAAAGACTGCTGACTTTGCATCCCCTATTATCCTCTATGTGTAACTTAGGGTATTAAAACCTGTGTTGAAAATAAAGCTACGGGCCTTGCTCGCCAACGCTTGGTCTCCCCATGTCATTATTCCCCTCAATTTTCAGATGAGTGTCCATCTGGAGCGCGGATATCCTCTGCGACCATTTATTTGCCTGGGCTTCGAAGACCCACTCGATAAGGTGTCTAAGGTGGGGCACCTTCCTCTATTCTAGAGGGCACTTGCAGCCTCCGTGGTCAGAGCTAACCTGGTGTCATGGGTTATATTGATTTTCCGCGTAAACCAAGCTACTCAGCTGCTTTTCTCCAGTGAATTTTCCTACTGAGCTATCCTCATTCTATTACTCTTTATATCTTTGATGAATAAATAAATATATAAATAGGTCGCCTACTCCATCTTCCCTTCGAATACCCTGGATCAGCTGGGGCTGGACCTCTGCAGGTGGCGCCCGAGACAGGCATTTCGAAGGTAAATCCCCAACCCCATTCCCCCAGTGTTCAGTTTTGGGGACAGATAGGATCCCACTTAGGGGGCTGCAGATCCCCCTGTAGAATAGACAGGGCGAGAGGAGTGGGAAGTGTTGAAGAGTTAGAGAGAAAAAACGGTTTCTAAAAAGGCTGACAAAAAAGGCCTAATCTTTAGATAGCTAAAAGCAAAATCTTTTACTATCCTTAAGTTTCTGACATGGGCAACACTGAATCAAATGAAAGACAGCTCTTTATAGGAGTAATTTTACAGTTATTAAGTAAAAGAAGAATCAAGGTTAAAAAATCTTCCATTCAATCATTTTGTACATTTGTACAAGACCACTGCCCTTGGTTTCTACAACAAGGCACTGTTAACCTCGATATCTTGAAAAAACTAGGAAAACAGCTAAGAGCTTATTGTGCTCAGCAAGGTTTGGAAAAAATCCCTACTTACACCTTTCCTCTGTGGAATATGACTAGAGATGTTTTAGATCCAGCTCATGAATTTGAAAAGGTACCTGTTAAAGAGGAAAGTAAAGTTGGAAAAGTACCTGTTAAACAAAAAAGCAAATCTGAAAAGGTACCTGTTATAAAGAAAAGTGAAAATGAAGAGGCTATACCTAGCTATCGACAGCTAAATGAATGGCTAGCCGCTATGACTGCCAATGAGCATGTAAAAGATAGGGATGAAAAGAAAGATCAGCTCTCCCCTCAATTTGAAAAAGGTTTAGAGGAAACAGCAGCTCGATGCCATTCTGATGAGGATTTTTTTTTTTTAAGCTAAAGATGCTCCTAAAAGTTTAAGAAAACATCCCTAATCAGACCATCCGCTCCTAGGAGGTTGAGGGAAACATCCCCGATCAGACAGTTCGTAAGATTTAGTTACCAAACAGTTAAAGGATCTCCGGAACAGAAGAGGAAAACTTCGGGACGCTCCCATCCCCCTATGCCTCCTCCTCCATGTCGGGGTAAAGGGCCACCGCTAGGAGTTTCCCGGAGAAGGATTTTCTCTAGTCCCAAGGATGAACTTGATCCTCACCTTGAGGCTTCTTTTCTAGTCCCCTCTGCAGTTTAGCCAGGGTAAAGAGGTTACAAAATAAATAAAAATATTCTCTAAAATTAAAAAAAAAATTAAAAATGGATTTCTCTGCATCTAAGAATAGACAAATATTTATTGACTGTGGAATATGATTAGAAATGTCCTGGACCTCCGTCACGAGGCTGTTAAATAGACTATGGGGGAGGCTATAGAGGTGGATGGTGGTGAGTCTCCATTTACTGCACAGATCATATTTTCTGCCATTGAAAAAAAAAAAAGGAGGGAGAAAGTGGTCTACCTCCCGAGGAAGGAGAGGGCTTACAGGACGCTGCGGCCGAGAGCCCTGGCGAGCTCCCTCCCCCTCTGCGCAAACCTTTAAAAAACTTATCCACCACTTTCTGATTTAAGGCGACTGCCACCGCCTTCGATTGTGCCTCCCAGGACCCAGGAGTTCCCCACTTTGCCCCCAAAGCCTCCCAAAGTGTTGCCTAAGACTGAGGAAGATAAAAAGTTTTTTAAACAAAGGAGCTTTTAGTACACAATATGCAGAGCGTGCTCCTTGGAGAAAACTCCCTCAGGGGGATCTCACCCAGGCTAGGAGAAAAGCGAAAAGGCAAGGAGATTTAATAACAATATTAACCCCTGATGTGCCGCTTACTCCAATTCCAACCGGAGTGGCTGGCCCCCTATCTGAGGACATTGTAAGATTTGTCCTGGGGCGTAGCTTGCTTTCTTTTAAAAAAAAAATTAAATAAAAAAAAAAAGAAAGAAAAGAAATTTCGCTGGTGCATGGTGTAGTAGATTCTGATGATATTGAGAAATTAAAGTCTTGATCTCACTGCCTATCAAAACTGTACAAATTAATAAAGGTCAAAGAGTAACGCAGCTTTTACTTTTACCTTACTATCAGACAAGGAAAAACTTGACTTCTCAATCTAAGAGCCACAAAACATTTGGATCTAGTGATCTAGCCTTTTGGGTGCAGGAAATTACAGTTCCAAGGCCTTTAAAAGATCTTTTAATTCAAGAGAATAAAACGCCAGGGCTATTAGACACAGGAACAGACGTCTCTTAACATTGCTGGGAAAGACTGGCCCAGCTCCTGGCCAACACATAATACTGAAAATGAGTTGGTGGGATTAGAGAAAGTGGTATGTGGGGTGGAGATGCTGTACAGGTGGTACATTTAACAATACTTTATATATTGTTATAAATACATAATATAAATGTATTTGCCTAATTACAGTTTGCCTAATTAGGTATGGGTATAAATAAAATATAATAAAGGTACACCTAATTCTATTTATAGATCTATACTTAATTAATTTGTATATAAATTAATATGTATACTATATACACACACATATATATCTACTGTATAATTAAATATATATGGCAGTAATATAATGTGTGTGTGGCTGATATTAATTGGTATGGATTGATGTGCTGTGATGATATATGTTCTATACACTGTATAATTATAAATGTGTGACATGTATTATTACAGTATATTGGTTTGTGTTGGTTGGTATTAGCTGTGTATGTGTTGTATTGTTGTAATATATATTAATTAATATATTAATTATAAAGATTAATTCAAGTATATTGATTTATATATATTATATGTCAATAACTTTATCCTTGTTACCATATATAAATACATATATAAATGCATTTTGCATTTAGGTATATCTGTATACCTGTATACCAAAATGAGATAAGGAGGTTATACATTTATTACTTAAATTTATACAGAGACCTAAACTAAACATTAGACCTAAATTAACATATCCATAGGGAAACAGCTAGACAAATAGTGAAGTTATGTTCCAATTGTAATTAATCACTTAAACGTAAACACACAGGGGCAGACTACAATGATGAGACACTAGATGCCTGAATTACAGGCTACGACTCGGCCCCTGGTCAAGTAAAAAGGCCTCCTTACGGGAGAGTGAAAAAGGCCAGATGTGTTGCTAACTTGTGGGAGAGGGTATGCTTGTATATTTCTACAGAATGCAGATTCTCCGGTTTGGATCTCAGACAAATTCGTCATGTCACATTCCCCAAAGACCAGGTTCGCGGCCCGCGCACTCGCTCGCTCCCCCTCCCCCAGCCAGCTCTCGCCTCCGTGCCACCAGCAGCACCTCGCACCCACCTCTCTGCACCCCGTGACCTAGAGCAAAGAAGTCTGTGCAGCAAGTGAGGGCCAGAGAGGAAAGCGCACCCGCGGAGTGCCGTCCAGACCAGCGTGGCCCCACCGGCGAGAGGGGACCGCCCTGAGCCCAAGCGGTGGCGGCTAGCCCTAAACCACGAACCCTGCCCCTCCGCCCACCATAGGCGCCTTGGCCCACAGCCTGCCGCTCGCGTTCTGCCTCCTGATGCTGGGGACACTGCTCCCCCGGGCTGACGCCTACAGCTGCTCCCTGGTTCATCTTGTTTAAACCCTCAATATAATGTTTGCTCCTTTGTAATGCTACAACATCCACCTTATCTTATGATGTAACCACTTATTGAATTATGGTCTTGCTGTATTACAACAACTACAGGATTTAATGCAAACACGACGGTTTGTGGGCTTAATTATCTTGGGAACAGCAGCTTTGATAAGTGCAATCACTTCTGTTACTGTGGCAGCAATATCATTGACTCAACAAGTACATACTGCTCAATATGTTGATTCTATGTCCAAAAATGTTTCTTTAACATTGGCAACACAGGAAGCTATAGAGAGAAAATTAGAAATGAGGGTAGACGCCCTAGAGGAAGCAGTAATACATATTGGGACTGAATTGCAGGCTTTAAAGGTGAAAATGGCATTGTCTTGTCATGCTGACTATCGGTGGATATGTGGAACACCCCTGAAAGTAAATGAGACAGATTTTGAATGGGAAAAGATTAAAAACCATATTTCAGGTATCTGGAACAGCTCTGACATTGGTTGAGACGTAGGGAAACTTCACTATCAAATAGCAACCATGGAGCACTCCCGATTAGATTTTACTGCTGCTGGAACAGCAAATGATTTCTTCCATACTTTCCCTAACTACATCTCAGGAAAGAATATTCTGTCTAATGTCTTTAGCTATGCTGCGGTGGCTGCTTTAATTCTGCTTCTCATAATCATTCTTCCTTGTATTGTCAGGATTCTTCGGCAGAGTATCCAGAGGCTCGCGACTGAGCTACATCTGGCTGTTTTAAGAAATAAAAAACGGGGAGATGCCGGGAGCCGGCGAGAGACATTCCACTCGTGACAAAGGTCATGAGGAAGGAGGCTGGGCATACACAAAGGCGGGATCGAGCCTCGGGAGTCCTCCCGGATATTCTTGAGCATCTACCCCCCAAAACCAGAGTCTGCCTACTTTATTGCTTTGTGCTCTCACCTCTGACTTTACTGGGGGCTGTCCCCCACCACCATCTCACTCTCTCTGTCAAAGAGCTAACTTACAGCTCCAATTAATAAAGTTCCTGGGCAATTAGGAGTGTTTAAATCCAAACACGTCAGATGGCTCTCTAACTCGCCTGACAAGTTTACCCGGTCTCCTACAGCAATGCATACAATTGTTTGCAGTCTCCGAGCCTCGAGAGGCACGGGAAGCTTAAGATATTCAAATAGCTTAGAGCCTCTCAGAGAGTTAGAAACTGTCAGAATAAAACTAGTAAAAGATTTCATTGATGAACCAATGCTTGTTGCCAAGTTTCCACATCCCCTGAATTGTATCCTTGAATGTGTATTAATTAATATAGTTGGTATGCAGAAGAAATAAGTAGTGGCCTTGGTGTTACTAACTTTAGACCCTTAAGGTAATAAATTATTTCCTTTGTTGTAAGCCCATTACACATCTGCCCTATAGGAATGCAATTTTATCTTCGAAAGATGGGGCCAAACCTTAAAATAATTACTCTTAGAGAAAATAAGTCTTACGGTTGATAAGTCTTTGTCAAGAGTCATAAAATGTTAATAGGCCTTCTGGCTAGAAGATGATGTAAATCACCTAAACCATTTGTATACGATACATTTGCAGGAGAGAAACTCTGGTTTTTGATAAGGATCAAAGGCTGCTGTCTTTGCATCCCCATTATCCTCTATGTGTAACTTAGGGTATAAAAACACCTGTTGAAAATAAAGCTACGGGCCTTGATTGCCAACGCTTAGTCTCCTAAGTCATTCTTCCCCTCAATTTTCAGATGAGTGTCCATCTGGAGCGCGGATATCCTCTGCGACCATTTATTTGCCTGGGCTTCGAAGACCACTTGAGAAGGTGTCTAAGGTGGGGCACTTTTCGCTATTCGAGAGGGAGCCTGCGGCCTCCGTGGTCAGAGCTAACCTGGTGTCACGGGTTATACTGATTTTCCGCATAAACCAAGCTACTCAGCTTCTTTTCTCCACTAAATTTTCCTACTGAGCTATCCTCATTCTATTACTCTTTATATCTTCGATAAATAAATCAATAGGTCGCCTACTCTGTCTCCCCTTCGAAAACCCTGGACCAGCCGAGGCTGGACCTTGTCAGAAGAGGGCCTCATCTCGATTTGAAGCAGGAACCTCAGGGTTGCTCTCCATTTCTGACTCTGAACACAGAGTCCCTACAGAGTTAGGACAGGAGAGTCAGGCCTCGTCTTGTGTGGAGGAATGGAACTCCACTGGACTCTCGAGTTGTTCACTGGATAACAGGCCACTTGTCGAGCTGTGTGTGGAACCTGCGGTTTTATCCAGACGATGCATGGGGGTGTCAGGTCCCCTTCGTTTTTTGCCTTCATACACAGGGTTGCCTTCGAAGAGGTATCCAGCCTTCAGATTTTTATCAAGAGCAGACCAGGAAATCAGTGTCTTTCGGCATGTGGCACCACCCACAAGCCTACGTCTCGAATTTCTTCTTGAGACGGACCTCAACCTGAGGTGCACCAGGAAGGTCGGTAACCCTTTCAGACAAAGCAAGTGAATCGACCCTCTTGTCCCGATCAGGAGGGGAGAAGGGGCTCAGATGAAGTGGTGCCGGGAACCTCGATGTTCCCCTCAAGTAAAACTGGGATGTCGGGGAACTTTTGGAGTCACATCAAAGGTGCTAAGTACCATTTCAAACTTCAAGATGGAACGTGAGACTTCTCTTGAGACGCTGTAGCTGGCAAGGGCCTCATCTTGTGGTGACGGGTTAACCACGTCGTTTTTCTCGAGTTGTGGCGGGATTCTCGAGTTAGGTCAGGAAATTCAGGCTTCCTCTTGTGTTGGCCCAGGGAAGTCCAGTCTTCCATTCGAGTTGCGAGGGAGAGCTAGGGATTGCGCTTGAGTTACTGCAGGGCAAAAGAGACCTTATCTAGGCTTGTGTCAAGGACATAATGTTCGTCTCCAGGGGGGACAGGGATCTCGGGGTTGCTTTCCTGATGCACCCAGGGAGTCAGTCCTTGTCTCGAGGGGAAGCGAAGGACTCCGCTCTCCTCTCGAGTTGCGACGGGTATCTCTTGGAGCCCACTGAGTGGCCTAAAGGGAGTCAAGCCTCCTGTGGAGTTTGGAGAGAGGACTCGTGATTGCTCTCCAGGCCATGCAGGAAAAGAAGGCCATCATCTCGCGATGAAGGGGGGGTCTCGTGGGTTTTCTCGAGCTGCAGCGCCAGTGTGGGGTTTCTCATGAGGTCCTACGGGGAGCTCAGGGAGCCTCTCATGTGGCGCTTGGGAAGTCAGGTCTCCATGCGCATTGCAAGGGGGAGCGCGTCATTGCTCTAGAGTCATGGAAGGTGTATCGGGCCTCAAGAACCATTAAAGAAGGACTTTCAAGGTGTTTCTTGGGTCACGGCAGTAAACCCTGGGTTCCCTCGACTAGTGCCGGTGGCCTCAGGGAGCTTCTCAGTGTGCCTCTGAGAAGTCAAGGATACCCTGGAGTTGGGAGGGCCCTCTCGGGACTCCACTGGGTTTGGTGCAATAGAAGAGGGCCTCATCTCGAGTGGAGGCAGGAACCTCAGGGTTCGTCTCCATTTCTGACTCTGATCGCAGGGTCCCTTCAGAGTTGGGACAGGAGAGTCAGGCCTCGTCTTGTAAGGAGGAATGGAACTCCGCTTGCCTCTCGAGTTATTCACGGGGTGACAGGCAACTTGTCGAACTGTGTTTGGAATCTGCGGGTTTTTCCGGACGATGCACGAGGGTGTCAGTGCCCCTTCGTGTTGTGCCTTCTTCCACAGGGTTGCCTTTCAAGAGGTGTCCGGGCATCGGGTTCTTATCAAGAGTGGACCGGGGAATCGGGGTCTTTCAGCATGTGTTACCACCCATGAAGCTACGTCTCAAATATTCTCGTTAGACCGGCCTCATCCTGAGGTGCGCTGGGAAGGTTGGGAACCCCTTCCAGACAAAGCACGGGAGTCGACCCTCCAGTCGTAATCAGGAGGGGAGAAGTGGCTCAGATGAAGTCGTACCGGGAACCTCGGTGTTCCCCTCGAGAGAGACCAGGGTGTCGGGGAACTTTTGGAATCGCATCAAGGGTGCCAAGTTTTCACACTTGAAGTGTGAAAACACTTCAAGAAGAAACCTGGGACTTCTCTTTAGACTCTGTAGCGGGCAAGGGCCTCATCTTGCGATGACAGGGTAACCATGTGGTTTTTCTCGAGTTTCGGCGGGATTCTCGAGTTACGATGGGGAATTCAGGCTTCCTCTTGTGTTGGCCCAGGGAAGTCCAATCTTCCATTGGAGTTGCGAGAGAGAGCTAGGGATTGCTCTCGAGTCACTTCAGGGCAAAAGAGACCTCATCTAAGCTTGTGTCCAGGACCTAATGTTCCTCTCCAGGGGCGACAGAGATCTCGGGGTTGCATTTTAGACGCACCCGAGGAGTCAGACCTCATCTCGAGAGGAAGGAAAGGACTCTGCTCTGCTCTCGAGTCCCGACGGGTATTTCTTGGAGACCACTGAGTGGCCTAAAGGGAGTCAAGCCTCCTGTTGGTTTTTTTTTTTAATTTTATTTTATTTTTAAACTTTACATAATTGTATTAGTTTTTCCAAATATCAAAATGAATCCGCCTCAGGTATACATGTGCTCCCCATCCTGAACCCTCCTCCCTCCTCCCCCCCATAGCATCCCTCTGGGTCGTCCCAGTGCACTAGCCCCAAGCATCCAGTGTCATGCATCAAACCTGGACTGGCAACTCTTTTCATACATGATATTTTACATGTTTCAATGCCATTCTCCCAAATCTTCCCACCTTCTCCCTCTCCCACAGAGTCCATAAGACTCTTCTATACATCAGTGTCTCTTTTGCTGTCTCGTACTCAGGGTTATTGTTACCGTCTTTCAAAGTTCCATATATATGCGTTAGTATACTGTATTGGTGTTTTTCTTTCTGGCTTACTTCACTCTGTATAATAGGCTCCAGTTTCATCCACCTCATTAGAACTGATTCATTCTATTCTTTTTAATGGCGGAGTAATACTCCATTGTGTATATGTACCACAGCTTTCTTATCCATTCATCTGCTGATGGACATCTAGGTTGCTTCCATGTCCTGGCTATTAGAAACAGTGCTGCGATGAACATTGGGGTACACGTGTCTCTTTCCCTTCTGGTTTCCTCAGTGTGTATGCCCAGCAGTGGGATTGCTGGATCATAAGGCAGTTCTATTTCCAGTTTTTTAAGGAATCTCCACACTGTTCTCTATAGTGGCTGTACTAGTTTGCATTCCCACCAACAGTGTAAGAGGGTTCCCTTTTCTCCACACCCTCTCCAGCATTTATTATTTGTAGACTTTTGGATTGCAGCCATTCTGACTGGCGTGAAATGGTACCTCATAGTGGTTTTGATTTGCATTTCTATGATAATGAGTGATTTTGAGCATCTTTTCATGTGTTTGTTAGCCATCTGTATGTCTTCTTTGGAGAAATGTCTATTTAGTTCTTTGGCCCATTTTTTGATTGGGTCATCTATTTTTCTGGAGTTGAGCTGTAGGAGTTGCTTGTATATTTTTGAGATTAGTTGTTTGTCAGTTGCTTCATTTCCTATTATTTTCTCCCATTCCGAAGGCTGTCTTTTCACCTTGCTAATAGTTTGCTTTGATGTGCAGAAGCTTTTAAGGCTAATTAGGTCCCATTTGTTTATTTTTGTTTTTATTTCCAATATTCTGGGAGGTGGGTCATAGAGGATCCTGCTGTGATGTATTTCAGAGAGTGTTTTGCCTATGTTCTCCTCTAGGAGTTTTATAGTTTCTGGTCTTACGTTTAGATCTTTAATCCATTTTGAGTTTATTTTTGTGTATTGTGTTAGAAAGTGTTCTAGTTTCATTCTTTTATAAGTGGTTGACCAGATTTCCCAGCACCACTTGTTAAAGAGATTGTCTTTAATCCATTGTATATTTTTGCCTCCTTTGTCAAAGATAAGGTGTCCATATGTGTGTGGATTTATCTCTGGGCTTTCTATTTCGTTCCACTAATCTATATTTCTGTCTTTGTGCCAGTACCATACTGTCTTGATAACTGTGGCTTTGTAGCGGAGCCTGAAATCAGGTAGGTTGATTCCTCTAGTTCCATTCTTCTTTCTCAAGATCGCTTTGGCTATTCGAGGTTTTTTGTATTTCCATACAAATTGTGAAATTATTTGTTCTAGCTCTGTGAAGAATACTGTTGGTAGCTTGATAGGGATTGCATTGAATCTATAAATTGCCTTGGGTAGTATACTCATTTTCACTATATTGATTCTTCCAATCCATGAACATGGTATATTTCTCCACCTATTAGTGTCCTCTTTGATTTCTTTCACCAGTGTTTTATAGTTTTCTATATATAGGTCTTTAGTTTCTTTAGGTAGGTATATTCCTAAGTATTTTATTCTTTCCGTTGCAATGGTGAATGAAATTGTTTCCTTAATTTCTCTTTCTGTTTTCTCATTATTAGTGTATAGGAATTTAAGGGATTTCTGTGTGTTGATTTTATATCCTGCAACTTTACTATAGTCATTGACTAGTTCTAGTAATTTTCTGGTGGAGTGTTTAGGGTTTTCTATGTAGAGGATCGTGTCATCTGCAAACAGTGAGAGTTTTACTTCTTCTTTTCCAATTTGGATTCCTTTTGTTTCTTTTTCTGCTCTGATTGCTGTGGCCAAAACTTCCAAAGCTATGTTGAATAGTAATGGTGAAAGTGGGCACCCTTGTCTAGTTCCTGACTTTAGAGGAAATGCTTTCAATTTTTCACCATTGAGGATAATGTTTGCTGTGGGTTTGTCATATATAGCTTTTATTATGTTGAGGTATGTTCCTTCTATTCCTGCTTTCTGGAGAGTTTTTATCATAAATGGATGTTGAATTTCGTCAAAGGCTTTCTCTGCATCTATTGAGAAAATCATATGGTTTTTATTTTTCAATTTGTTAAGGTGGTGTATTACATTGATTGATTTGCGGATATTGAAGAATCCTTGCATCCCTGGGATAAAGCCCACTTGGTCATGGTGTATGATCTTTTTAATGTGTTGTTGGATTCTGATTGCTAGAATTTTGTTAAGGATTTTTGCATCTATGTCATCAGTGATATTGGCCTGTAGTTTTCTTTTTTTGTGGGATCTTTGTCAGGTTTTGGTATTAGGCTGATGGTGGCCTCATAGAATGAGTTTGGAAGTTTACCTTCCTCTGCAATTTTCTGGAAGAGTTTGAGCAGGATAGGTGTTAGCTCTTCTCTAAATTTTTCGTAGAATTCAGCTGTGAAGCCGTCTGGACCTGGGCTTTTGTTGGCTGGAAGATTTTTGGTTACAGTTTCCATTTCCGTGCTTGTGATGGGTCTGTTAAGATTTTCTAGTTCTTCCCTGGTCCAGTTTTGGAAAGTTGTACTTTTCTAAGAATTTGTCCATTTCTTCCACGTTGTCCATTTTATTGGCATATAATTGTTGATAGTAGTCTCTTATGATCCTTTGTATTTCTGTGTTTTCTGTTGTGATCTCTCCATTTTCATTTCTAATTTTATTGATTTGATTTTTCTCCCTTTGTTTCTTGATGAGTCTGGCTAATGGTTTGTCAATTTTATTTATCGTTTCAAAGAACCAGCTTTTGGTTTTGTTGATTTTTGCTATGGTCTCTTTTGTTTCTTTTGCATTTATTTCTGCTCTAATTTTTAAGATTTCTTTCCTTCTACTAACCCTGGGGTTCTTCATTTCTTCCTTTTCTAGTTGCTTTAGGTGTAGAGTTAGTTTATTTATTTGACTTTTTTCTTGTTTCTTGAGGTGTGCCTGTATTGCTATGAACTTTCCCCTTTGGACTGCTTTTACCGTGTCCCACAAGTTTTGGGTTGTTGTGTTTTCATTTTCATCCGTTTCTATGCAAATTTTGATTTCTTTTTTGATTTCTTCTGTGATTTGTTGGTTATTCAGCAGCGTGTTGTTCAGCCTCCATATGTTGGAATTTTTAATAGTTTTTCTCCTGTAATTGAGATCTAATCTTACTGCATTGTGGTCAGAAAAGATGCTTGGAATGATTTCTATTTTTTTGAATTTACCAATGCTAGCTTTATGGCCCAGGATGTGATCTATCCTGGAGAAGGTTCCATGTGCACTTTAGAAAAAGGTGAAATTCATTGTTTTGGGATGAAATGTCCTATAGATATCAATTAGGTCTAACTGGTCTATTGTATCATTTAAAGTTTGTGTTTCCTTGTTAAATTTCTGTTTAGTTGATCTATCCATAGGTGTGAGTGGGGTATTAAAATCTCCAACTATTATTGTGTTAGTGTTAATTTCTCCTTTCATACTTGTTAGCATTTGTCTTACATACTGTGGTGCTCCCACGTTGGGTGCATATATATTTATAATTGTTTTATCTTCTTCTTGGATTGATCCTTTGATCATTATGTAGTGACCTTCTTTGTCTCTTTTCACAGCCTTTGTTTTAAAGTCTATTTTATCTGATATGAGTATTGCTACTCCTGCTTTCTTTTGGTCCCTATTTGCATGGAAAATCTTTTTCCAGCCCTTCACTTTCAGTCTGTATGTATCCCCTGTTTTGAGGTGGGTCTCTTGTAGACAACATATGTAGGGGTCTTGTTTTTGTATCCATTCAGCCAGTCTTTGTCTTTTGGTTGGAGCATTCAACCCATTTACGTTTAAGGTAATTACTGATAAGTATGATCCCATTGCCATTTACTTTATTGTTTGGGGTTTGAATTTATACACCGTTTTTGTGTTTCCTGTTTAGTGTTTGTTGGAGAGCTGGTTTGGTGGTGCAGAATTCTCTCAGCTTTTGCTTGTCTGAAAAGCTTTTGATTTCTCATTCATACTTGAATGAGATCCTTGCTGGGTACAATAATCTGGGCTGTAGGTTATTTTCTTTCATCATTTTAAGTATGTCTTGCCATTCCCTCCTTGCTTGAAGAGTTTCTATTGAAAGATCAGCTGTTATCCTTATGGCAATTCCCTGGTGTGTTATTTGTTGTTTTTCCCTTGCTGCTTTTCATATTTGTTCTTTGTGTTTGATTTTTGTTAATGTGATTAATATGTGTCTTGGGGGGTTTCGCCTTGGCTTTATCCTGTGTGGGACTCTCTGGGTTTCTTGGACTTGAGTGAGTATTTCCTTCCCCATTTTAGGGAAGTTTTCAACTATTATCTCCTCAAGTATTTTCTCATGGTCTTTCTTTTTGTCTTCTTCTTCTGGGACCCCTATGATTCGAATGTTGTAGCGTTTAATATTGTCCTGGAGGTCTCTGAGATTGTGCCCATTTCTTTTCATTCGTTTTTCATTTATCCTCTCTGATTCATTTATTTCTACCATTCTATCTTCGAATTCACTAATCCTATCTTCTGCCTCTGTTATTCTACTATTTGTTGCCTCCAGAGTGTTTTTAGTTTCATTTATTGCATTATTCATTATATATTGACTCTTTTTTTATTTCTTCTAGGTCCTTGTTAAACCTTTCTTGCATCTTCTCAATCCTTGTCTCCAGGCTATTTATCTGTGATTCCATTTTGATTTCAAGGTGTTGGATCATTTTCACTATCATTATTTGGAATTCTTTATCAGGTAGATTCCCTATCTCTTCCTCTTTTGTTTGGTTTGGTGGGCATTTATCCTGTTCCTTTATCTGCTGGGTATTCCTCTGTCTCATCTTGTTTAAATTGCTGAGGTTGGGGTGTCCTTTCTGTATTCTGGCAGTTTGTGGAGTTCTTTACTGTGGCATTTCCTCGCTGTGTGTGGGTTTGTACAGGTGTCTTGTCAAGGTTTCCTGGTTAGGGAAGCTTGTGTCCGTGTTCTGGTGGGTGGAGCTGTATTTCTTCTCTCTGGAGTGCAATGAAGTGTCCAGTAATGAGTTATGAGATGTTTGTGGTTTTGGGGTGACTTTGGGCAGCCTGTATCTTGAAGCTCAGGGCTGCGTTCCTTTGTTGCTGGAGAATTTGCTTGGTATGTCTTGCCCTGGAACTTGTTGGCCCTTGTGTGGTGCTTGATTTCAGTGTCGGTATGGAGGCATTTGATGAGCTCCTGTCAATTAATGTTCCTTGGAGTCAGGAGTTCCCTGGAGTCAGGGTTTGGACTTAAGCCTCCTGCTTCCAGTTATCTGTCTTACTTTTACAGTAGTTTCAAAACTTCTCCTTCTATACAGCACCATTGATAAAACATCTACGTTAAAGAAGAAAAGTTTCTCTACTGTGAGGGCCACTCAGAAAGGTTCACAGCGTTACATGGAGAAGAGAAGAGGGAGGAGGGAGTTAGAGGTGACCCAAATGAGATCAGGTGGAATCAATAGTGGAGAGAGTGGGCTGGCCAGTAGTCACTTCCTTATGTGCACTCCACAACTGGACCGCTCAGAGATGTTCACAGAGTTATACAGAGACGAGAAGAAGGAAGGAGACAGAGGTGGCCAGAAGGATAAAAGGGGGGAATGAAAAGGAGGGAGACAGATCCAGCCAGTAATCAGTTCCCTAAGTGTTCTCCACCGTCTGGAATACACAGAAATTCACAGAGTTGGGTAGAGTAGAGAGGGGTTAGGGAGGAGACACAGGCGACCTGGTGGAGAAAAAGGAGAGTCCAAAGGGAGAGAGAGCAGTCAAGCCAGTAATCTCGCTCCCTAGTGAAAAATGGGTACTGAAGATTGGGTTCTTAAAGGTACAAAATTGGTAACAAATACATAAAAGCAAAAATTAAAAATCTAGAGTAGAGTTTGGACTTTCAAAAATACGATGTTAAAGAAAAGAAGAAGGAAAAGAAAGAGAGAAAAAACGAACAAAGAAAAACAAACAAGGTCGCAAAAATTATCAAGAAAATACAGGTACAAAATTGATAACTAATACCAAAAAGCAAAAATTAAAAATCTAGAGTCGAGTTTGGAATTTCAAAAATACAATGTTAAAAAAAAGGAAGAAGAAAACTAAAGAGAAAACAAACAAACAAAAACAAGCAATGTCGCAAAAATTATAAAGAAACTACAGGTACAAAATTGATATCAAATATCAAAAAGCATAAATTAAAAATCTAGAGTACAGTTTGGAATTTCAAAAATACAATGTTAAAGAAAAGAAGAAAAAACAAAACAAAACAAAAAAACAAGGTCAAAAAATTATTTTATATATATATATATATATATATATATATATATGAAGTTTGCTGAAGAAGAAAAAAATAGGGTCTTTTTTTGCAAAGTAATAGGTTATAAAAGTGAAAATTAAATGAACAATAGAGAACTTAAAATTAAAAAAATTAAAAAAAAAGTAAGAATGATCATAAAAATATATCTAGGACTTTCTCTGGTTTTGTTGTGAGTATCGTGGGTTCGGTTCATTTTTGGCTAGTTCCTTGGTCCGACTTATATTTCTCAAGATCTATAGGCGCCTTCCTATGTAGTCCTAGTAACCACAGGGTTTTAATCTATTGCCTGTAGCTTCCAAGGCGTTTCCCTCTGTTATAGCTTCTTTTGTTTGCTGGTCTCTTCAGTGTCTGGTTTACGCCCTGACACAAAGGGGACGGTGGAGGACACTTTTTTTTTTTAGGCTCACTTGTTCAGTTGCGCTGTGGGGAGGGAGGGAGGGAGTGATGCTGCAAACAAATAACACTGGCGTGCACTCACAGTGCCTCAGCCACACTGGGTCTGCCCCCACTCACGGCACGTGTAGCCTCCCTGCCCACACTGCTCGGGCTCTAGGTTGTTCCACCGGGAACAATCCGAGGCTGGCCCTGGGCTGCATGCACCTCCCAGGTCCAAGCCGCTCAGGTTCAGGCACTCAGGTAGTCCTCAGAGGCACAGACTCGGTTGGGCCTGCGTTTTGTGCTCTTCCCAGGTCCGAGCAGCTCAGGTGATGAGGTGTTTGGCGAGCGCCAATGTTGTGACTTATCGCCTCCCCGCCACTCGGTTATCTGGGTGTAAAACAGGCGCACCTTCTCAGGCAGATGTTGACCGTCCAGATCCCCAAGAAGTTTTAGTTAGCAAAGAAGCCTGCTTACAGTTTTATAGATAATGTCTCTCTGGGGCTGCGATTGCCCCCTTCCGGCTCTGGCTGCCTGTCACCGGAGGGGGAAGGTCTGCAGCCGGCTATCTCTGTTCAGTCCTTTGTTCCGTGCGCGGGCCTGGCGGTGTCTTAGGTTAGGGCTGGCTTTTTGCGTGGTAGATATCCCAGAGTCTGGTTTGCTAGCCCAAGTTATTTCGTTCAGATAGCGCTCAGGGTATTCAGGCCAGATTTTTACTCTAAGCGATGCAGCCCGCGCTGCGCCTCCCTGCCCAGCCCCTGCTTGCTAATGGTGTGAGCAGGCGTCTGCACTGCTTCGCGGCTGGGGGAGTTACCGTAGGGCTTGCAATCTGCGAGTTTTAATTGTTGATTTATTTTTATCCCCCTTATGTTGCCCTTTGTGCTTCCAAAGCTTGGCAAAGATTTGGCAGTGAAAAGCTTTCCTGGTGTTTGGAAACTTTTCTCTTTTTAAGACTATCTTCCCGGGACGGAAATCCCTCCCTCCCTCTTTTGTCTCTTTTTTTGTCTTTTATACTTTTTCCTACCTACTTTCCAAGAGTTGGGTTCTTTTCTGGGTGCCTGATGTCCTCTGGCAGCATTCATAAGTTGTATTGTGGAATTTACTCGACGTTTAAATGCTCTTTTGATGAAATTGTTTGAGGGGGAAAGAGTTCTCCCCGTCCTACTCCTCAGCAATCTTGGCTCCTCTCTTGTGGAGTTTGGAGAGAGCACGCGGGATTGCTCTCCAGGCGATGCAGGAAAAGAAGGCCCTCATCTCGCGATGTCAGGGGAGTCTCGTGGTTTTTCTGGAGCTGCGATGCCAGTGTGGGGTTTCTCACAAGGTACGACCGGGAGCTCAGGGAGCCTCTCGTGTGGTGTCAGGGAAGTCAAGTCTCCATACGAGTGGCGAGGGGGCGCACGTCATTGCTCTCGAGTCATGGTAGTGGAATCAGGACTCAACGCAATGAAAAAGGACGCTTGAGGTCTTTCTCAGGTAGCGGCAGGAAACCCTGGGTTCCCTCGACTTGTGCCTGTGACCTCAGGTAGCTTCTCAGGGTGCCTCTGAGAAGTCAGGGATACTATGGAGCTGGGAGAGGCCTCTCGGGACTCCACTGGGTTTGCTGCAATGGAAGAGGGCCTAATCTCGAGATCAGGAAGGAACCTCAGGGTTCCTCTCCATTTCTGACTCAGATCGCAGGGTCCCTGCAGAGTTGGGACAGGAGAGTCAGGCCTCGTCTTGTGTGGAGGAATGGAACTCCGCTTGCCTCTTGAGTTGCTCAAGGAGTGACAGGCCACTTGTCGAGCTGTGTGTGGAACCTGCGGTTTTTTCCAGACAATGCACGGGGGTGTCAGTGCCCCTTCGTGATGTGCTTTCATCCACAGGGTTGCCTTCGAAGTGGTGTGCGGGCATGGGGTTCTTATCAAGAGCAGACCAGGAAATCGGGGTCTTTTGGAATGCGGCACCACACACGAGGCTACGTCTCGAATTTCCTCGTGAGACGGGCCTCATGCTGAGGTGCCCCTGGAAGGTCGGGAAAGCCTTCCAGACAAAGCAGGTTAATCGACCCTACTGTCGCGATCAGGAGGGGAGAAGGGGCTCAGATGAAGTGGTGCCGGGAACCTCGGTGTTCCCCTTGAGTGAGACCGGTATGTCAGGGAACTTTTGGGGTCTCACGAAGCTTGCCAAATACTGTTTCAAACTTCAAGATGAAACGTGGGACTCCTCTTGAGACGCTGTGGCGGGCAAGGGCCTCATCTTGTGATGAAGGGGAAACCACGTGGTTTTTTTCGAGTTGCGATGGGATTGTTGACTTACGACGGGGAATTCAGGCTTCCTCTTCTGTTGGCCCAGGGAAGTCCATTCTTCCATTCGAGTTGCCAGGGAGAGCTGGGTGGGAATTGCTCTCGAGTCACGGCAGGTCAAAATAGACCTCATCTAGGCTTGTGTCCAGGACCTAATGTTCCTCTCCAGGGGCGATAGGGATCACGGGGACGCATTCCAGACTCACCCAGTGAGTCAGGCCTCGGCTCGAGGGGAAGCAAAGGATTCTGATATCCTCCTGGGTCGCGATAGGTATCTCTTGGAGCCCACTGAGTGGCCTCCAGGGAGTCAAGCCTCCTGTGGAGTTGGAGAGAGGACTCGGGATTGCTCTCCAGGCCATACAGGAAAGAAGGCCCTCAGCTCGCAATGACGGGGGCGTCTTGTGGGTTTTCTCGAGTTGGAGCGCAAGTATGAGTTTTCCCACGAGGTACGACGGGGAGCTCAGGGAGCCTCTCGTGTGGCGCCAGGAAAGTCAGGTGTCTCTGCGTGTGATGAGGAGGAGCCCATAAATGCTCTCCAGTCATGGTAGGGAAATCGGGACTCAAGACGCGTTGAAGAAGGAGTCTCGAGGTCTTTCTCAGGTTGCGGCAGGAAACCCTGGGTTCCCTCGACTTGTACCGGTGACCTCAGGGAGCTTCTCAGGGTGCCTCTGAGAAGTCAGGCATACTGTGGACTTGGGAGGCGCTCTCGGAACTCCACTGGGTTTGGTGCAATGGCAAAGGTTCTCATCTCGAGTTGAGGCAGGAACCTAAGGGTTCCTCTCCATTTAAAACTCCGACCACAGGGTCCCTGAAGAGTTGGGACAGGAGAGTCAGGCCTCGTCTTGTGTGGAGGAATGGAACTCCACTTGCCTCTCGAGTTGTTCACAGGATAACAGACCATTTGTCGAGCTGTGAGTGGAACCTTCGGTTTTTTCCGTAAGATGCATGAGGGGGTCAGTGCCCCTTCGTGTAGTGCCTTCATCCACAGGGTTGCCTTCAAAGAGGTATCCAGACATCGGGTTCTTATCAATAGCAGAGCAGGAAATCGGGGTCTTTCAGGACGTGGCACCATCCATGAGGCTACGTCTCGAATTTCTTCGTTAGACTGGTGTCATCCTGAGGTGCGCCATGAAGATCGGGAACCCCTTCCAGACAAAGCAGGGGAATCGACCATCTTGTCGCGATCAGGAGGAGTGAAAGGGCTCAGTTGAAGTCGTGCCGGGAACCTCAGTGTTCCCCTCGAGTGGGACCGGTGTGTCGGGAAACTTTTGGGGTCACTTCAAGGGTGCCAAGTACCGTTTTGCACTTCAATACGGACTTGGGGCTTCTCTTGACACGCTGTAGAGGGCAAGGGCCTCATCTTGGGATGACGGGGGAATCACGTGGTTTTTCTCAAGGTGCGGCGGGATTCTCGAGTTACGACGGGGAATTCAGGCTTCCTCTTGTGTTGGCCCAGGGAAGTCCAATCTTCCATTCGAGTTTCGAGGGAGAGCTGGGGTTTGCTCTTGAGTCACTGCAGGGCAAAAGAGACCTCATCTATGCTTGTGCCCAGGACCTAATATTCCTCTCCAGGGCCAACAGCGATCTCGGGGTTGCATTCCAGACGCATCCTGGGAGTCAGAGCTCGACTCGAGGGGAAGCAAAGGACCCCGCTCTCCTCTTGAGTCACCACAGGTGTCTCTTGGAGCCCACTGAGTGGCCTAAAGGGAGTCAAGCCCCCTGTGGAGTTTGGAGAGAGGACTCAGGATTGCTCTCCAGGCCATGCAGGAAAAGAAGACCTTCATCTCGCGATGACAGGGGCGTCTTGTTGGTTTTCTCGAGCTGCGGTGCCAGTGTGCAGTTTCTGACGAGGTGCGACGGGAAGCTCAGGGAGCCTTTCGTGTGGCACCAGGGAATTCAGGTCTCCATGCGCATGGCAAGGGGGAGCGCGTCATTGCTCTCGAGATATGATACGGGAATCGGGCCTCAAGACACGTTAAAGCAGGACTCTCAAGGTCTTTCTCGGGTTGCGGCAGGAAACCCTGGGTTCGGTCGACTTCTGCCGGTGACCTTAGGGAGCTTCTCAGGGTGCCTCTGAGAAGTCAGGCATACTGTGGATTTGGGACGGGCCTCTCGGGACTCCACTGGTTTTGTGGCAATGGAAAAGGGCCTCATCTTGAGTGGAGGCAGGAACCTCAGGCTTCCTCTCCATTTCTGACTCGGTGCGCAAGGTCCCTAGAGTTGTGACAGGAGAGTCAGGCATCGTCTTGTGTGGAGGAATGGAACTCCGCTTGCTTCTCGAGTTGTTCACGAGGTGACAGACCACTTGTGGAGCTGTGTGAGGAACCTGCGGGTTTTTCCGGAAGATGCACGGGGTGTCAGTGCCCCTACGTGTTGTGCCTTCATCCACAGGCTTGCCTTCGAAGAGGTGTCCAGGAGTCTGGTTTTGATCAAAAGTGGACCATGGAATCGGGGTCTTTCGGCATGTAGTATGGCCCTCGAGGCTACTTCTCGAATTTCCTCGTGAGACCGGCCTCATCCTGAGGTGTGCCGGGAAGGTCGGGAATCCCTTCGAGACAAAGCAGTGGAATCGACCCTCCTATCGCGATCAGGAGAGGAGAAAGGCCTCAGATGAAGTGGTGCTGGAAACTTCAGTGTCCCCTCTAGTGAGATCGGTATATAGGGGAACTTTTGGGGTCGCATCAAGGGTGCCAAGTACTGTTTTGCACTTCAAGACGGAATGTGAGACTTCTCTTGAGACGCTGTAGGGGGCAAGGGCCTCATCTTGCAATACGGGGAACCACGTGATTTTTCTCGAGTTGCGGCGGGTTTCTCAAATTACAACTGGAAATTCAGGCTTCCTCTTGTGTTGGCTCAGAAAGGCCAATCTTCCATTCGAGTTGCAAGGGAAAGCTAGGGGTTGCGCTTGAGTCACTGCAGGGCCAAAGAGACCTCTTCTAGGCTTTTGTCCAGGACCTAAGGTTCCTCTCCTGGGGCGACAGGGATCCAGGGTTGCATTCCAGACTCACCCTCGTAGTCAGGCCTCATCTCGAGGAGAAGCAAAGGACACCGCTCTCCTCCTGAGTATCGACGGGTAGCTCTTGGAGCCCACTGAGTGACCTAAAGGGAGTCAAGCCTCCTTTGGAGTTTGGAGAGAGGATTCGGGATTGCTCTTCAGGTCATGCAGGAAAGAAGGCCCTCATTTCACCATGACAGGGGCGTCTCGTGGGTTTTCTCGAGCTGCGGCGCCAGTGTGGGGTTTCTCACGAGGTACGATGGGGAGCTCAGGGAGCCTCTCATGTGGTGCCGGGGAAGTCAGATCTTCATGCGCGTGGCGAGGGGGAGCGCGTCATTTTTCTCCAGTCATGGTAGGGGAATCGGGCCTCAAGACGCGTGAAGAAGGACTCTCGAGGTTTTTCTCAGGTTACGGCAGGAAACCCTGGGTTCCGTCGACTTATGCCCGTGACCTCAGGGAGCTTTTCAGGGTGCCTCTGAGAAGTCAGGGATACTGTGCAGTTGGGAGGGGCCGCTCCGAACTCCACTGGGTTTGGTGCAGTAGAAGAGGGCCTTATCTCGAGTTGAGGCAGGAACCTCATGGTTCCTCTCCATTTCTGAATCGGATCTCAGTGTCCATGCAGAGTTGGGACAGGAGAGTCAGGCCTCGTCTTGTGTGGAGGAATTTAACTCCTCTTGCCTCTCGAGTTGTTCACGGGGTGACAGGCCACTTGTCGATCTGTATGTGGAACTTGCGGGCTTTTCCAACGATGCAGGAGGGTGTCAGACCCCTTCGTTTTGTGCCTTCGTCCACAGGATTGCCTTCGAAGAGGTGTCCTAACATTGGGTTCTTATCAAGAGCAGACAGGGAAATCGGGGTCTTTCGGCGTGTGGCACCAACCACAAGGCTACGTCTCGAATTTCCTCGTGAGACCGGCCTCATCCTGAGGTGCGCCGGGAAGGTCCGGAACCCCTTCCAGACAAAGCAGGGTAATCGACCCTCCCATCGCGATCAGGAGGGGATAAGGGGCTCAGAACAAGCGGTGCACCGAACCTTGGTGTTCCCCTCGAGTGAGACCAGGGTGTCGGGGAACTTTTGTGCTAACATCAAGGTTGCCAATTATCGTTTTAAACTTCAAGATGTAACGTAGGGCTTCTACTGAGACGCTGTAGCTGGCAAGGGCCTCATCTTGCGATGACGGGGGAACCACGTGGTTTTCCTCGAGTTGCAGCGGGATTTTCGAATTACGACGGGGAATTCAGGTTTCCTCTTGTGTTGTCCCAGGGAAGTCCATTCTTCCATTCGAGGTGCGAGGGAGAGCAGGGGATTGCTCTCGAGTCACTTCAGGGCAAATGAGACCTCATCTATGCTTGTGTCTAGGACCTAATGTTCCCCTCCAGGGGCGACAGGGATCTCGGGGTTGCATTCTAGACTCACCCAGGAGTCAGGCGTCCTCTCGAGGGGAAACAAAGGACTTCTCTCTCTTCTCGAGTCGCGACGGGTATTTCTTGGAGCCCACTGAGTGGACTAAAGGGAGTCAAGCCTCCTCTGGAGTTTGGAGAGAGGACTCGGGATTGCACTCCAGGACATGCAGGAAAAGAAGGCCCTCATCTCACGATGACGGGGGGGGGGGGGTCTCGGTGGTTTTACCGAGCTGCAGCGCCTGTGTTGGTTTCTCAGGAGGTACAACGGGGAGCTCAGGGAGCCTCTTGTGTGGCGCCAGGGAAGTTAGGTCTCGATGCGTGTGGCGAGGGGGAGCGCATCATTGCTCTCGAGTCATGGTAGGGGAATCAGGCCTCTAGACGCGTTGAAGGATTCTCAAGATCTCTCTCGGTCTTGGCAAGAATACCTGGGTTCCCTCGACTTGTGCCGGTGACCTCAGGGAGATTCTCCGGGTGCCTCTGAGAAGTCAGGGATACTGTGGAGTTGGGAAAGACCTCTCGGGACTCCACTGGGTTTGGTGAAATGGAAGGGGGCCTCATCTCGAGGGGAGGCAGGAACCTCAGGGTTCCTCTCCATTTCTGATTCCGATCGCAGCCCCCTGCATAGTTGGGAGAGGTGAGTCAGGCCTTGTCTTGTGTGCAGGAATGGACCTCCGCTTGCCTCTCGAGTTGTTCACTGGGTGACAGGCACTTGTTGAGCTGTATGAGTAACCTGCGGTCTTTTCCGGACGATGCACGGGGGTGTCAGTGCCCCTTCGTGTTGTGCCTTCATCCACACTATCTTCGAATAGGTGTCTGGGCATCGCGTTCTTATCAAGAGCGGATCAGGAAATCGCGGTCTTTCGGCATGTGGCACCACCATCGAGGCTACGTCTCGAATTTCCTCGTGAGACAGCCTCATCTGAGGTGCGTGGAGAAGGTTGGGAACCCCTTGCAGACAAAGCAGGGGAATTGACCCTCCTTTCGCGATCCGGAGGGGAGAAGGGGCTCAGATGAAGTGGTGCCAGGAACCTCGGTGTTCCCCTCTAGTGCGACCCGTATGTCGGGGAACTTTTGGGGTAGCATTAAGGGTGCCAAATATCATTTCGCACTTGAAGACAGAACGTGGGACTACTCTTGAGACGCTGGAGCGGGCAAGGGCCTCATCTTGCAATGACGGGGGAACCACGTGGTTTTCCTCAAGTTGACGCGGAATTCTCGAATTACTCCTGGGAATTCAGGCTTCCTCTTGTGTTGGCCCAGGGAGGTCCAATCTTCCATTCGGGTTGCGAGGGAAAGCTGGGGAGTGCTCTCGAGTTACTGCAGGGCAAAAGCGACCTCATCTAGCCTTGTGTTCAGGACCCAGTGATCCTCTCCAAGGGCGACAGGGATCTCGGGTTTGCATTACAGACTCACCCGGGGAGTTAGGCCTCGTCTCGAGGGGAAGCAAAGGACTCGGCTATCCTCTCGAGTTGCGACGCGTATCTCTTGGAGCCCACTGAGTGGTCTAAAGGGAGTCAACCCTCCTCTTCAGTTTGGAGAGAGGACTTGGGATTGCTCTCCAGGCCATGCAGGAAAAGAAGGCCCACATCTCGAGATGACGGGGGCGTCTCATGGGTTTTCTCGAGCTGCGGCGCCAGTGTGGGGTTTCTCACGAGGTACGACGGGGAGTTCAGGTAGCCTCTCGTGTGGCAACAGGGAAGTCAGGTCTCCATGGGCGGGGCAAGGGGGAGCGCGTCATTGCTCTCAAGTCAGGGTAGGGGAATCGGGCCTCATGACGGGTTGAAAAAGAACTCTCGATGTCTTTCTAGGGTTGCGGCAGGAAACCCTGGGTTCCCTTGACTTGTGCCGGTGACCTCAGGAAGCGTCTCAGGGTGCCTCTGAGAAGTCAGGGATACTGTGGATTTGGGAGAGGCCTCTCGGGACTTCTCTGGGTTTGGTGCAATGGAAGTGGGCCTCATCTCGAGTTGAGGCAGGAACCTCAGGGTTCTGCTCCTGACTTCCTGGAGGCCGGATCTGACTCAGATCGCAGGGTCCCTGTTGAGTTTGCTCAGGAGTGTCAGGTCTCGTGTTCTGCGGAGGAATGGAACTCCGCTTACATCTCAAGTTGTTCAAGGATAACACCACTTTTCGTGATGTGTGTGGAACCTGCGGGTTTTTCGGAGATGCACGGGGGCGTCAGTGCTCCTTCCTGTTGTGCCTTCATCCACAGGGTTGCCTTCGAAGAGGTGTCCGGGCATCGTGTTCTCCTCAAGTGCGGACCGGGAAATTGGGGTCTTTCAGCATGTTGCACCACCCACTAGGCTACGTCTCGAATTTTCTCGTGAGACCGGCCTCATCCTGAGGCGCGCAGGAAAGTCGAGGAACCCTTTCCAAACAAAGCAGGGGAATCGACCCTACTTTCGGGATCAGGAGGAGAGAAAGGGCTCAGATGAAGTAGTGCCGGGAACCTCGGTGCTCTCCTTGAGTGAAAGTCGGGTAACTTTTCTGGTTGCATCAAGGGTGCCAAGTACCGTTTCGCACTTCAAGACGGAACCTGGGACTTCTCTTGAGATGCTGTAGTGGGCAAGGGCCTCATCTAGCGCTGACGGGGGACCCACGTGTTTTTTCTCGAGTTGCGGCAGGATTCTTGAGTTACGATGGGGAATACAGGTTTCCTCTTGTGTTGGCCCAGGGAAGTCCAATCTTCCATTCGAGTTGCAAGTGAGAGCTGGAGATTGCTCTCGAGTCACTGCAGGGCAAAATAGAGCTCATCTAGGTTTGTGTCCAGGACCGAGTTTTTCTCTCCAGGGGCGACAGGGATCTCGGGGTTGCATTCCAGACTCACCCGGGGAGTCAGGCCTCGTCTCGAAGGGAATGAATGGACTCCGCTCTCCTCTCGAGTTGCGACGGGTATCCCTTGGAGCCCAAGCGTGGACTAAATGGAGTTAAGCCTACTGTGGAGTTTGGAGAGAGGACTCGGGATTGCTCTCTAGGCCATGCAGGAAAAGAAGGCCCTCATCTCATGATGACGGGGGCGTCTCGTGGGTTTTCTCAAGGTGCAGTGCCTGGTTGGGGTTTCTCACGAGATAGGACGGGGAGCTCAGGGAGACTCCTGTGGTGCCACGGAAGTCAGGTCTCCATGGACGTGGCATGGGGGAGCGCCTCATTGCTCTCGAGTCATGGTAGGGGAATCAAGCCTCAAGACGCTTCGAAGAAGAACTCTTGAGGTCTTTCTCGGGGTGTGGCAGGAAACCCTGGGTTCCCTCGACTTGTGCCCATGACCTCAGGGAGCTTAGCGGGGTTCCTCTGAGAAGTCAGGGATACTGTGGAGTTGAGAGGGGCTTCTCGGGACATCACAGGGACTGGTGCAATTGAAGAGGACCTAATCTCGGATTGAGGCAGTAACGTCAGGGTTCCTCTCCATTTCTGACTCGGATAGCAGGGTCCCTGCAGAGTTGGGACAGGAGAGTCAGACCTCGTCTTGTGTGGAGTAATGGAACTCTGCTTGCCTCTCGAGTTGTTCACGGGATGACAGGCCACCTGTCGAGTTGTATGTGGAACCTGCGGTTTTGGGGGACGATGCACAGGGGTGTCAGTGCCCCTTCGTGTTGTGCCTTCATCCACAGGGTTACCTTCGAAGAGGTGACCGGGCATCGGGATCTTATCAATAGCGGACCAGGAAATCGGGGTCTTTCGGCATGTGGCACCAACACGAGGCTACGTCTCGACTTCCCTCGTGAGACTGGCCTCATCCTGAGTTTCGCCGGGAAGTCTGGGAACCCCTTCCAGACAAAGCAGGGGAATCGACCCTCCTGTCGCCATCAGGAGGGGAGAAGAGGCTCAGCTGAAGCGGTGCTGGGAACTTCCATGTTCTCCTCGAGTGAGACCGGGGTGTCAGGGAAATTTGGGGGTCGCATCAAGGGTGCCAAGTACCGTTTCACACTTCAAGACGGAACATGGGACTTCCCTGGAGACGCTATAGCTGACAGGGGCCTCATATTTCGATGACGGAGGAGCCACGTTGTTTTTCTCCAGTTGCCGCGGGATTCTCGAATTACAATGGGGAATACAGGCTTCCTCTTGTGTTGGCCCAGGGAAGTCCAATCATCCATTCGAGTTGCGAGGGAGAGCTGGGGATTGCACTTGAGTCAATGCAGGACAAAAAAGACCTCATTTAGGCTTGTGTCCAGGACCGAGTTTTCCTCTACAGGGGCAACACGGATCTCGGGATCCCATTCCAGACTCACCCAAGTAGTCAGGCCTCGGCTCGAGGGGAAGCAACGGACTCTGCTCTCCTCTAGAGTAGCGACGTGTATCTCTTGGAGGCTACTGAGTGGCCTAAAGGGAGTCAGGCCTCCAGTGGAGTTTGGAGAGTGGACTCGGGATTGCTCTCTAGGTCATGTAGGAAAAGAAGGCCCTCATCTTACGATGATGGGGGCGTCTCGTGAGTTTTCTCGAGCGGCGGTGCCAGTGTGGGGTTTTCATGAGGTAGGACGGGGAGCGCAGGGAGCCTCTCGTGTGGCGCCAGGGAAGTTAGGTTTCAATGGGCGTGGCGAGGGGAATGCGTCATTGCTCTCCAGTCATGGTAGGGTATCGGGCCTCAAGACGCGGTAAAGAAGGACTCTCAAGGTCTTTCTCAGAATGCAGCAGAAAACCCTGGGTTCACTCGACTTGTGCCAGTGACCGCAGAGAGCTTCTGAGGGTGCCTCTGAGAATCAGGGATACTGTGGAGTTTTAGGGGCCTCTCGGGACTCCACTGGGTATGGCGCAATGGAAGAGGGCCTCATTTCGAGTTGATGCAGGAACGTCAGGTTTCATCTACATTTCTGACTCCGATCGCACGGTCCCTGCAGAGTTGGGAAAGGAGAGTCAGGCCTTCTCTTGTGTGGAGGAACGGAACTCCGCATGCCTCTCTAGTTCTTCAAGGGATGACAGGACACTTGTCGATCTGTGTTTGGAATCTGCGTGTTTTTCCGTACTATGCATGGGGATGTCAGTACCCCTTCGTGTTGTGCATTCATCCACAGGTTTGCTTTCGAAGAGGTGTCCTGGCATCGGGTTCTTATTAAGAGCGGACCGGGAAATCGGGGTCTTTCCGCATGTGGCACCACCCACCAGGCTACGTCTCGAATTTCCTAGTGAGACCGGCCTCATCCTGAGGTGCGCCGGGAAGGTCGGAACCCCTTGCAGACAAAGCAGGGGAATCGACCCTCCTGTCTCGATCAGGAGGGGAGAAGGGGCACAGATGAGGTGATGCCGGGAACCTCGGTGTTCCCCTCCAGTGAGACCAGTGTGTTGGGGAACTTTTGGGGTCGCATCAAAGGTGCCAAGTGTCGTATCGCACTTCAAGATGGAACGTAAGACTTCTTTTGAGACGCTGTAGCGGCAATGGCCGCATCTTGCGATGAAGAGGGAACGACGTGGTTTTTCTCGAGTTGTGGTGGGATTCTTGAGTTACGACGGGAAATTCAGGCTTCCTCTTCTGTTGGCCCAGGGAAGTCCAGTCTTCCATTCGAGTTGCGAGGGAGAGTTGGGGATTGCTCTCGAGTCACTGCAGGAAAACAGAGACCTCATCTAAGCTTGTGTCCAGGACCTAATGTTTCTCTCCAGGGGCGACAGGGATCTCCGGTTCACATATCAGACACACCCGAGGAGTCAGGCCTCGCCTCGAGGGGAAGGAAAAGACTCCGCTCTCCTCTCGAGTCGCGACGGGTATGTCTTGGAGTCCACTGAGTGACCAAAAGGGAGTCAAGCCTACTGTGGAGTTTGGAGAGAGGACTCGGGATTGCTCTCCAGGCCATGCTAGAAAAGAAGGCCGTCATGTCGCGAAAATGGGGGCGTCTCGTGGGTTTTCTCTATCTGTGGCGCCAGTGTTTGGTTTCTCACGAGGTATGACGGGGAGCTCAGGGAGCCTCTCGTGTGGTGCCAGGGAAGTCAGGGCTTCATGAGTGTAGCAGAGGGAGCGCATCATTGCCCTCGAGTCATGGTAGGGGAATCAGGCCTCAAAATGCGTTGAAGAAGGACTCTTGAGTTCTTTCTATGGTGGCAGCAGTAAACCCTGGGTTCACGCGAAATCTGCTGGTGACCTCAGGGAGCTTCTCAGGGTGCCTCTGAGAAGTCAGGGATACTGTGGAGCTGGGACGCCTCTCTCGGGACTCCACTGGGTTTCGTGCAATGGAAGAGGTCCTAATCTCGAGTGGAGGCAGGAACCTCAGCGTTCCTCTCGTGACTTCACTGGCGCTGGTCTGATTCGGATCGCAAAGTCCCTGAAGAGTTGGGACAGGAGAGTCAGGCCTCGTCTTGTGTAGAGGAATGAAACCCCACTTGCCTCTCGAGTTCTTCAGGGGTGACAAGCCACTTGTTGAGCTGTATGTGGAACCTGCGGGTTTTTCCGGACGATGCACGAGGGTGTCAGTGCCCCTTCGTGTTGTGCCTTCACCCACAGGGTTGCCTTCGAAGAGGGGTCCGGGCCTCGGGTCCTTCTCAAGGGCGGACCGGGGAATCGGGGGCGTTCGGCATGTGGCCCCACCCACGTGGCTCATCTCGAATGTCCTCGTGAGACCGGCCTCATCCTGAGGTGCGCCGGGAAGGCCCGGAACCCCTTCCAGACCACGCAGGGGAATCGCCTCTCCTGTCGCGATCAGGAGGGGAGAAGGGGCTCAGAGGAAGTGGTGCCGGGACCTCGGTGTTCCCCTCGGGGGACCACGGCGTGTCGGGGGACTTTTGGGGGTCGCAGGAAGGCTGTCAGGGACCGTTTCGCCCTTCAGGGCGGAACAGGGGACTTCCCTTGAGACGCCGTAGCGGGCAAGGGCCTCATCTTGCCAAGAGGTGGGAACCACGTGGTTTTTCTCGAGTTGCGGCGGCATTCTCGAGTTACGACGGGGATCTCAGCCTTCCCCTTGGGTTGGCCCTGGGAAGCCCCATCGTCCCCTCGGGTTGCGAGGGAAAGCTGGGGGTTGCGCTCGGGTCACTGCAGGGCCGAAGAGACCTCACCTAGGCGTGTGTCCGGGACCTAATATTCCTCTCCAGGGAAGGCAGGAATCTCGGGGTTGCATTCCAGGCTCCCCCGGGGAGTCAGGCCTCGTCTCGAGGGGAAGCCAAGGACTCCACTCTCCTCTCGAGTCGCGACGCGGGTCTCTTGGAGCCCCCTGAGCGGCCTCAAGGGAGTCCAGCCTCCTCTTCCGTTTGGAGAGAGGACCCGGGATTGCTCTCCAGGCCATGCAGGAAAAGAAGGCCCTCAGCTCGCGAGGACGGGGGCGTCTCAGGGGTTTCCTCGAGCTGCGGCGCCCATGGGGGTTTTCTCCCGAGGCACGACGAGGATCTCAGGGAGCCTCTCGTGCGGCGCCAGGGATGTCAGGTCTCCATGCGCGTGGCGAGGGGGAGCGCGTCCTGGCTCTCGAGTCACGGGAGGGGACTAGGGCCTCGAGACGCGTTGAAGAAGGACTCTCGAAGTCTTTCTCGGGGGGCGGCGGGAAACCCTCGTTTCCCTCGCCTTCTGCCGGGGACCTTAGGGAACTTGCCAGGGTGCCTCTGAGAGGCGAGGGATCCTGTGGAGGTGGCGGGGCCCCTCGGGCTCCGCTGGGTCTGGCGCAACGGAAGAGGGCCTCACCTCGAGGGGAGGCAGGAACCTCAGGCTTCCTCTGCGTTTCGGACTCCGACCGCAGGGTCCCTGCAGAGTTGGGACAGGAGAGTCTGGCCTCGTCTTGTCTGAGGAAGGGAACCCCGCTGGCCTCTCGAGTTGCTCAGGGGGTCTCAGGCCCCTCGTCGAGCTGTGTGTGGAACCCGCGGGTCTTTGCGGAAGATGCACGGGGGTGGCAGTGCGCCTTCGTGTTGTGCCTTCACCCACAGGGTTGCCTTCGAAGAGGGGTCCGGGCCTCGGGTCCTTCTCAAGAGCGGACCGGGGAATCGGGGGCGTTCGGCATGTGGCCCCACCCACGTGGCTCGTCTCGAATTTCCTCGTGAGACCGGCCTCATCCTGAGGTGCGCCGGGAAGGCCGGGAACCCCTTCCAGACCACGCAGGGGAATCGCCTCTCCTGTCGCGATCAGGAGGGGAGAAGGGGCTCAGAGGAAGCGGTGCCGGGACCCTCGGTGTTCCCCTCGGGGGACCCCGGCGTGTCCGGGGACTCTTGGGGGTCGCAGGAAGGCTGTCAGGGACCGTTTCGCCCTTCAGGGCGGAACAGGGGACTTCCCTTGAGACGCAGTCGCGGGCAAGGGCCTCATCTTGCCAAGAGGTGGGAACCACGTGGTTTTTCTCGAGTTGCGGCGGGATTCTCGAGTTATGACGGGGATCTCATGCTTCCTCTTGGCTTGGCCCTGGGAAGCCCAAACTTCCCCTCGTGTTGCGAGAGAAAGCTGGGGGTTGCGCTCGGGTCACTGCAGGGCCGAAGAGACCTCACCTAGGCGTGTGTCCGGGACCTAATATTCCTCTCCAGGGAAGGCAGGGATCTCGGGGTTGCATTCCAGGCTCCCCCGGGGAGTCAGGCCTCGTCTCGAGGGGAAGCCAGGGACTCCGCTCTCCTCTCGAGTCGCGACGCGGGTCTCTTGGAGCCCCCTGAGCGGCCTCAAGGGAGTCCAGCCTCCTCTTCCGTTTGGAGAGAGGACCCGGGATTGCTCTCCAGGCCATGCAGGAAAAGAAGGCTCTCAGCTCGCGAGGACGGGGGCGTCTCAGGGGTTTCCTCGAGCTGCGGCGCCCGTGGGGGTTTTCTCCCGAGGCACGACGAGGATCTCAGGGAGCCTCTCGTGCGGCGCCAGGGAAGTCAGGTCTCCATGCGCGTGTCGAGGGGGAGCGTGTCATGGCTCTCGAGTCATGGTAGGGGAATCGCGACTCAAGACATTTTGAAGCACTCTCTCGGTCTTAGTCGAGTCGCGGTAGAAAACCCAGGGTTCCCTCAACTTGTGCCTGTGACCTCAGGGAGCTTCTCATTGTGCCTGTGAGAACTCAGGGATACTGTGGAGTTGGTAGGGGCCTCTCGGGACTCCACTGCGTGTGGTGCAATGGAAGAGGGCCTCATCTCGAGTGGACGCAGGAACCTCAGGCTTCCTCTCCGTTTCTGACTCGGATCCCATGGTCCCTGCAGAGTAGGCAAAAGAGAGTCACACCTAATCTTCTGTTGAGGAAGTGGAACTTCGTTTGCCTTTCGAGTTGTTTACAGAGTCACAGTCCACTTGTCGAAATGTCTGTGGGACCTGCGGGTTTTTCTGGACGATGCACGCGGGTGTCAGTGCCCCTTCGTCTTGTGCCTTCATCCACAGGTTTTCCTTCAAAGAGGTGTGCTGGCATCGGGTTCTTTTCAAGAATGGACCGTGAAATTGGGGTCTTTCGGCATGTGGCACCACCCACGAGGCTACGTCTCGAACTTCCTCATGAGACCGGCCTCATCCTGAGGTGCGCCCGGAAGGTCGGGAACCCCTTGCAGACAGAGAAGGGGAGTCGACCCTCCTGTCGCAATCAGGAGAGGAGAAGGGGCTCAGATGAAGTGGTGCAGGGAACCTCGGTGTTCCCCTTGAGTGAGTTTGGTATGTCGCGGAACTTTTGGGGTCGCATCAAGGGTGCCAAGTACCGTTTCGCACTTCAGGATGGAACGTGGGACTTCTCTTGAGATGCTGTAGCGGACAAAGGGCCTCATCTTGCGATGACGAGGGAAGCACGTGGTTTTTCTCGAGTTGCGGTGGGATTCTCGAGTTACGACGGGGAATTCAGGCTTCCTCTTGTGTTGGCCCAGGAAGTCTAATCTTCCATTTGAGTTGCCAGGGAGAGCTGGGGATTGGGCTCCATTCACTGAAGTGCAAACTAGACCTCATCTACGCTTGTATCCAGGACTTAATGTTCCTCTCCATAGGCGACAGGGATTTGGGGTTGCATTCCATACTCACCCGGGGAATCAGGCCTCATCTCGAGGGGAAGCAAAGGACTCCACTCTCTTCTCGAGTCGCGACATGTATCTCTTGGAGCCCACTGAGTGGTCTTCGCTCTGTAGGAGAGCTCTAGTGTATATAAGCCTGTACATAAGTGAACACAGACACTCTGTGTGCATGTTGCTGTGTACCCAAAATAGGGCCACAAGGAGCCTCATGCTCTCCATGCGGCGCGGAAGCTGTGCAGCCACGCAGCAGCTGAAGAATCCAACCAATTGCTCTTTTCTTACCTCTGACAGAGCTCGCATTGCCGTAGCCCTTGGCAGTTTGGAAACACTGGACCCTAACCCCTCTCAAAGTAGGCCTGGGTTCTAGTTCGAATAGAAAGTTAATAGCGGAGCTGAGGACAGGAACGCGGCAGTCATTTATCACACGCTCCTGCAGCCTGCTACTACAGGGACACTAACGCTAGAAGCTAGGAATGTCTTTGCAAGGTGCGCAAAGGACAAGGGAGAACCTCCACCCTGGCTCTAGTATTTCAGTCCCCTGAGCAGATCTGAGGTTCTCCCGCTGTAGAAGCTAACCCATTCCTTTCAAATACAGGCTTCCTAACACAGGGCCAGTTGGCTGCTTGCTCTTCCACAAAGCAGGCTTCCTTAACTTGCAAACTGCGAATTCCGCTTAACAGCCTGTAGGAAAATCGCTTCTTGGAAGATTTTTTTCAGAGGCTGTATCCCCGGAGCTGGGGCCAAGCTAGGGGACCCATACTGACAAGGGAAGGCAAAACCACATCCAATGTCTTTGCTCTGGAGGACAGCTTTGGTGAGCCTAAGTCTTTCAGGAATATTTCTGGCTCCAACAGAGTCAAATTCTGTGTGTGAAGCTGCACAGCCAAAATAGGGGAACAGAGAGCCTGATTCTCTCTGTGTAGCTTTGAAGCTGTCATTCAAACAACAGCTTGAGAATCCATACAATGCTCTCCCTTACTGCTAAGAGAATTCTCATTGCTGTCGTCCTTGACAGTTTGTAGAAATCCGCACCCTAACCCTTCTCCAAGTAGGCCTGGGTCCTAGCTCGGAACAACAGGCAACGGCGGAGCTGAGGCCAGTAAGGCACAAGTGAGGTCTCACACACTCTTGCAGCCTGATCGTCCAGGAGCAGTAAGGCCTCTTTTTCCCTGCAGGAGGCTCGCTTGCCTTGCCTCCTGTGAACTGCATTTCCCAGCCTGGGTGCAAAGCTGTTCCTGGAGATTTTTTCTCAGGGGCTGTTTCCCTGGAGCTGGGTCGGACCTCGGGGGCCCAACTCACAGGGTAAGACAAAACCACATGGACAGGTCTATGCTCTGTAGGAGAGCTCTAGTGAACCTCATCTCTCAGGAACATTCTTGGCTTCTACAGAGACACCTCTGTGCATGAAGCTACACACCCAACATAGTGGCAAAGGGAGTCTGATTCTCTCCGTGGGTGCTGATGCTTTGTGGCAAAGCACCTGCTAAGAATCCGTCCGCATAGGCTTCCCTCACCTTGACAGAGGTCTCATTGCTGTAGTCCTTGGCAGTTTGGAAAGAAGCAGACCCTTACCCTTCACCAAGTAGGCCCTTGTCCTTGTTTGAATGGAAAGGCAGTAGCTGAGCTGAGGCCAGTAAGGCGCCAGTCAAGTCTGACATATTCCCGATGCCTGCTCCTTCATGGAAAATAACGTTAGAATCTGGGAATGTCTTTGCAAGGCTGGCAAAGGGCAGTCAGGAACCTCGACCCTGCCTCTGGAATTTCTATCTTCTCAGCACATCCGGAGGTCTCGGTCAGGAGAAACTAACCCATTCCTTGAAAATATAGGCTTCCAAACACAGGCCGGTTGGCTGTCTCTTCTTGCCGAAGGAAGCTTGCTTATCCCACCTCCTGCGAACTCCGCTTCCCAGCCTGGGGGATAAGAGGTTCTTGGAGATCTTTTCTCAGAGGCTGTTTCCACGGAGCAGGGGCCGATCCCGGAGACCCACACGCACAGGGGAAGGGAAAACCGCATGGATAAGTCTTTGCTCTCTAGGAGTGCTCTAGTGAACCTCAGTCTATGCGGAATGTTCTTGGCTCCAACGGGGACATCTCTGTGTGGGAAGCTGCATACCCAACATAGAGACACAGAGACCTGATTCTCTCTGTGCAGCTTTGACGCTGTCGTTCAAACAACAAATTGAGAATCCACACAATGCTCTCCCTTACCACCGAGAGAGTTATCATTGCTGTAGCCCTTCGCAGTTTCTGGAAATCGGCACACAAACACTTCTCCAAGTAGGCCTGGGTTCAAGTTCAGATGAACATGCAATAGCGGAGCTGAGGCCAGTAAGGCACCAGTCAGGTGTCACACACTCTGGCAGCCTGCTCCTCCAGGGACAGTAAGGCCTCTATTTCCCTTCAGGAGGCTCGCTTGCCTTACTTCCTGTGAACAGCGTTTTCCAGCCTGGGCGGAAAGCAGTTCCTGGAGATCTTTTCTCAGGGGCTGTTTCCCCGGAGTTGGGGCAGACCTCGGGGACCCAACTCACAGGGGAAGGCAAAACCAAATGGACAGGTCTATGCTCTGTAGGAGATCTCTAGTGAACTGCCGGGGTCCAGCCCCAGCTGATCCAGGGTATTCAAAGCAGAGACGGCGTAGGCGAGGGTCAGGGAACAACTGCTTAATTAAACGTTAATTAAGGATATAAAGAGTAATAAAATGAGGATAGCTCAGTAGGAAAATTCAGTGGAGAAAAGAGGCTGAGTAGCTTGGTTTACGCGGGGGACCAATAAAACTTCAAGACAAGAAGCTTGCACCACTTACGTAGGCCGCAGGCGTCCTTCCGTTCTCCCGAAGGAGAGGAGACACTGAGGCCTCCCCGGTCGGATCTTAGAAGCCCAGGCAAAATTAGTAAGCTTGGTGGGTTCCGCGCTCCAGATGGAGACTCAACCAGAGTGAGAGAGAGAGAGAGACATGGGGAGACCAGTATTTCGAGAAACTGATCCCAATTCTTTATTTTCCATGGTCTACTTTTATACACTGAGATGTTATGCAAAAGTCACGTGGGGTCAGCAGTCCTGACTTTTATCAAAGTCAGGTGCTTCATACAAAAGTATACAGAGGTCTTAGGGGTGTTACATCATCTTCTGGCCGGGGGGCCTGCTGACAATTTACGACCCTCTCCTTGTGACAGCGGTCAGTCAACCAGGACACTTATTTGTCCAGGGGTGATTATTCTTAAAACAGACGCCACCCAAATAAAGTTACATTCCTATAGGGTGAGGGTGTAGTGGGTTTTAGTTAAGGAAAGAATTTACTTAGCCTAAGGTCTAACGTGATTTATATCAAAGGTTAATACTTATTTCTTCTATATATTCATTAATGTGTATAAGGGCAGGGGATGTGGAGACTTAGCAGTAAACATCAGCTCAACAAATGAAAAACCCTTCACCAATATGATTTCTAATCAGCCATTTATACTTATACTAATAATTTTCTAACTTTTCTAAGGAACCTGTTTTTAGAAGGTTTAAAGCATCTCGTGCCTCTCATGGTTGGGAGGCTGTGAGTAATCACATGTGGCCGGACAAGCCTGTCAGGCAGGCTAGAGAACCTTCAGAGGAGTTTGTAGGTTAAAACACTCTTGTCACACCCAGGGGTTTTTATCAACTGGAGCTCTAGGTTAACTCCTTCTCCGAAAGAGGTGGTGGGGGACAGCCCCCCGTAAAGTCAGAGGTGTAGGTGAGAGCACAAAGTAGTAAGGTAGGCAGGCTCTGGTGATGGGGGTAGATGCTCGAGGATTTCCAGGGGGACTCCTGAGGCTCGATCCCGCCTTTGCGTATGTCGAGCCTCCTTCCTCATGACCTTTGCCATGGGCGGAGTGCCTCACTCTGGCCCCCAACAGTGAACCTCCTCTCTCAGGAACATTCTTGGCTCCTATCGAGACACCTCTGTGCGTGTAGCTACACACGCAACGTAGGGGCAAAGGGAGCTAGATTCTTTCCGTGGGGTGCTGATGCTTTGTGGCAAAGCACCTGCTTGAGAATCCATCAGCTTACGCTTCCCTCGCCTTGACAGAGGTCTCATTGCTGTAGCCCTTGGCAGTTTGGAAAGAAGAGGACCCTTACTTTTCATAAAGTGGGCCTTGTCCTAGTTTGAAAGGAAAGGCAAGAGCTGAGCTGAGGCCAATAAGGCGCCAGTCAAGTCTGACATATTCCCGAAGCCTGCTCCTTCATGGAAAATAACGCTGGAATCTAGGAATGTCTCTGCAAGGCTGGCAAAGGGCAGTCAGGAGCCTGCACCCTGCCTCTGGAATTACCAATTTCTGAGCAGATCTGGAGGTCTCCTTTAGGAGAATCTAACTCATTCCTTCCATATTGAGACTTACAAAAACAGGCCGGTCGGCTGCCTCTTCGTGCCCGAAGGAGGCTTGATTTTCCTGCCTCCTATGAACCCAGCTTCCCAGGCTCTGGGAAAAGCGGATCTTGAAGATCTTTTCTCAGGGGTTGTTTCCACGGAGCTGGGGCTAAGCCTGGAGACCCAAACTCACAGGGGAAGAAAAACCACATGGACAAGTCTTTGCTCTCTAGGAGAGCTCTAGTGAACTTCACTCTGTCACGAACATTCTTGATTCATATGGAGACACCCCTATGTGTGAAGCTGCGTACCCAACATGGGGGCACAGAGAGCCTGATTCTCTCTGTGTAGCTTTAAAGATGTCGTTCAAAAAACACCTTGAAAATCCATACAATGCTCTTCCTTACCCGTGACAGAGTTCTCATTGCTGTAGCCCTTGGCAGTTTTTAGAAATCTGCACCCAAACCCTTCTCCAAGTAGTCCTGGGTCCTAGTTCGGAGGAACATGCAATGGCGGAGCTGAGGCCAGTAAGGCACCAGTCAGGTCTCACACACTCTGGCAGCCTGCTCCTCCAGGGGCAGTAAGGCCTCTTTTTCTCTGCAGGAGGCTCGCTTGCCTTGCCTTCTGTGAACTGCGTTTCCCAGTCTGGACGAAAAGCAGTTCCTGGAGGTGTTTTCTTAGGGGTTTCTTCCTCAGAGCTGGGGCGAACATCGGGAACCCAACTCACAGGGGAAGGCAAAACCATATGGACAGGTCTATGCTCCGTAGCAGAGCTCTAGTGAACCTCATCTCCCAGGAACATTCTTGGCTCCTATAGAGACACCTCTGTGTTTGAAGCTACACACACAACATAGGGGCAAATGCAGCCTGATTCTCTCCATGGGGTGCAGATGCTTTGTGGCAAAGCACCTGTTTGAGAATCCATCCGCTTCCACTTCCCTCTCTTTGACAGAGGTGTCTTTGCTGTAGCCTTTGGCAGTTTGGAAAGAAGCAGATCCTTACCCTTCAACAAGTAGGCCCTTGTCCTAATTTGAACGGAAAGGCGATAGCTGAGCTGAGGCCAGTAAGGCGCCAGTCAAGTCTGACATATTCCTGAAGCCTGCTCCTTCATGGAAAATAACGCTAGAATCTAGAAAGGTCTTTGCAAGGCTGGCAAAGGACAGTCAGGAACCTCGACCCTGCCTCTGGAATTTCCGTCTTCTGAGCAGATCTGGAGGTCTTCTTTTGGAGAAGCTAACCATTCCTTCCAAATAGAGGCTTCCAAACACAGGCTAGTTGGCTGCCTCGACTTGCCCGAAGGAGGCTTGCTTGTTCCGCTTCCTGTGAACTCCGCTTCCCGCCTGGGGGAAAAGTTGTTCTTGGAGATCTTTTTTCAGGGGCTATTTCAACGGAGTTGGAGCCGAGCCCGGAGACCCACATGCACAGAGGAAGGCAAAACCACATGGACAAGTCTTTGCTCTGTAGGAGAACTCTAGTTAACCTCAGTATGTGAGGAAAGTCTTGGATTCTACGGGGATACCTCTGTGTGTGGAGCTGCATACCCAACAAGGGGGCACACAGGGCCTGATTCTCTCTTTGCAGCTTTGAAGCTGTCGTTCAAACAACAGCTTGAGAATCCATACAATGCTCTCCCTTACCTCTGAGAGACTTCTCATTGCAGTAGCCCTTGGCAGTTTTTACAAATCCGCACCCAAACCCTTCTCCAAGTAGGCCTGGGTCCTGGTTTGGATGGCCATACAATGGCGGAGCTGAGGTCAGTAAGGCATCAGTCAGGTGTCACACACTCTGGCAGCCTGCTCCTCCAGGGACAGTAAGGCCTATTTTTCCCTGCAGGAGGCTCGCTTGCCTTGCCTCCTGTGAACTGCGTTTCCCAGCCTGGGCAAAAAGCGGTTCCTGGAGATCTTTTCTCAGGGGCTCTATCCCCAGAGCTGGGGTGGACCTCGGGGACCCATCTCACAGGGGAAGGAAAAACCACATGGACAGGTCTATGCTCTGTAGGAGACCTTAGTGAATCTCAAGTCTTAGGAACATTCTTGGCTCGTACAGAGACACCTCTGTGTGTAAAGCTACACACCGAACATAGGGGCACAGGGAGCCTGATTCTCTCCATGGGGTGCTGATGCTTTGTGGCAAAACACCTGTTTGAGAATCCATCCGCTTATGCTTCCCTCGCCTTGACAGAGGTCTCATTGCTGTGTCTCTTGGCACTTTGGAAAGAAGCAGACCCTTACCCTTCACCAAGTAGGCCCTGATCCTAGTTTGAAAGGAAAGGCAATAGCTGAGCTGAGGCCAGTAAGGCACCTGTCAACTCTGACATATTCCCGATGCCTGCTCCTTCATGGAAAATATTGCTAGAATCTAGGAATGTCTTTGCAAGGCTGGCAAAGGGCAGTCAGGAACCTCGACCCTGCCTCTGGAATATCTATCTTCTGAGCAGATCTGGAGGTCTCCTTCTGGAGAAGCTAACCCATTCCTTGCAAATAGAGGCTTCCAAACACAGGCCGGTTGGCTGCCTCTTCTTGCCTGAAGGAGGCTTGCTTTTCCTGCCTCCTATGATCCCTGGTTCCCAGCATGGGGGAAAAGCAGATTCTTGGAGATCTTTGCTCAGGGGTTGTTTCCACGGAGCTGGGGTTGTGCCCAGAGACCCACACATACAGGGGAAGGCAAAACCACATGAACAAGTCTTTGCTTTCTAAGAGAGCTCTAGTGAACCTCAGTCTTTGACGAACGTTCTTGGCTCCTATGCGGACACCTCTGTGTGTGAAACTGTGTACCAAACATGGCGGCAGAGAGCCTGATTCTCTCTGTGCAGGTTTAATGCTGTCGTTCAGAAAACAGCTTGAGAATCCATACAATCCTCGCCCTTACCTCTGAGAGAGTTCTCATTGCAGTAGCCCTTGGCAGTTTGTAGAAATCTGCACCTAAACCCTTCTCCAAGTAGGCCTGAGTCCCAGTTCGGAGGAACAAGCAATGGCGGAGCTAAGACCAGTATGGCACCAGTCAGTTTTCACACACTCTGGCAGCCTGCTCCTCCAGGGACAGTAAGGCTTCTTTTTCTCTGCAGGAGGCTCACTTGCCTTACTTCCTGTGAACAGCTTTTCCCAGCCTGGGCAAAAAGCGGTTCCTGGAGATCTTTTCTCAGAGGCTGTTTTCTCGGAGCTGGGGCGGACCTCGGGGACCCAACTCACAGGGGAAGGCGAAACCACATGTACAGGTGAGCACTCTGTAGGAGAGCTCTTGTGAGCCTCATCTCTCAGGAACATTCTTGGCTCCTGTAGAGACACCACTGTGTGTGAATCTACACACCCCACATAGGGGCAAAGGGAGCCTGATTCTCTCCGTGGGGTGCTGATGCTTGGTGGCAAAGAACCTTCCTGATAATCCATCCGCTTATGCTTCCCTCGCATTTACGGAGGTCTCATTGCTGTAGCCCTCGGCAGTTTGGAAAGAAGAAGACCCTTACCCTTCATAAAGTAGGGCCTTGTCCTACTTTGAATGGAAAGGCAATAGCTGAGCTGAGGCCAATAAGGCGCCAGTCAAGTCTGACATATTCCCAAAGCCTGCTTCTTCAGGAAGATAACTGTAGAATCTAGGAATGTCTTTGCAAGACTGGCAAAGGGCAGTCAGGACCCTGCACACTGCCTCTGGAATTACCGACTTCTGAACAGATCTGGAGGTCTCCCTTAGGGGAAGCTAACCCATTCTTCCAAATAGAGGCTTCCAAACGCAGGCCGCTTGGCTGCCTCTTGCTCTCTGAATGAGGCCTGCTTTTCCCGCCTCCTATGAACCCCACATCCCAGCCTCTGGGAAAAGCGGATCTTGAAGATCTTTTCTCAGGGGTTGTTTCCACGGAGCTGGGGCCGAGCCTGGAGCCCCAAACGCACAGGGGAAGAAAACCACTTGGACAAGTCTTTGCTCTCTAGGAGAGCTCTAGTGAACCTCACTCTGCAGGAACGTTCTTGTTTCCTATGAAGACACCCCTGTCTGTGAAGCTGTGTACCGAACATGGAGACACAGAGTCTGATTCTCTCTGTGCAGCTTTGAAGCTGTCGTTCAAACAACAGCTTGAAAATCCATACAATGCTCTTCCTTACCCGTGACACAGTTCTCATTGCTATACCCCTTGGCAGTATTTAGAAATCCATACCCAAACCCTTCTCCTAGTAGGCCTGCGTCCTAGTTCGGAGGAACATGCAATGGCGGAGCTGAGGCCAGTAAGGCACCAGTCAGGTCTCACACACTCTGGCAGCCTGATCGTCCAGGGACACTAAGGCCTGTTGTGCCTTGCAGGAGGCTCGCTTGCGTTACCTCCTGTGAACTGCGTTTGCCAGCCTGGGGGAATAGCGGTCCCTGGAGATCTTTTCTCAGGGGCTCCTTCCCCTGAGCTGGGGCGGACCTCGGGGACCCAACTCACAGGGCAAGGCAAAACCATATGGACAGGTCTATGCTCTGTAGCAGACTTCTAGTGAACCTCATCTCTCAGGAACATTCTTGGCTCCTATACAGACAACTCTGTGTGTGAAGCTACACTCCCAACATTGGGGAACAGGGATCTTGGTTCTCTCCGTGGGGTGCTCATGCTTTGTAGTAAAGCACCTGCTTGAGAATCCGTCCTCTTAGGCTTCCCTCACCTTGACAGAGGTCTCATTGCTGTAGCCCTTGGCAGTTTCAAAGAAGAAGACCCTTACCCTTCATAAAGTAGGCCCTTGACCTAGTTTGAATGGAAAGGCAATAGCTGAGCTGAGGCCAATAAGGAGCCAGTCCCCTCTGACACATTCCCGAAGCCTGCTCCTTTATGGAATATAACTCTAGAATCTTGGAATGTCTTTGCAAGGCTAGCAAAGGACAGTCAGGAACCAGTACCCTGCCTCTGGAATTACCGACTTCTGAGCAGATCTGGAGGTCTCCTTTAGGAGAAGCTAACCCATTCCTTCCAAATAGAGGCTTCAAAACACAGGCAGGTTGGCTGCCTTTCATGCCCGAAGGAGGCTTGCTTTTCTCTCCTCCTATGAACCCCAGTTCCCAGCCTCTGGGAAAAGCGTATCTTGAAGATATTTTCTCAGGGGTTGTTTCCACGGAGCTGGGGCCGAGCCTGGAGACCCAAAGGCACAGGGGAAGGCAAGACCACATGGACAAGCCTTTGCTCTTTAGTATAGCTCTAATGAACCTCACTCTGTCAGGATCTTTCTTGATTCCTACGGAGACACACCTGTGTGTGAAGCTGCGGCCACAGAGAGCCTGATTACCCCTGTGCAGTGCTGAGTCTGGGCGGCTAAACAACAGCTTGGGAATGCAGCCTGGGGCGCTTCCCTTCCCTCGGACAGAGCTCTCCTTGCGGTAGGCCTTGGTAGTTTGCATACAATGGGGCCCTAAGCCCTCTGCAAGTTGGCCTGGCTCCTAGGTCCAAAGGGCAGGCCAGAGCGGAGCTGAGGCTGTCAGGCTCCAGACACATCTCCCATACTCCTACATCCTGCTCCTACCCGGGCGTGAACGCTAGAAGCTGGGAAGGTACCTGGACCGTGCAGGGGCGGGGCGAACGCGGGCGGCGTGGGGCGGGGGTCGGCTTCTGGCGGGGGTGGGGGCGGGCTTCCCAGTTGTGCTCTCGGAGGTGGACACTGAGGCTGAAAACGCCCCGGGAGTGCACCCGGGACTGGGTAAACCCGGGCTGCGCGGGTCGAGATTCCGATGGCTTTAGGTGGGGGTCGGTCCCAGTTGTGCTCCTGGGGGTCGCCACTGCGGCTGGGAACGCGCAGGGAGCGCGGCAGGGGCGGGGCTAACCCTGGCGGCGCGGGGCGGGGGTCGTCTCATTGGGGGGGATGGGGAGGGGTTCCCAGTTGCGCTCTCGGGGGTTGCAGCTGCGGCTGGGAACGCCCATTTCATCCGCTCCTGGGTCCCCAAGGATCGCCATCCCGTGGGTGCAGCGGAGGGCTGCGGACCACAGGTAAGGGAACTGGGATTGCGTGGAGCAGGGAACCAAGTATTCCGCCGTCTGTGGGCATATTCTCGGAGCTCCCCAACCTGGCGGTCGCAGAAAGGCCTTGCCTTTGGGGTCAAGGCCTTTACCGCTCCACCCCTCTGCTGAAAAATCTCAGAGTCTGCGCGGTTCTTCCAAGCAGCCTAGTGTCCGCTGGAAGTCCAAGGGACAGAACACTGAACTCTGGCCGGCTGGCCCAGCCCTGCTTCTGGCACTTTGTAAGCCAGCGGGCCCTTGAGCACCTGCTGGGATGGGAAAGGGAAGGGTCCACGGATTGCACCCTAGAAACTTAGTAGGGTACATGGATTTCAAACCCTGGTGGCTGCCCAGGCAGCAAAGAAGGGGGTGGGCACCTTGCTGCCCTTTCATGGCAGAATCTGTGGTTGTCCAGCTGCGTGGGCCTTTTCATGAGGACCCTGTGCAATAAAAGTTTGGTGTTTTGGAACTGAATAATTAGAACGTGTAAAAGCTTTAAATTATGTGGTGGTGTAATTAAAAAACAAAACAAAACAAAACCAAGCTCCAAGTGTTTTGCAAATGGAGGTTTAAATATTGAAGGACTGTATTCCTTGCACTGTGGCATTCTATCAAGAAGTGTGCAGGATTTTTTTTTTTTTAAGAAAAGTGTTCGAAGTGAGGGAAACAGGAAACCCAGAGGTGCCCCTGTATTTTGGGGAAGGCCTTAGGAGGTCACTTGGAAATGCTGCTGGCTGTGCGGGAGCGGGGCAGATGGGCTGTGCAGGCTTGTCCTTTGCATGGATGTTCTTGTGTGTGGAAACCCAGCTCGGAGCCATCTCCTGATGTGTAAGAATTTCGCAGACAAACCTTGAGCTAAGCAATGCATTTTTTCCTAAGAAAATGTTTGTCTTAAGCGATGTAAATATCCTATGTATTTCCGCTAGACTCTGGCTTCAGGTCGGTTCCCCCAAAAGGCTCAGAAGCGATTTGAACAAAACAGCATGTTTTCCTCCTAGCTTGTTCTCCTTATCTATGTTAAGGAAATGATATATTTGCCTGCAATACTGCCTTTCTTCAAGATTCATGTCAATCAAGTTTTGGCCCGGGATGACTCACCTGCTGCCAATATTATCTCAATGCATGTCGTGGGGGAGGGGCCTGGTGCCATTCCCTGAAACAGTTCCTTTCTTTCCTTAGCTGACTGCTAGTGCCTGTAGAATATCTGGCTAGAGCCCAGCAGGGCGTACACACCGCCTCAAGTCTAAGTCAGCAGCTTTCTCTATCTCAGTTATACTTTAATAACACTTGATGACACAAAAGCTCTGAGCGATTAAATCATATCAAATCTTCATTTCAGATTGAAGATTCATTCCATGGTATTGCCATCTTAAGTCTTTCCATTGTTATGGAATATCTGTCCATGTATTCAGGATAGTTTTCAGCCAGGGTGTATAATTTCCAGTGTGCCAGTCTTGTCATCCTCGTTACATCCATGGCAAAGTGTTGTATTCATGTTGACATTATTGAAAGGGAATTTTTTTTAATTCCCTTTCAGATTATTATCTGCTAATATATACAGAAAAAAACTGTGTAATCTATCGTTTTTATCAGTTTGGACAGCTTGATAGTTGTCTTTAATTTCTTTCCTTTCTCATACTTTAAGATTTTCCAGGCACCGTACATGTACTGCCTCACCCCTAATCTCAGTCATGTGTTCAAAGAACTTCTGTCCTTTATTTGTTTACTTATTTTTTGCAACATTGAATTCGTTTTGACTATGCTGGGTCTCTGCTGCAAGATGGAAGTTGCTAGGACCTCTGGACTGCAGTCTTGCATCTCTTATTGACCTCTTGTTGACCTCTGCAGAATCCTGGTTGGCGGGAGCTTGTTAGTTCCTTGTTCCTTACCAGGACCTCCTGTGGTAAGTGTTTTTCTCTTCTCTGTTGCCTGGTAAGGGTGGATGGTCATTGGCATCCCAAAGCTAGCTAGAAGTCAATTATTTAGGCAGGCTTGTGCATAGATATGGGAGAAGGCAATGGCACCCCACTCCAGTACTCTTGCGTGGAAAATCCCATGGATGGAGGAGCCTGGTAGGCTGCAGTCCATGGGGTCGCTAAGACTCGGGCACCACTGAACGACTTCACGTTCACTTTTCACTTTCATGCATGGGAGGAGGAAATGGCAACCCACTCCAGTGTTCTTGCCTAGAGAACCCCAGGGACTGCGGGGCCTGGTGGGCTGCCTTCTATGGGGTCGCACAGAGTTGGACACGACTGAAACGACTTAGCAACAGCGGCGGCGGCAGCAGCAGCAGAAGCAGTGCATCGATATCAAAAGGGCTGCAAACAGTCAGGAAGGATCACATATGTCACCGTGAAACACTACTTCTCCCCTTAGCCAAAGCTAACAAAAGATTTCTGTTCTAGGTCAACCTAGAAGAGATCACTTAAGAGGTAAAGAAACTTAAACTCCATTAGCAAAGGCAGTTCGACATCTCAAGAAAACTTGTGCTAGGCACAGAACTTTTTTCTGGGGGTCCACTTTCCCTACAACCTCCTTATCCCATTCTGTACCCATTCCTTTGCTTCTCCCATCCTGAAACTGCCACCTGTAAGACAGAACTACTTCGTTTTCCTTCCTCAAGTGCCATTGCATTCCACATACTTTCTTGTAATAACAAGTCATACATTTCCCTTCAGCAACCAAGAACTGACTTTTATATTGGCATTGGCTATAGCCCGCCCCCCTCCCCCCACCCCCAAGAACAGAACAAAACAAAACAAAACAATTGCTTTCGTACATTTAACATGTCAGGATGGTGCCAGACACTATTCATGGAGAGTCAAAAATCTCTTTTGTTTCTGTGTAAAAGGGAGGTCCTTTCAAGTCGTGAATGTTTCAGAACTTTCATTTATTTGGAAATGACCTAGCTATTCAATACACTGTCGTCACAAGGATAGAAACTCGGGTAACCAAAACACCTGGAGAAACGTTTGTTAGTTCAGTTCAGTTCAGTTGCTCAGTCGTGTCTGACTCTTTGGGACCCCATGGCCTGAAGGACGCCAGGCTTCCGTGACCGTCACCAGCTCCAGGGGCTTGCTCAAACTCATGTCCATCGAGTCAGTGATGCCATCCAACCATCTTACCCTCTGTCATCCCCTTCTCCTCTGCCTTCAATCAAGACTATGAGAGGCAGATATTTTAGAGTATAATTATTGTAAAGAGTTTGTCTAAAAGCTCATATCACATTTACATTTTTTACTTTTGTTGTTGTCGTTTCCAGGTAGTTTCTTGCTGACAAGCTTGTGACAGATATACTAATAGAGCAATTTTTACCTCAAAAGAAACCTAGGCACTATGAACATGTTGTGCTTAATGTTGTTGACTCTTAGACATGTCTATAATGGAGGAGCAAAACCAAAAATACTAGATATTTAATATTGACTAGTTCCCAGTTCACGGGACTCTGACATCCATTTAGGTCAATGTTTTCTGGTATTTCCAGCAGTTTGATTTGGAAGGGCTGCCTTGTCTTGAGACCATTGATATCAGAACACAGAACTTGAGCAATATTATCAAAAAACACAGGGCTCACACTGACACATACCTTAATCCAAACAGACAGACAAGACATCTTCCAGTTTTCCGCCTGAGATTTAAAATATTTCTTTGAGCCAGTCTTCTGGGGAGTGGGGGGATGGGGGTGGCAGTGAGGCAGGCTTGGGTAACAAGCTAATTGTTGGTCATTGCATATGCAAAGAACCAGCTTTCCGGGTTCCAAGGAAAAAAGTTTCCTTGGTAACCAACTTTGTCTGGTTCTATAGAATATGATGGCCCTCCTAGGTCAGGTCATCTTGCCTTTCTGTAGTCCTCGTTTTATCCCTAAATCATAGACAGCTTGGATTGTCTCTGTGGGGTGTATGTATTGTCCTCATGTTTGACCTGGCGGCAGCAGCGAGGTCCGAGAGCCTCTCCTGGAACCGGGAGTGGGGACGGGGCTCACCGCGAGCCACTGGTGAAGATAGGCAGCGCCCCTGGAGCACGGCAGTGGCGGGGCGAACCCGGGCGGCACAGGGCGGGTGTCGGCTCCTGGCTGGGGTGGGTGAGGGCTTCCCAGTTGTGCTCTCGGAGATGGCCACTGCGGCTGGAAACGCTCCGGGAGCGCAGCCAGGGCGGGGTAAACCTGGGCTGCACAGGTCGAGATTCCGCTCGCTGTGGGTGGGTGGTCGGTCCCTGTTATGCTCCCGGGGGTCGCCAATGTGACTGGGAAACCGCCGGGAGCCCGGCAGGGCCGGGGCGAAACCTGGCGGCGCGTGGCGGGGTGGGGGTCCGTTCGCAGCGGGGGTCGACTCCTGGCGGGGGTGGGGGAGGGCTTTCCAGATGTGCTGTTGGGGGTCGCCATTGCGGCTGGGAATGCCCATTTCGTGAACTCCTGGATCCCCAAGGATCGGCATCCATTGGCCACAGCGGAGGGGTGCGGAACACAGGTAAGGGAACGGGGACTGCGTGGAGCAGGGAACCATGTATTCCGCCCTGTGTTGGCAAAGTCTCAGAGCTCCCCAACCTGGCGGTCGCAGAAAGGCCTCGTCTTTGGGGTCAAGGCCTTTACCGCTCCACCCCTCTGCTGAAAAACCTCAGAGTCTGCGCGGTTTTCCCAAGCAGCCTAGTGTCCGCTGGAAGTCCAAGGGACAGAACCCTGAATTCTGGCCGGCTGGCCCAGCCCTGCTTCTGGCACTTTGTAGGCCAGCGGGCCCTGGAGCACCTGCTAGGATGGGAAAGGGAAGGGTACGCGAATTGCACCCTGGTGGCCGCCGAGGCAGCAAAGAAGTGGGGAGGGCACCTTACTGCCCTTTAATGGCAGACAGAATCTGTGGATGTCCTGCTGCGTGGGCCTTTTCATGGGGACCTTGTGCAATAAAAGTTTACCGGTGACCTTAGGGAACTTCCCAGTGTGCTTCTGACAGATGAGGGATGCTGTGGAGTTGGCGGGGCCTCTCAGGACTCTGCTGGGTTTGGCGCAATGGAAGAGGGCCTCATCTCCAGGGAAGGTAGGAACCTCAGGCTTCCTCTCCGTTTCGGACTCCGACCGCAGGGTCCCTGCAGATTTGGGACAAGAGAGTCAGGAATCGTCTTGTCTGAGGAAGGGAACTCCGCTTGCCTCTCGAGGTGCTCAGGGGGTCTCAGGCCCCTTGTTGAGCTGTGTGTGGAACCTGCGGGTGTTTCCGGACGATGCACGACAGTGACAGTGCCCCTTCGTGTTGTGCCTTCACCCACTAGCTTGCCTTCGAAGATGTGTCCGTGCCTCGGGTTCTTTTCAAGAGCGGACAGGGAAATTGGGGTCTTTCGGCATGTGGGACCACCCACGGGGCTAGTCTCAAATTTCCTAGTGAGGCCGGCTTCATCCTGAGATGTGCCGGGAAGGCCGGGGACCCTTCAAGACAACGCAGGGGGATCGACTCTCCTGTCGCCATCAGGAGGGGAGAAGGGGCTCAGATGAAGTGGGGCCAGAACACTCGGTGTTACACTCGAGGGAAACCGGCATGTGAGGGACTTTTGGGGGATGCATGAAAGGAGTCAGGTACCGTTTCGCACTTCAGGACAGAACCTAGGACTTCCCTTGAGACGCCGTAGCGGGCAAGGGCCTCATCTTGCGAAGACGTTGGAACCATGTGGATTTTCTCGAGTTGCGGCGGGATTCTAGAGTTACGACGGGGATTTCAGGCTTCCTCTTGTATTGGCCCCGAGAAGCCTAATCTTCCATTCGAGTTGCGAGGGAAAGCTGGGGGTTGCACTCGAGTCACTGCAGGGCCAAAGAGACCTCATCTATGTCTGTGTCCGGGACTTAACGTTCCTCTCAAGGGAAGACAGGGATCTCGGGGTGGCGTTCCAGACACCCCCGGGGAGTCAGGCCTCGTCTCGAGGGCAAGCAAAGGATGCCGCTCTCCTCTCAAGTCGTGACGCAGATCTCTTGGAGCCCACTGAGTGGCCTCAAGGGAGTCAGGATTCCTCTTCAGTTTGGAGAGAGGAATCGGGATTGCGCTCTGGGTAAGGCAGGAAAAGAAGGCCCTCACCTCGCGAGAACGGGGGCTTCTCAGGGGTTTCCTCGAGCTGCGGCGCCCGTGGGGGTTTTCTCACGAGGCAAGACGAGGATCTCAGGGAGCCTCTCGTGCGGTGCCTGGAAAGTCAGGTCTCCATGTGTGTGGCGAGGGGGAGCGCGTCATGGCTCTCGAGTCACGGGAGAGGACTAGGGCCTCGAGACACGTTGAAGAAGCACTCTCGAAGTCTTTCTCGGGGGGCGGCGGGAAACCCTCGTTTCCCTCGCCTTCTGCCGGGGACATTAGGGAACTTCCCAGGGTGTCTCTGAGAGTTGAGGGATACTGTGGAGTTTGCGGGGCCTCTCGGTTCTCCGCTGGGTTTCACGCAATGGAAGAGGGCCTCATCTCGAGGGGAGGCAGGAACCTCAGACTTCCTCTCTGTTTTGGACTCCGACATCAGGGTCCCTGCAGAGTTGGGACAGGAGAGTCAGGCTACTTCTTTTCTGAGGAATGGAACTCCGCTTGCCTCTCGAGTTGTTCATGGGTTTTCAGGCCCCTTGTCAAACTGTGTGTGGAATCTGCAGGTTTTTCCAGACGATGCACGGGGGTGTCAGTGACCCTTCGTTTTGTGTCTTCATCCACAGGGTTGCCTTCTAAGAGGTGTCCAGGCATCGGGTTCTTATGAAGAGCGGACCGGGAAATCGGGGTCGTTCAGCATTTGGCACCACCCACGTGGGTTGTCTCGAATTTCCTCATGAAACCGGCCTCATCCTGAGGGGTGCCGCGAAGGTCATGAAACTCTTCCAGACAAAGCAGAGGAATCGACCCTCCTGTGGCGATCAGGAGGGGAGAAGTGGCTCAGATGAAGTGCTGCTGGGAACCTCGGTGTTTCCCTCAAGTGAGACAGGTATGTCGGGTAACTTTTGGGGTCGCATAAAGCGTTCCAAGTACCGTTTCGCTCTTCAAAATGGAAAGTTGGACTTCTCTTGGGGTGCTCCAGCGTGCAAGGGCCTCATCTTGTAATGACTGCGGAACCACTTGGTTTTTCTCGAGTTGCGGTAGGATATTTGAGTTACCACAGGGAATTCATGCTTCCTATTGTGTTGGCCCACAAAAGTCTTATCTTCCATTCGAGATTCGAGGAATAGCTGGATGTGCGCTCTAGTCACTGAAGGCAAAAGAGACCCCTCCAAGGCTTGTTTGCAGAACCTAATGTTCATGTCAAGGCTCGACAGAAATCTCGGGGTTGCATTCCAGACTCACCTTGGAGTCAGGCCTCGTCTCGAGGGGAAGCAAAGGACTCTGCTCTCCTCTCGAGTCGGACGGGTATGTCTTGGAGCCCACTGAGTGACTTAAAGGGAGTCAAACCTCCTCTGGTGTTTGGAGGGAGGACATGGGATTGCTCTCCAGGCAATGCAGGAAATGAAGGCCCTCATCTCCCGATGACTGGGGCGTCTCGTAGGTTTTTTCGAGCTGTGGCGCTAGTGTGGGGTTTCTCACGAAGTAAGACTGGGAGCTCAGTGAGCCTCTCACGTTGTGCCAGGGCAGTCAGGTTTCTATGCGCGTGGCTAGGGGGAGCGCGTCATTGCTCTCGAGTCATGGTAGGGGAATCGCACCTCAAGATGCGTTGAAGAAGGACTCTCGAGGTCTTTTACGGGTTGGGGCAGGAAACCCTTGGTTCCCTCAACTTGTGCCGGTGATCTCAGGAAGGTCTAAGGGTGCCTCTGAGAAGTCAGGGATACTGTGCAGTTGGGAGGGGCCTCTCGGGACTCCACTGGGTTCGGTGCAATGGAAGAGGGCCTCATCTCGAGTGGAGGCAGGAAACTCATGTTTCCTCTCCTGACTTCCCCTGGGCCAGGTCTGACTCGGATCGCAGTTTCGCTGCAGAGTTCGAACAGGAGAGTCAGGCCTCGTCTTGTGTGGAGGAATGGAACTCTGCTTGCCTCTCCAGTTGTTCACGGGGTGACAGGTCACTTCTCGAGCTGTGTGGTACCTGCGGGTTTCTCCGGACGATAACCGGGGGTGTCAGTGCCCCTTCGTGTTGTGCCTTCATCAAAAGGGTTATCTTCAAAGAGGTGTCCAGGCATTGGGATCTTATCAAGAGCGAACCGGGTAATCGGGGTCTTTCGGCATGTGTCACCATCCACGAGGCTATGTCTCGAATATCCTCGTGAGACCGGCCTCATCCTGAGATGCACCGCGAAAGGCGGAAACCCCTTCAAGACAAAACAGCGTAATCGACCCTCCTGTCGCGTTCAGGAGGGGAGAAGGGGCCCAGATGTAGTGGTGCCGGGAACCTCGGTGTTCTCCTCGAGTCAGACCAGTGTGTCGAGGAACTTTTGAGGTCGCATCAAGAGTGCCAATACCGTTTCGCACTTCAAGACGGAACGTGGGACTTCTCTTGAGACGCTGTAGGGGGCAAGGGCCTCATCTTGGGATGACGGGGGAACCACGTGGCGTTTCTCGAGTTGTGGCGGGATTCTCGAGTTTCGACGGGGAATACAGTCTTCCTCATGTGTTGGCCCAGGGAAGTCCTATCTTCCATTCGAGTTTAAAGGGAGAGCTGGGGATTGCCCTCGAGTCACTGCAGGGCAAAATAGACCTCATCTAGGCTTGTGTCCAGGACTTAATGCTCGTCCCTAGGGGCGACAGGGAACTTGGGGTTGCATAACAGACTCACCCGGGGAATCAGGCCTCGTCTCGAGGGGAAGCAAAGAACTCCGCTGTCCTTTTGAGTTGCGATGGGTATCTCTTGGAGCCCACTGTGTGCCCTAAAGGGAGTCAAGCCTCCTGTGCTGTTTGGATAGAGGACTCGGGATTCCTCTCCAGGCCATGCAGGAAAAGAAGGCCCTCATCTCGCGATGACGGTGGCGTCTCGTGGGTTTTCTAGACTGCAGCGCTAGTTCCAGGTTTCTGACGAGGTACGAGAGGGAGCTCAGGGAGCCTCTCGTGTGGCGCCAGGGAAGTCAGGTCCCCATGAGATGGCTAGGGGGAGTTCGTCATTGCTCTCGAGTCATGGTAGGGTAATCGGGCCTCAAGACGGGTTGAAGAAGGACTCTCGAGGTCTTTCTCGGGTCACTGCATAAAACCCAGGGTTCCCTTGACTTGTGCCTGCGACCTCAGAGAGCTTCTCAGAGTGCCTCTGAGAAGTCAGGGATACTGTGCAGTTTAGAGAGGCCTCTCGAGACTCCTCCGCATTTGGTGGAATGTAAGAGGGACTCATCTCGAGTTGAAGCAGGAACCTCAGTGTTCCTCTCCATTTCGGACTCAGATCGCAAGGTCCCTGCATGTTGGTACAGGAGAGTCAGGCCTCGTCTTTTCTGGAGGATGGGACTCCTCTTGCCTCTCGAGTTGTTCTCGAGGTGACAGGCCACTTGTCGAGTTGTGTATGTAACCTGCCCGTTTTTCCGGATGATGCACAGGTGTGTTAGTGCCCCTTCGTGTTGTACCTTCATACTCAAGGCTGCCTTCCAAGAGGTGTCCGAGCATCAGACTCTTATCAAGAGCGGACCGGGAAATTGGAGTCTTTCAGCAAGTGGCACCACCCACAAAGCTACGTATCGAATTTCCCCATGAGACCGGCCTCATCCTGAGTTGTGCAGGGAAGGTCGGGCCCCCTTGCAGACAAAGCAGGGGAATCGACCCACCGGTCACGATCAGGAGGGGAGAAGGGGCTTAAATGAAGTGGTGCCGGGAACCTCGGTGTTCCCCTTGAGTGAGACCGGCGTGTTGGGGGACTTTTGGGGTCGCATCAAGGGTGCCAAGTACCGTTTCGCACTTCAAGACGGAACCTGGGACATCTTTTGAAACGCTGTAGCGGGCAAGGGCCTCATCTTGCGATGACGGGAGAACCACGTGGTTTTGCTCGAGTTGCAGCGGGATTCTCGAGTTATGACCAGGAATTTAGGCTTCCTCTTGTTGGCCTTGAAATCCAATCTTCCATTCGGGTTGCGAGGGGGAGCTGGGGATTGCACTAGAGTCACTGCAGGGCAAAAGAGACCTAATCTAGGCTTGTGTCCTGGATCTAATGTTGCTCTCCAGGGGCGACAGGGATCTCGGGTTTGCATTCCAGACTCATCCGGGGAGTCAGTTCTCACCTCGAGGGTAAGCAAAGAATTCCGCTCTCATCTCGAGTCGCGATGGGTATCTCTTGGAGCCCAGTGTGTGTACTAAAGGGAGTCAAGCCTCCTGTGGAGTTTGGAGAGAGGACTCGGGATTGGACTCCAGGCCATGCAGGAAAAGAAGGCCCTCATCTCGAAATGACGGTGGCATCTCGTGGGTTTTCTCGAGCTGCGGCGCCAGTGTGGGGTGTCTCATGAAGTACCACGGGGATCTCAGGGAGCCTCTTGTGTGGCGCCAGGAAAATCCAGTATTCCATTCGAGTTGCAAGTTAGAACTGGGGGTTGCTCTCCAGTCACTGCAGGGCAAAATAGACCTCATCTACGCTTGTGTCCAGGACCTAGTGTTCCACTCCTGGGCCGACAGGGATCTCAGGGTTGCATTCTCGACTCACCCGGAGAGTCAGGCCTCGTCTTGAGGGGGAAAAAAGGACTCCACTCTCCTGTCGAGTCGCGACGGGTATCTCTTGGAGCCCACTGCGTGGCGTAAAGGGAGTGAAGCCTCCTATGGAGTTTGGAGAGATGACTCGGGATTGTTTTCCTGGCCATGCAGGAAAAAAGGCCCTCATCTCGCGATGACGGGGGCGTCTCGTGGGTTTTCTCCAGCTGCGGCGCCAGTATCAGATTTCTCACGAGGTACGACGGGGAGTTCAGAAAGCCTCTCGTGTGGTGCTAGGGACGTCAGGTCTCCGTGTGTGTGGTGAAGGGGAGTGCGTGATTGCTCTCGAGTCATAGTAGGCGAATCTGGCCTCAAGACGCATTGAAGAAGGACTCTCGAGGTCTTTCTCGTGTTGCGGCAGGGAACCCTGGGTTCCCTCGACTTGTGTCGGTGACCTCAGGCAACTTCTCAGGGTGCCTCTGAGAAGTCAGGGACACTGTGGATTTGGGAGGGGCCTTTCGTTAATCAACTGGGTTTGGTGCAATCGAAGAGGGCCTCATCTCGAATGGAGGCAGGATCCTCAGGGGTCCTCTCCATTTCTGACTCGGGTCGCAGATACCTGCCGAGTATGGACAAGAGAGTCACGCCTCGTCTTCTGTGGAGGAATGGATCTCCGCTTGCCTTTTGAGTTGTTCACAGAGTGACAGGCCACTTGTTGAGCTGAGTGTGGAACCTGCGGTTTTTTCCGGACGATGCACAGGGGTGTTAGTGCCCCTTCGTGTTGTGCCTTCATCCACAGGGTTGCCTTCAAAGAGGTGTCCGGGCATCGGGTTCTTTTCAAGAGCGTACCAGAAAACTGGGGCTTTCAGCATGTGGTACCATCCACGAGGCTACGTGTCGAATTTCCTCGGGAGACCGGCCTCATCCTGAGGTTCGCCGGGAAGGTAGGGAACCCCTTGCAGACAAAGCAGGGGAATCGAACCACCGGTCGCGATCAGAAGGGGAGAAGGGGCTCAGATGAAGTGGTGCCGGGAACCTCGGTGGTCCCCTCGAGTGAGACCGGTATGTCACGGCACTTTTGAGGTCGCATCAAGGGTGCCAAGCATAGTTTCGCACTTCAAGACGGAACGTGGGAATTCTCTGGAGATGCTGTAGCGGGCAAAGGCCTCATATTGCGATGACGAGGGAAACACGTGGTTTTTCTCGAGTTGAGGCGGGATTCTCGAGTTACAACGGGGAATTCAGGCTTCCTCTTGTGTTGGCCCAGGAAGTCCAATCTTCCATTCAACTTGTCAGAGAGAGCTGTGGGTTGCTCTCGAGTCACTTCAGGGCAAAGAGTCCTCATCTAGGCTTGGGTCCAGGACGTAGTGTTCCTCTCCAGGGGCAACAGGGATATCGGGGTCTCATTCCAGTCTCACCCGGTGGGTCACGCCTCGTCTCGAGTGGAAGCAAAGGACTCCACTATCCTCTCGAGTCGGGACGTGTAACTCTTGGAGCCCAATGAGTGGCCTAAAGGGAGTCAAGCGTCCTGTGTAGCTTGGACAGAAGGTTCACGCTTGATCTGCATACCATGCAGTTAAAGATGGCCCTCCTCTCGTGATGACGGGAGCGTCTCATGGGTTTTTCTCGAGCTGTGGCGCCAGTGTGGGGTTTCTCACGAGATATGATGGGGAGCTCAGGGAGCCTCTCGTGCGGTGCCAGAGAAGTCAGGCCTCCATAAGTGTGGCCAGGCAGATCGCGTCATTGCTCTGGAGTCATGGGAGGGACTAGGGCCTCAAGACGCATTTAAGAAGGACTCTCGAGGTCTTTCTTGGGTTGGGGCGGGAAACACTCGTTTCCCTCGACCTCTACCGTGGACCTTAGGGAACTTCCCAGGTGCCTCTGATAGGTAAGGGATACTGAGTAGTTAGAGGGGCCTCTCGGGACTCCACTAGGTTTGACGAAATGAAAGAGGGCCTCATCTTGATTGGAGGCAGGAACCTCAGGCTTCCTCTCCATTTCTGACTCCGACTGCAGTGTCCCTGCAGGGTTGGGACAGGAGAGTCAGGCCTCGTCTTGTCTGAGTAATGGAACTCTGCTTGCCTCTCGAGTCGTTCAGTGGGTCTCAGGCCCCTTGTCGAGCTGTGTGTGGAACCTGCGGGTGTTTCCAGAAGATGCACGGTGGTGTCATTGCCCCTTCATTTGGTGCCTTCCCCCACAGGGTTGCCTTCAAAGAGGTGTCCGAGCATCGGGTTCATTTCAAGAGCGGACCGGGAAATCGAGGTCGTTCAGCATGTGGCACCACCCACGTGGCTCATCTCGAATTTCCTCTTGAGACCAGCATCATCCTGAGGTGCGCCGGGAAGGCCGGGAACACCTTCCACACAAAGAAGGGGAATCGACTCTCCTGTCGAGATCAGGAGGGGAGATGGGGCTCAGATGAAGTGGGGCCAGGACTCTAGGTGTTCCACTCGAGGGAACCCGGCGTTTCAGGGAACTTTAGGGGTCGCATCAAGGGAGCCAAGTACCGTTTCCCACTTCAGGACGGAACATGGGACTTCCCTGGAGACGCTGTAGCGGGCAAGGGCCTTATCCTGTGAAGACGTTGGAACCACGTCGTTTTTCTCGAGTTGCGTCTGGATTCTCGAAAACGACGGGGATATCAGGCTTCCTCTTGGATTGGCCCTGGGAAGCCCAATCTTCCCCTGGAGTTGCGAAGGAAAGCTGGGGGTTCTGCTCGAGTCACTACAGGGCCAAAGAGACCTCATCGAGGCGTGTGTCCAGGACCTAATATTCCTCTCAAGGGAAGACAGGGATCTCGGGTTTCCATTCCAGACTCCCCTGGGGAGTCAGGCCTCGCCTCGAGGGGAAGCAGAGGACTCCGCTTTCCTCTCAAGTCGCGACACGGATCTCTTGGAGCCCAATGAGTGGACTCAAGGGTGTCGAGCCTCCTCTTCAGTTTGGAGAGAGGACTCGGGATTGCTCTCCAGGCCGGACAGGAAAAGAAGGCCTCATCTCGCAATGACGGGGGCGTCTCATGGGTTTCCTCAGGCTGTGGCGCCCGTGGGGGTTTTCTCACGAGGCACGACGAGGACCTCAGGGAGCCTCTCGTGCGGCGCCAGGGAACTCATGTCTCCATGCGCATGGCGAGGGGGAGCTGGTCATCACTCTCGAGTCATGGGAAATGACTAGGGCCTCAAGACGCGTTGAAGAAGGACTCTCGAGGTCTTTCTCGGGTGGCGGCGGGAAACCCTCGTTTCCCTCGACTTCTGCAGGGGACTATAGGGAACTTCCCAGGGTGCCTCTGAGAGGTGAGGGATACTGTGGAGTTGGCAGGGCCTCTCGGGACTCTGCTGAGTTCAGCGCAATGGAAGAGTGCCTCATCTCGAGGGGAGGCAGGAACCTCAGGTTTCCTCTCCGATTCTGACTCCGACTGCACGGTCCGTTCAGTGTTGGGACAGGAGAGTCATGCCACGTCTTGTCTGAGGAATGGAATTCTGGTTGCCTCTCGAGTTGTTCCGGGAGTCTCAGGCCCCTTGTCGAGCTGTGTGTAGACCCTGCGGGTTTTTCTGGATGATGCACGAGGGTGTCAGTGCCCCTTCGTGTTGTGCCTTCACTCACAGGGTTGCCTTTGAAGAGGTGTCCGGGCATCGGGTTCTTATCAAGAGCGGACCGGAAAATCAGGGTCGTTCGGCACGTGGCACCTCACACATGGCTAGTCAAGAATTTCCTCCTGAGACCGGCCTCATCCTGAGGTGCACCAGGAAGGCCGGGAACCCCTTCCAGAGAAAGCAGGGGAATCGACTCTGCTGTCACGATCAGGAGGGGAGAAGGGGCTCAGATGAAGTGGTGCCTGGACCCTCGGTGTTCCCCTCGAGGGAACCCAGCGTGTCGGGGAACTTTTGCGGTCGCATCAAGGGTGTCAAGTACCGTTTCGCACTTAAGGACGGAACATGGGACTTCCCTGGAGACGCCCGGAACTTCGGTGTTCCCCTGGAGTGAGACCGGTAGGTTGGGGAACTTTGGGGTCGCATCAAGGGTGCCAAGTAGCATTTCGAACTTTAAGATGGAATGTGGGACTTCTGTTGAGACTCTAGCTGGCAAGGGCCTCATATTGCGATGAAGGGGGAACCACATGGTTTTTAAGACTTGAGGCTGAATTCTCGAATTACGATGGGAAATTCAGACTTCCTCTTGTGTTGACCGTGGGAAGACCAATCTTCCATTCAAATTGTGAGGGAGAGATGGAGGTTGCTCTCGAGTCACTGTAGGGCAAAATAGACCTCATCTAGGCTTGTGTCTAGGACATAATGTTCCACTCCAGGGGCGACAGGGATCTCGGGGTTGCATTCCAAACTCACCAGGGGAGTCAGGCCTCGTCTCCAGGGAAGCAAAGGACTCCGCTCTCCTCTCGAGTTGCACCGGGTATTTCTTGGACCCAACTGAGTGGCCTAAAGGGAGTCAATCCTCCTGTGAAGTTTGGAGAGAGGACCAGGGATTGCTCTCCAGGTCAGGCAGGAAAAGAAGGCCCCCAACTCTCCTTGACGGGGGCATCTTGTGGCTTTTCTCGAACTGCGGCGCCACTGTGGGTTTTCTCACGAGGTATGATGGGGTACTCAGGGAGCCTCTTGTGTGGTACTAAGGAAGTCAGTTTTCCTGCTTGTGGCGATGGGAGCGTGTCCTTGCTCTGGAGTCATGGTAGGGGAATCGGGCATCAAGAAACGTTGAAAAAGGACTCTCCAAGTCTTTCTCGGGTTACTTCAGGAAACTCTGGGTTCCCTCGACTTGTGCCAGTGACCTCAGGTAGCTTCTCAGGGAGCCTCTGAGAATTCAGGGATACTGTGGTGTTGGGAGGGGCCTCTCGGGACACCACTGAGTTTGGTTCAATGGAAGAGAGCCTCTTCTCTAGTTGAGGCAGGAACCTCAGGGTTCCTCTCCATTTCTGACTCCGATCGCAGGGTCCCTGAAGAGTTGGGACAGGAGAGTAAGGCCTCGTCTTGTGTGAAGGAATGCAACTTCACTTGCCTCTCGAGTTGTTCACGGGGTGACAGTCCACATTTGGAGCTGTGAGTGGAATCGGCGGGTTTTTCCAGACGATGCATGGGGATGTCAATGTCCCTTCATGTTGTGCCTTCATCCAAAGGGTTGCCTTCGAAGAGATGTCCGGGCGTCAGGTTCTTATCTAGAGTGGACCGGGAATTCGGGATCTTTCAACATGTGGCACCAACCATGAGGCTACTTTTCGAATTTCCTCATGAGACCGGCCTCATCCGGAGGTTCATGGGGAACGTCGGGAACCCTTGCAGAAAAAGCATGGGAATCGACCCTCCTGTCGCGATCAGGAGGGGTGAAGGGGCTCACAGGAAGTGGTGCCGTGAACTTTGGTGTTTCCCTCGAGTGAGACCGGTATGTCAGGGAACTTTGGGGGTCGCATCAAGGGTGCCAAGTACCGTTTTGTACTTCAGGATGGAACGTGGGACTTCTCTTGATACGCTGTAGTGGCCAAGGGCCTCATCTTGTGATGACGGGGGAGCCACGTGGTTTTTCTCAAGCTGCGGCGGGATTCTCGAGTTACAACGGGGAATTCAGGCTTCCTCTTGTGTTGGCCCAGGGAAGTCCAATCTTCCATTCGATTTGCAAGGGAGAGCTGGCGATTGCTCTCTAGTAACTGCAGTGCAAAATAGACCTCATCTAGGCTTGTGTCCAGGACCGAGTTTTCCTCTCCAGGTGCGACAGGAACTCGGGGTTGCATTCCAGACTCACACGGGGAGTCAGGCCTCATCTCGAGGGGAAGCAAAGGACTCCGCTCTCCCTTCAAGTCCTGACAGGTATCTCTTGGAGCCAACTGAGAGGCCTAAAGAGAGTCAAGCCTCCTGTGGAGTCTGGAGAGAGGACTCGGTTTTGCTATCCATGCCAGGCAGGAAAGAAGTCCCTCATCTCGTGATGACGGGGGCGTATCGTGGGTTCTCTCGAGCTGCGGTGCCTGAATGGGGTTTCCAAAGACGTACGACGGGGAGCTCAGGGAGACTCTCTTCAGGCGTCAGGGAAGTCAGGTCTCCATGCGCATGGCAATGGGGAGCGGGTCTTTGCTCTCGAGTCATGGTAGGGGAATCGGGCCTCAAGACGCGCCGAAGGACTCTCAAGGTCTTTCTCGGGTCGCAGCAGGAAACCCTAGGTTCCCTCGACTTGTGCCGGTGACCTCAGGTAGATTCTCAAGGTGCCTCTGAGAATTCAGGGATACTGTGGAGTTGGGAGGGGCCTCTCGCGACTCATCTGGGTTTGGTGCAATGCAAGAGGGCCTCATCTCGAGTTGAGGCAGGAACCTCAGGTTTCCTCTCCATTTCTGACTCGGATGGCAGGGTCCCTGAAGAGTTGGGACAGGAGAGTCAGGCCTCGTCTTGTGTGGAGGAAACGAACTCTGCTTGCCTATCGAGTTGTTCACGGGGTGACATTCCACTTGTCGAGCTGTGTGTAGAACCTGCGGGTTTTTCTGGACGATGCACGGGAGTTTTAGTAACCCTTCTGTTGTGCCTTCATCCACAGGGTTGCCTTCGAAGTGGTGTCCGGGCATCGGGTTCTTATATAGAGCGGACCACACAATCGGGGTCTTTCGGCATGTGGCACCACCCACGAGGCTACGTCTCGAATTTCCTCCTGAGAAAGGCCTCATCCTTAGGTGCGCCGGAATGGGCGGGAACTCCTTCCAGACAAAGCAGGGGAATTTACCCTCCTGTCGTGATCAGGAGGGGAGAAAGTGATCAGATGAAGTGGTGCCGGGAACTTCGGTGTTCCCCTCGGTGAGAACGGTGTGTTGGGGAACTTTTGGGGTTACATCAAGGGTGAAAAGTAGCATTTCGCACTTCAAGACGGAACGTGGGACTTCACTTGAGACGCTGTAGCGGGCCAGGGCCTCATCTTGGGATGACGAGTGAACCACGTGGTTTTTCTCGCATTGCGGCGGGAGTCTCGAGTTTCGACGGGGAATTCAGATTTCCTCCTGTGTTGGCCCATGGAAGTCCAATCTTTCATTCGAGTTGCGAGGGTGAGCTGGGATCCCACTCGAGTCACTGCAGGGCAAAATAGACCATATCTAGGCTTGTGTCCAGGACCGAATATTCCTCTCCATGGGTGACAGGGATCTCGGGGTGGCATTCCAGACTCACCCGGGAAGTCCGGCCTTGTTTCTAGAGGAAGCAAAGTACTCCGCTTTCCTCTCGAGTCGCGACGGGTACCTATTGAGCGCACTGGGTAGCCTTAGTGAGTCAAGCCTCCCGTGGAGTTTGGAGAGACGACTCGGGATTGCCCTCCAGGCCATGCAGTTAATGATGGCCCTCATCTCACGATAACGGGGGCGTCTCGTGGGTTTTCTCGAGCTGCGGCGCCAGTGTGGGGTTTCTCACGAGGTACGACGGGGACCTCAGGGAGCCTCTCGTGAGGTGCCAGGGAAGTTAAGCCTCCATGCGCATGGGTACTGGGAGTGCTTCATTGCTCTTGAGACATGGTAGGGGAATCGGGCCTCAAGACGCATCAAAGAAGGACTGTCCAATCTTTCTCGGGTTGCGGCAGGAAACCCTGGGTTCCATCGACTTGTGCCGGAGATCTCAGGGAGCTTGTCAGGGTGCCTCTGAGAAGTCAGGGACACTGTGGGTTGGAGGGACCTCTCGGGACTCCAGTGGTTTTGGTGCTATGGAAGAGGGCCTCATCTTGAATTGAGGCAGGAACCTCAGGGTTCCTCTCCATTTCTGATTCGGATTGCAGGGTCCCAGCAGATTTGGGACAGGAGAGTCAGGCCTCGTCCTGTGTGGAGAATGGAACTCAGCTTGCCTCTCGAGTTGTGCACGGGTTGACAGACCACGTGTCGAGCTGTGTGTGGAACCTGTAGGTTTTTCCAGACGATGCACGGGTGTGTCTGTGCCCCTTCGTGTTGTGCCTTCATCCACAGGGTTGCCTTCTAAGGGGTGTCCAGGCATCAGGTTCTTATCAAGAGCGGACCGGGCAATCGGAGTCTTTCGGCATGTGGCACCACCCACGAGGCTACGTCTCGAACTTCCTCGTGAGACCGGCATCATCCTGAGGTGCGCCGTTAAGGTCGGGAAACCCTTGCAGACAAAGCAGGGGAATCGACCCTCCTGTCGTGATCAGGAGGGGAGAAGGCGCTCAAAAGAAATGGTGCCGGGAACTTCGGTGTTCCCCTCAAGTGAGACCGGTATGTTGGGGAACTTTTGGGGTCGCATCAAGGGTGCCAAGTACTGTTTCGCACTTCAAGATGGAACGTGGGACTACTCTTGAGACGCTGTAGTGGGAAAGTGCCTCATATTGCGATGATGGGGCAACCACTTGGTTTTTCTCCAGTTACGGCGGGATTCTCGAGTTACGACGGGGATTTCAGGCTTCCTCTTGTGTTGGCCCAGGGAAGTCCAATCTTCAATTCGAGTTGCGAGGGAGAGCTGGGGATTGCGCACAAGTCACTGTAGGGAAAAAGAGACCTCATCTTGGCTTGTGTCCAGGATCTAATGTTCCTCTCCAGGGGCGACAGGGATCTCGGGGTTGCATTCCAGACTCACCCGGGGAGTCAGGCCTCGTCTCGAGGGGAAGCAAATGACTCCACTCTCCTCTCGAGTCGCGACGGATATCTCTTGGAGCCCACTGAGTGGCCTACAGGGAGCCAAGCTTCCTGTGGATTTTGGAGAGAGGACTCGGTATTGCTCTCCAGGCCATGCAGAAAAAGAAGGCCCTCATCTCGCGATGACAGGGGCATCTCATTGGTTTTCTCGAGCTGAGGCACAAGTGTGGTGTTTCCCTCGTGGTAAGGCTGGGAGCTCAGGGAGCATCTTGTGCGGCGCCAGGGAAGTCAGGTCTCCATGCGCGTGGCGAGGGGGAGTGCGTCATTGCTCTCTTGTCATGATAGGGGATTTTGACCTCAAGACGCATTGAAGAAGGACTCTCAAGGTCTTTCTCAGGTTGTGGCAGGAAACCATGGGTTCCCTCGACTCATGCATGTTACGTCAGGGAGCTTCTCAGGTGCCTATGTGAAATCAGGGATACTGTGGAGTTGGGAGTGACCTCTCGGAACTCCACTGGGTTTGGTGAAATGGAAAAAGGCATCATCTTTAGATAAAGCAGGAACATCAGGTTTCCTCTTCATTTCTGCCTTGGATCGCATGTTCCTGCAGAGTTGGGAGAGGAGAGTCAGGACTCATCTTGTGTGGAGGAATGGAAATCCGCTTGCATCTCGAGTTGTTCACGGGGTGACAGGCCTCTTGTAGAGCTGTATGTGGAACCTGCGGGTTTTTCCAGACGATGCACAGGGGTGTCAGTGCCCCTTTTGTTGTACCTTCATCCACAGGGTTGTCTTCAAAGAGGTGTCTGGTCATCGGGTTCTTCTCAAGAGTGTACTGGGAAATCGGGGTCTTTCGGCATGTGGCACCCCCCATGAGGCCACGTCTCGAAATTTCCCATGAGTCCGGCTTCATCCTGAGGTGCGCCGTGAATGTCGGGAACTCCTTTAAGTCAAAGCAGGGGAATCGACCCTCTTGTCGCTATCAGGAGGGGAGAAGGGGCTCAAAAGAAGTGGTGCCGGGAACCTCGGTGTTCCCCTCAAATGAAACCGGTGTGTCGGGGAACATTTGGGGTCGCATTAAGGGTGCCAAGTAACGTTTTGCACTTCAACACAGAACGTGGGACTTCTCTTGAGACACCGTAGTGAGCACGGGCCCCATCTTGTGATGACGGGGGAACCACGTGGTTTTTCTCGAGTTGCGGCAGGGAATTCAGGCTTCCTCTTGTGTTGGCCCAGGGAAGTCCAAATTTCCATACGAGTTGAGAGCTAGAGCTGGGGGTTGGCTCGAGTTATTGCAGGGCAAAAGAGACCTCATCTAGGCTTGTGTCTAGGACCTAATGTTCCTTTCAAGGGGCAACAGGGATCTCGGAGTTGCATTCCAGATCCTCCCGAGGAGTCAGGCCTCTTCAAGAGGGTAATGAATGGACTCCCCTCTCCTCTTGAGTCGCGACGGGTATCTCTTAGAGCCCATTGTGTGGCCTAAAGGGAGTCAAGCCTCCTGTGGAGATTGGAGAGAGGACTCGGGATTGCTCTCCAGGCCATGCAGGAAAAGAAGGCCCTCATAACGTGATGACGGGGGCGTCTTGTGCATTTTCTCGAGGTGCGGTGCAAGGATGGGGTTTCTCACAAGATACGATGGGGAGCTCAGGGAGTCTCTCGTATGGTGACAGGAAAGACAGGTCTCCATGCACGTGTGGAGGGGGAGCGCGTCATTGCTCTCGAGTCATGGTAGGGGAATCGGGCCTCAAGAGGCGTTGAAGAACGACTCTCAAGGTCTTTTTCCGGTTGCGGCAGGAAACCCTGGTTTTTCTCGACTTGTGCTGGTGACCTCAGGGAGCTTAACATGGTGCCTCTGAGAAGTCAGGGATTCTGTGGAGTTGGGAGGGGCCACTCGGGACACCACTGGGTGTGGTATAATGCAAGAGGGCCTCATCTCGTGTTGAGGAAGGAACCTCAGGGTTCCTCTCCATTTCAGACTCCGATCTCAGGATTCCTGCAGAGTTGGGACAGGAGAGTCAGGCCTCGTATTCTGTGGAGAAATGAAACTTAGCTTGCCTCTCGAGTTGTTCACGAGGTAACAGGTCACTTGTCGAGCTGTATGTGGAACCTGCAGAATTTTCCAAAAGATGCACGGGTGTGCAGGGCCCCTCCTTGTTGTGCCTTCATCCAACGGGATGCATTCGAAGAAGTGTACGGGCATCGGGTTCTTATTAATAGCGGACCAGGAAATGGGGTCTTTCCGTATGTGGCACCACCAACGAGGCTACATCTCCAATTTCCTCGTGAGACCGGCCTCATCCTGAGGTGCGCTGGGAAGATCGGTAACGCCTTCCAGACAAAGCAGGAGAATCGACACTCCTGTTGCAATCAGGAGGGGAGAAGGGGCTCAAATGATGTGGTGTGGGGAACATGGGTGTTCCCCTCGAGTGAGGCATGTATGTTGGGGAACTTTGGGGGTGCCATCATGGGTGCCAAGTACTGTTTTGCACTTCAGTGGGAACGTGGACATCTTTTGAGACGCTGTGGAGGGCAAGGGGCTCATGCTGCGAAGACGATGGAACCACGTGGTTTTTCTCGAGTTGTGGCGGGATTCTCGAGTTATGATGGGGATTTCAGGCTTCCTCTTGTGTTGGCCCTGGGAAGCCCAAACTTCCCTTCGAGTTGCGAGCGAAAGCTGGGGGTTGTGCTCGAGTCACTGCAGGGCCAAAGAGACCTCATCTAGGCATGTGTCCAGGACCTAATAGTCCTCTCATGGAAAGACAAGGATCTCGGGATCGCACTCCAGACTCCCCCGGGGAGTCAGGCCTCGCCTCGAGGGGAAGCAAAGGACTGGGCTCTCCTCTCGAGCCACGACGCGGATCTCTTGGAGCCCACTGAGTGGCCTCAAGGGAGTCAAGCCTCCTCTTCAGTTTGGAGAGAGGACTCGGAATTGCTCTCCAGGCCAGACAGGAAAAGAAGGCCCTCACCTCGAGAGGACGGGTGAGTCTCAGGGGTTTCCTCGAGCTGCGGCGCCCGTGGGGGTTTTCTCACAAGGCACGACGAGGATCTCAGGAGCCTCTCGTGCGGCGCTAGGGAAGCCAGGTCTCCATGGGGGAGGCGAGGGGGAGCGCGTCTTTGCTTTCTACTCCAGGGAGGGGACTAGGGCCTCAAGACACGTTGAAGAAGGACTCTCGAGGTCTTTCTCGGGTGGCGACGGGAAACCCTCGATTCCCTCGACTTCTGCCGGAGACCTGAGGGAACTTCCCAGGGAGCCTCTGAGAGGTGAGGGATGCTGTGGAGTTGGCGGGGCCTCTGGGGACTAAGCTGGGTTTGGCGCACTGGAAGAGGGCCTCATCTCGAGGGGAGGCAGGAACCTCAGGCTTCCTCTCCGTTACGGACTCCAACTTCAGGGTCCCTGCAGAGTTGGGACAGGAGAGTCAGGCCTCGTCTTGTCTGAGGAAGGGAACCCCGCTTGCCTCTCGAGTTGCTCAGGGGGTCTCAGGCCGCTCGTCGAGCTGTGTGTGGAACCCGCGGGTGATTGCCGACGATGCACGGGGGTGGCAGTGCCCCTACGTGTTGTGCCTTCACCCACAGGGTTGCCTTCGAAGAGGGGTCCGGGCCTCGGGTCCTTCTCAAGAGCGGACCGGGGAATCGGGGGCGTTCGGCATGTGGCCCCACCCACGTGGCTCGTCTCGAATTTCCTCGTGAGACCGGCCTCATCCTGAGGTGCGCCGGGAAGGCCGGGAACCCCTTCCAGACCACGCAGGGGAATCGCCTCTCCTGTCGCGATCAGGAGGGGAGAAGGGGATCAGAGGAAGCGGTGCCGGGACCCTCGGTGTTCCCCTCGGGGGACCCCGGCGTGTCGGGGCACTCTTGGGGGTTGCAGGAAGGCTGTCAGGGACCGTTTCGCCCTTCAGGGCGGAACAGGGGACTTCCCTTGAGACGCCGTCGCGGGCAAGGGCTTCATCTTGCCAAGAGGTGTGAACCACGTGGTTTTTCTCGAGTTGCGGCGGGATTCTCGAGTTACGACGGGGATCTCAGCCTTCCCCTTGGGTTGGCCCTGGGAAGCCCAATCTTCCCCTCGGGTTGTGAGGGAAAGCTGGGGGTTGCGCTCGGGTCAGTGCAGGGCCGAAGAGACCTCACCTAGGCGTGTGTCCGGGACCTAATATTCCTCTCCAGGGAAGGCAGGGATCTCGGGGTTGCATTCCAGGCTCCCCCGGGGAGTCAGGCCTCGTCTCGAGGGGAAGCCAAGGACTCCGCTCTCCTCTCGAGCCGCGACGCGGGTCTCTTGGAGCCCCCTGAGCGGCCTCAAGGGAGTCCAGCCTCCTCTTCCGTTTGGAGCGAGGACCCGGGATTGCTCTCCAGGCCATGCAGGAAAAGAAGGCCCTCAGCTCGCGAGGACGGGGGCGTCTCAGGGGTTTCCTCGAGCTGCGGCGCCCGTGGGGGTTTTCTCCCGAATCAAGACGAGGATCTCAGGGAGCCACTCGTTCGCTGCCAGGGAAGTTAGGTCTCCATGCGCGTTGCGAGGGGGAGCGCGTCCTGGCTCTCGAGTCACGGGAGGGAACTAGGGCCTCGAGACGCGTTGAAGAAGGACTCTCGAGGTCTTTCTCGGGGGGCGGCGGGAAACCCTCGTTTCCCTCGCCTTCTGCCGGGGATCTTAGGGAACTTCCCAGGGTGCCTCTGAGAGGCGAGAGATCCTGTGGAGGTGGCGGGGCCCCTCGGGACTCCGCTGGGTCTGGCGCAACGGAAGAGGGCCTCACCTCGAGGGGAGGCAGGATCCTCAGGCTTCCTCTGCGTTTCGGACTCCGACGGCAGGGTCCCTGCAGAGTTGGGACAGGAGAGTCAGGCCTCGTATTGTCTGAGGAAGGGAACCCCGCTGGCCTCTCGAGTTGCTCAGGGGGTCTCAGGCCCCTCGTCGAGCTGTGTGTGGAACCCGCGGGTCTTTGCGGACGATGCACGGGGGGGGCAGTGCCCCTTCGTGTTGTGCCTTCACCCACAGGGTTGCCTTCGAAGAGGGGTCCGGGCCTCGGGTCCTTCTCAAGAGCGGACCGGGGAATCGGGGGCGTTCGGCATGTGGCACCACCCACGTGGCTCGTCTTTAATTTCCTCGTAAGACCGGTCTCATCCTGAGGTACGCCGGGAAGGCCGGGAACCCCTTCCAGACCGCGCAGGGGAAGCGCCTCTCCTCTCGCGATCAGGAGGGGAGAAGGGGCTCAGGGAAGCGGTGCAGGGACCCTCGGTGTTCCCCTCGGGGGAACCCGGCGTGTCGGGGGACTTTTGGGTGTCGCAGGAAGGCTGTCAGGGACCGTTTCACACTTCAGGGCGGAACAGGGGACTTCCCTTGAGACGCCGTGGCGGGCAAGGGCCTCATCTTGCCAAGAGGTGGGAACCATGTGATTTTTCTCGAGTTGCGGCGGCATTCTCGAGTTACGATTGGGATCTCAGCCTTCCCCTTGGGTTGGCCCTGGGAAGCCCAATCTTCCCCTCGGGTTGCGAGGGAAAGCGGGGGGATGCGCTCGAGTCACTGCAGGGCCGAAGAGACCTCACCTAGGCGTGTGTCCCGGACCTAATATTCCTCTCCAGGGAAGGCAGGGATCTCGGGGTTGCATTCCAGGCTCCCCCAGGGAGTCAGGCCTCGTCTCGAGGGGTAGCCAAGGACTCCGCTCTCCTCTCGAGACCCGACGCGGGTCTCTTGGATCCCTCTGAGCGGCCTCAAGGGAGTCCAGCCTCCTCTTCCGTTTGGAGAGAAGACCCGGGATTGCTCTCCAGGCCATGCAGGAAAAGAAGGCCCTCAGCTCGCGAGGACGGGGGCGTCTCAGGGGTTTCCTCGAGCTGCGGCGCCCGTGGGGGTTTTCTCCCGAGGCACGACGAGGATCTCAGGGAGCCTCTCATGCGGCGCCAGGGAAGTCAGGTCTCCATGCGCGTGGCGAGGGGGAGCGCGTCCTGGCTCTCGAGTCACGGGAGGGGACTAGGGCCTCGAGACGCGTTGAAGAAGGACTCTCGAGGTCTTTGTCGGGGGGCGGCGGGAAACCCTCGTGTCCCTCGCCTTCTGCCGGGGACCTTAGCCAACTTCCAGGGTGCCTCTGAAGGCGAGAGATCCTGTGGAGGTGGCGGGCCCCTCGGGACCCCGCTGGGTCTGGCGCAACGGAAGAGGGCCTCACCTCGATGGCAGGCAGGAATCTCAGGCTTCCTCTCTATTTCGGACTCCGACCCCAGGGTCCCTGCAGAGTTGGGACAGGAGAGTCAGGCCTCGTCTTGTCTGAGGAAGGGAACCCCGCTGGCCTCTCGAGTTGCTCAGGGGGTCTCAGGCCCCTCGTCGAGCTGTGTGTGGAACCCGCGGGTCTTTGCGGACGATGCGCGGGGGTAGCAGTGCCCCTTCGTGTTGTGCCTTCACCCACAGGGTTGCCTTCAAAGAGGGGTCCCGGCCTCGGGTCCTTCTCAAGAGCGGACCGGGGAATCGGGGGCGTTCGGCATGTGGCCCCACCCACGTGGCTCGTCTCGAATTTCCTCGTGAGACCGGCCTCATCCTGAGGTGCGCCGGGAAGGCCGGGAACCCCTTCCAGACCACGCAGGGGAATCGCCTCTCCTGTCGCGATCAGGAGGGGAGGAGGGGCTCAGAGGAAGCGGTGCCAGGACCCTCGGTGTTCCCCTCGGGGGAACGCGGCATGTCAGGGGACTCTTAGGGGTCGCAGGAAGGCTGTCAGGGACCGTTTCGCCCTTCAGGGCGGAGGAGGGGACTTCCCTTGAGACGCCGTCGCGGGCAAGGGCCTCATCTTGCCAAGAGGTGGGAACCACGTGGGTTTTTTCGAGTTGCGGCGGGATTCTCGAGTTCCGACGGGGATATCAGCCTTCCCCTTGGGTTGGCCCTGGGAAGCCCAATCTTCCCCTCGGGTTGCGAGGGATAGCTGGGGGTTGCACTCGAGTCACGGCAGGGCCGAAGAGACCTCACCTAGGCGTGTGTCCGGGACCTAATATTCCTCTCCAGGGAAGGCAGGGATCTCGGGGTTGCATTCCAGGCTCCCCCGGGGAGTCACGCCTCGTCTCGAGGGGAAGCCAAGGACTCCGCTCTCCTCTCGAGTCGCGACGCGGGTCTCTTGGAGCCCCCTGAGCGGCCTCAAGGGAGTCCAGCCTCCTCTTCCGTTTGGAGAGAGGACCCGGGATTGCTCTCCAGGCCATGCAGGAAAAGAAGGCCCTCAGCTCGCGAGGACGGGGGCGTCTCAGGGGTTTCCTCGAGCTGCGGCGCCCGTGGGGGTTTTCTCCCGAAGCACGACGAGGATCTCAGGGAGCCTCTCGTGCGGCGCCAGGGAAGTCAGGTCTCCATGCGCGTGGCGAGGGGGAGCGCGTCCTGGCTCTCGAGTCACGGGAGGGGACTAGGGCCTCGAGACGCGTTGAAGAAGGACTCTCGAGTTCTTTCTCGGGGGGTGGCGGGAAACCCTCGTTTCCCTCGCCTTCTGCCGGGGACCTTAGGGAACTTCCCAGGGTGCCTCTGAGAGGCGAGGGATCCTGTGGAGGTGGCGGGGTCCCTCGGGACTCCACTGGGTCTGGCGCAACGGAAGAGGGCCTCACCTCGAGGGGAGGCAGGAACCTCAGGCTTCCTCTCCGTTTCGGACAACGACCGCAAGGTCCCTGCAGAGTTGGGACTGGAGAGTCAGGCCTCGTCTTGTCTGAGGAAGGGAACCCCGCTTGCCTCTCGAGTTGTTCAGGGGGCCACAGGCCCCTCGTCGAACTGTGTGTGAAACCCGCGGGTGTTTCCGGACGATGCACGGGGATGTCAGTGCTGCTTAGGTCTGTGCCTTCACCCACAGGGTTGCCTTCGAAGAGGGGTACGTCATCGGGTTCTTCTCAAGAGCGGTTCGGGGAATCGGGGTCGTTCGGCGTGTGGCACCACCCACGTGGCTCATTTCAAATGTCCTTGTGAGACCGGCCTCCTCCTGAGGTGCGCCGGGAAGGCCGGGAACCCCTTCCAGACCACGCAGGGGAATCGACTCTCCTGTCGCGATCAGGAGCGGAGAAGGGGCTCAGATGAAGCGGTGCCGGGACCCTCGGTGTTCCCCTCGAGGGAACCAGGCGTGTCGGGGAACTTTTGGGGTCGCATGAAGGCTGTCAGTTCCCTTTTCGCACTTCAGGGCGGAAGAGGGGACTTCCCTTGAGACGCCGTCGCGGGCAAGGGCGTCATCTTGCGAAGAGGTGGGAACCACGTGGTTTTTCTCGAGTTGCGGCGGGATTCTCGTGTTACGACGGGGGATTACAGGCTTCCTCTTGTGTCGGCCCTGGGTAGCCCAATCTTCTATTCTAGTGCCGAGGGAAAGCTGGGGGTTGCGCTCGAGTCACTGCAGGGCCAAAGAGACCTTATCTAGGCGTGTGTCCAGGACCTAATGCTCCTCTCCAGGGAAGACAAGCATCTCGGGGTTGCATCCCATGCTCCCCCGGGGAGTCAGGCCTCGCCTCGAGGGGAGGCAAAGGACTCCGCTCTCCTCCCGAGTTGCGACGCGGATATCTTGGTGCCCCATGAGTGGCCTCAAGGGAGTCCAGCCTCCTCTTCACTTTTGAAAGAGGACTCGTGATTACTGTCCAGGCCAGGCAGGAAAAGAAGGCCCTCACCTCGCGAGGACGGGGGCATCTCAGGGGTTTCCTCGAGCTGCGAACCCGTGGGGGTTTTCTCCCGAGGCACGACGAGGATCTCAGGGAGCCTCTCGTGCGGCGCCGGGGAAGTCATGTCTCCATGCACGTGGCGAGAAGGAGCGCGTCATTGTTCTCGAGTCATGGGAGGGGACTAGGGCCTCAAGACGCGTTGAAGAAGGACTCTCGATGTCTTTCTCGGGTTGCAGCGGGAAACCCTCCTTTCCCCCGACTTCTGCCGGAGACCTGAGGGAACTTCCCAGGGTGCCTCTGAGAGGTGAGGGACGCTGTGGATTTGGCGGGGCCTCTCGGGACTCCACTGGGTTTGTCGCAATGGTAGAGGGCCTCATCTTGAGTGGAGGCAGGAACCTCAGGCTTCCTCTCCAATACTGACTCTGATCGTAGTGTCCCTGCAGAGTTGGGACAGGAGAGTCAGGCTATGTCTTTTCTGAGGAATGGAACTCCGCTTGCCTCGCGAGTTGTTCATGGGGTTTCAGGCCCCTTGTCAAACTGTGTGTGGAATCTGCAGTTTTTTCCAGACGATGCATGGGGGTGTCAGTGACCCTTCGTTTTGTGTCTTCATCCACAGGGTTGCCTCGGAAGAGGTGTCCGGGCATCGTGTTCTTATGAAGAGCGGACTGGGAAATCGGGGTCGTTCAGCATTTGGCACCACCCACGTGGCTAATCTCGAATTTCCTCATGAAACCGGCCTCATCCTGAGGTGTGCCGCGAAGGTCATGAAACCCTTCCAGACAAAGCAGAGGAATCGACCCTCCTGTGGCGATCAGGAGGGGAGAAGTGGCTCAGATGACGTGCTGCTGGGAACCTCGGTGTTTCCCTCAAGTGAGACAGGTATGTCGGGTAACTTTTGGGGTCGCATAACGCGTTCCAAGTACCGTTTCGCTCTTCAAATTGGAACGTGGGACTTCTCTTGGGGTGCTCCAGCGGGCAAGGGCCTCATCTTGGAATGACTGCGGAACCACTTGGTTTTTCTCGAGTTGCGGTGGGATATTTGAGTTACCACAGGGAATTCATGCTTCCTCTTGTGTTGGCCCACAAAAGTCTTATCTTCCATTTGAGATTCGAGGAAGAGCTGGAGGTGCGCTCTAGTCACTGAAGGCAAAAGAGACCCCACCAAGGCTTGTGTGCAGGACCTAATGTTCATGTCAAGGGGCGACAGGAATCTCGGGGTTGCATTCCAGACTCACCCTGGAGTCAGGCCTCGTCTCGAGGGGAAGCAAAGGACTCTGCTCTCCTCTCGAGTCGGACGGGTATGTCTTGGAGCCCACTGAGTGGCTTAAAGGGAGTCAAACCTCCTCTGGTGTTTGGAGGGAGGACACGGGATTGCTCTCCAGGCAATGCAGGAAATGAAGGCCCTCATCTCCCGATGACTGGGGCGTCTCGTAGGTTTTCTCGAGCTGTGGCGCTAGTGTGGGGTTTCTCACGAAGTAAGACTGGGAGCTCAGTGAGCCTCTCATGTCATGCCAGGGCAGTCAGGTCTCTATGCACGTGGTGAGAGGGAGCCCGTCATTGTTCTCGAGTCATGGTAGGGGAATTGGGCCTGAAAACGTGTTAAAGAAGGACTCTCGAGGTCTTTCTTGGGTTGCAGCAGGAAACCCTGGGTTCCATCGACTTGTGCCAGTGACCTCAGGAAGCTTCTCAGCGTGCCTCTGAGAAGTCAGGGTCACTGTGGAGTTGGGAGGGGCCTCTCGGAACTCCACTGGGTTTGGTGCAATGGAAGAGGGCCTCATGACAAGTTGAGGCAGGAACCACAGGGTTCCTCTCCTGGCTTCGAATGCGCCGGATCTGACTCGGATCCCAGAGTCCCTGCAGAGTTGGGACAGGAGAGTCAGGCCTCGTCTTGTGTGGAGGAATGGAACTCCGCTTGACTCTCGCGTTGTTCATGGGGTGACAGGCCACTTGTCGATTTGTATGTGGAACTTGCGGGTTTTTCTGGACGATGCACTGGGGTGTCACTGCCCCTTCGTGTTGTGCCTTGTTCCACAGGATTGCCTTCGAGTTGGGTTCTGCCATCGGGTTCTTATCAAGAGCGGACCAGGGAATCGGGGTCTTTTGGCATGCCGCACCACCCACGAGGCTATGTCTCGAATTTCCTCGTGAGACTGGCCTCATCTTGATGTGCGCCAGGAAGGTCGGGAACGCCTTCCAGACAAAGCAGGGGAATCGAACCTCCTGTCGCGATCAAGAGGGGAGAAGAGTCTCAGATGAAGTGGTGCCGGGAACCTCGGTGTTCTCCTCAAGTGAGACTGGTATGTCGGGGAACTTTTGGGGTCGCATCAAGGGTTCCAAGTAACTTTTCGCTCTTCAATACGGAACGTGGGACTTCTCTTGAGACGCTGTAGCGGGCAAGGGCCTCATCTTTCGATGACGGGGGAACCACGTGGTTTTTCTTGAGTTGGGGCGGGATTCTCGAGTTACAACCGGGAATTCAGGCTTCCTCTTCAACTGGCCCAGGGAAGTCCAGTTTTCATTCGAATTGCGAGTTAGAACTGGGGATTGCTCTCGAGACACTGCAGGGCCAAATAGACCTCATCTAGGCTTGTGTGCAGGACCTAATGTTCTCTGCTGGGGCGAAAGCGATCTCAGCATTGCATTCTCGACTCACCCGGGGAGTCAGGCCTCGTCTCGAGGGGAAGCCAAGGACACCGCTCTCCTGTCAAGTCGCGACGGGTATATCTTGGAGCTCACTGTGTGGCCTAAAATGAGTCAAGCCTCCTGTGGAGTTTGGAGAGAGGACTCAGGATTGCTCTCCAGGCCATACAGCAACAGAAGGCCCTCATCTCGTGAGGACTGGGGCGTCTCATGGGTATTCTCGAGCTGCGGCTCCAGTGTGGTGTTGCTCACGAGGTATAATGGGGAGCTCAGGGAGCCTCTCCTGTGGCGCCAGGGAAGTCAGGTTTCTATGCGCGTGGCTAGGGGGAGCGCGTCATTGCTCTCGAGTCATGGTAGGGGAATCGCACCTCAAGACGCGTTGAAGAAGGACTCTCGAGGTCTTTTACGGGTTGGGGCAGGAAACCCTTGGTTCCCTCGACTTGTGCCGGTGATCTCAGGAAGGTCTAAGGGTGCCTCTGAGAAGTCAGGGATACTGTGCAGTTGGGAGGGCCCTCTCGGGACTCCACTGGGTTCGGTGCAATGGAAGAGGGCCTCATCTCGAGTGGAGGCAGGAAACTCATGTTTCCTCTCCTGACTTCCCCTGGGCCAGATCTGACTCGGATCGCAGTTTCGCTGCAGAGTTCGAACAGGAGAGTCAGGCCTCGTCTTGTGTGGAGGAATGGAACTCTGCTTGCCTCTCCAGTTGTTCACGGGGTGACAGGTCACTTCTCGAGCTGTGTGTGGTACCTGCGGGTTTCTCCGGACGATACCCAGGAGTGTCAGTGCCCCTAAGTGTTGTGCCTTCATCAAAAGGGTTATCTTCAAAGAGGTGTCCGGGCATCAGGATCTTATCAAGAGCGGACCGGGAAATCGGGGTCTTTCGGCATGTTTCACCATCCACGTGGCTATGTCTCGAATATCCTCGTGAGACCGGCCTCATCCTGAGATGCACCGGGAAAGGTGGGAACCCCTTCAAGACAAAACAGGGGAATCGACCCTCCTGTCGCGATCAGGAGGGGAGAAGGGGCCCAGATGTAGTGGTGCCGGGAACCTCGGTGTTCTCCTCGAGTCAGACTGGTGTGTCGAGGAACTTTTGAGGGCGCATCAAGGGTGCCAATACCGTTTCGCACTTCAAGACAGAACGTGGGACTTCTCTTGAGACGCTGTAGGGGGCAAGGGCCTCATCTTGGGATGACGGGGGAACCACGTGGCATTTCTCGAGTTGTGGCGGGATTCTCGAGTTTCGACGGGGAATACAGTCTTCCTCATGTGTTGGGCCAGGGAAGTCCTATCTTCCATTCGAGTTTAAAGGGAGAGCTGGGGATTGCTCTCGAGTCACTGCAGGGCAAAATAGACCTCATCTAGGCTTGTGTCCAGGACTTAATGCTCGTCCCTAGGGGCGACAGGGATCTTGGGGTTGCATACCAGACTCACCCGGGGAATCAGGCCTCGTCTCGAGGGGAAGCAAAGAACTCCGCTGTCCTTTTGAGTCGCGATGGGTATTTCTTGGAACCCACTGTGTGCCCTAAAGGGAGTCAAGCCTCCTGTGGTGTTTGGATAGAGGACTCGGGATTCCTCTCCAGGCCATGCAGGAAAAGAAGGCCCTCATCTCGCGATGATGGCGGCGTCTCGTGGGTTTTCTAGACTGCTGCGCTAGTGCCGGGTTTCTGACGAGGTACGAGAGGGAGCTCAGGGAGCCTCTCGTGTGGCACCAGGGAAGTCAGGTCCCCATGAGATGGCTAGGGGGAGCTCGTCATTGCTCTCAAGTCATGGTAGGGTAATCGGGCCTCAAGACGGGTTGAAGAAGGACTCTCGAGGTCTTTCTCGGGTCACTGCATAAAACCCAGGGTTCCCTTGACTTGTGCCTGCGACCTCAGGGAGCTTCTCAGAGTGCCTCTGAGAAGTCAGGGATACTGTGCAGTTTGGAGGGGCCTCTCGAGACTCCTCTGCATTTGGTGGAATGTAAGAGGGGCTCATCTCAATTTGAAGCAGGAACCTCAGTGTTCCTCTCCATTTCTGACTCAGATCGCAAGGTCCCTGCATGTTGGTACAGGAGAGTCAGGCCTCGTCTTTTCTGGAGGATGGGACTCCTCTTGCCTCTCGAGTTGTTCTCGAGGTGACAGGCCACTTGTCGAGCTGTGTGTGTAACCTGCCCGTTTTTCCGGATGATGCACAGGTGTGTTAGTGCCCCTTCGTGTTGTACCTTCATACTCAAGGCTGCCTTCCAAGAGGTGTCCGAGCATCGGATTCTTATCAAGAGCGGACCGGGAAATTGGAGTCTTTCAGCAAGTGGCACCACCCACAAAGCTACGTATCGAATTTCCCCATGAGACCGGCCTCATCCTGAGTTGTGCAGGGAAGGTCAGGCCCCCTTGCAGACAAAGCAGGGGAATCGACCCACCGGTCACGATCAGGAGGGGAGAAGGGGCTTAAATGAAGTGGTGCCGGGAACCTCGGTGTTCCCCTTGAGTGAGACCGGCGTGTTGGGGGACTTTTGGGGTCGCATCAAGGGTGCCAAGTACCGTTTCGCATTTCAAGACGGAACCTGGGACATCTTTTGAAACGCTGTAGCGGGCAAGGGCCTCATCTTGCGATGACGGGAGAACCACGTGGTTTTGCTCGAGTTGCGGCGGGATTCTCGAGTTATGACCGGGAATTTAGGCTTCCTCTTGTTGGCCTTGAAATCCAATCTTCCATTCGGGTTGCGAGGGGCAGCTGGGGATTGCGCTAGAGTCACTGCAGGGCAAAAGAGACCTAATCTAGGCTTGTGTCCAGGATCTAACGTTGCTCTCCAGGGGCGACAGGGATCTCGGGTTTGCATTCCAGACTCATCCGGGGAGTCAGTTCTCACCTCGAGGGTAAGCAAAGAATTCCGCTCTCGTCTCGAGTCGCGATGGGTATCTCTTGGAGCCCACTGTGTGTACTAAAGGGAGCCAAGCCTCCTGTGGAATTTGGAGAGAGGACTCGGGATTGGACTCCAGGCCATGCAGGAAAAGAAGGCCCTCATCTCGAGATGACGGTGGCGTCTCGTGGGTTTTCTCGAGCTGCGGCGCCAGTGTGGGGTGTCTCATGAAGTACCACGGGGATCTCAGGGAGCCTCTTGTGTGGCGCCAGGAAAATCCAGTATTCCATTCGAGTTGCAAGTTAGAACTGGGGATTGCTCTCCAGTCACTGCAGGGCAAAATAGACCTCATCTACGCTTGTGTCCAGGACCTAGTGTTCCACTACTGGGCCAACAGGGATCTCAGGGTTGCATTCTCGACTCACCCGGAGAGTCAGGCCTCGTCTTGAGGGGAAAAAAAGGACTCCGCTCTCCTGTCGAGTCGCGACGGGTATCTCTTGGAGCCCACTGCGTGGCGTAAAGGGAGTGAAGCCTCCTATGGAGTTTGGAGATGACTCAGGATTGTTTTCCTGGCCATACAGGAAAAAAGGCCCTCATCTCACGATGACGGAGGCGTCTCGTGGGTTTTCTCCAGCTGCGGCGCCAGTATCAGATTTCTCACGAGGTACAACGGGGAGCTCAGAGACCCTCTCGTGTGGTGCTAGGGACGTCAGGTCTCCGTGCCTGTGGTGAAGGGGAGTGCGTGATTGCTCTCGAGTCATAGTAGGCGAATCGGGCCTCAAGACGCATTGAAGAAGGACTCTTGAGGTCTTTCTCGGGTTGCGGCAGGGAACCCTGGGTTCCCTTGATTTGTGTCGGTGACCTCAGGCAACTTCTAAGGGTGCCTCTGAGAAGTCAGGGACACTGTGGATTTGGGAGGGGCCTTTCGTTACTCAACTGGGTTTGGTGCAATCGAAGAGGGCCTCATCTCGAATGGAGGCAGGAACCTCAGGGGTCCTCTCCATATCTGACTCGGGTCGCAGGGTACCTGCAGAGTATGGACAAGAGAGTCACGCCTCGTCTTCTGTGGAGGAATGGACTTCCCCTTGCCTTTCGAGTTGTTCACGGAGTGACAGGCCACTTGTTGAGCTGAGTGTGGAACCTTCGGGTTTTTCCGGACGATGCACGGGGGTGTCAGTGCCCCTTCGTGTTGTGCCTTCATCCACAGGGTTGCCTTCAAAGAGGTGTCTGGGCATCGGATTCTTTTCAAGAGCGTACCGGAAAATTGGGGTCTTTCAGCATGTGGTACCACCCACGAGGCTACGTCTCGAATTTCCTCGGGAGACCGGCCTCATCCTGAGGTGCGCCGGGAAGCTCGGGAACCCCTTGCAGACAAAGCAGGGGAATCGAACCACCGGTCGCGATCAGAAGGGGAGAAGGGGCTCAGATGAAGTGGTGCCGGGAACCTCGGTGGTCCCCTCGAGTGAGACCGGTATGTCACGGCACTTTTGAGGTCGCATCAAGGGTGCCAAGTACAGTTTCGCACTTCAAGACGGAACGTGGGAATTCTCTGGAGATGCTGTAGCGGGCAAAGGCCTCATATTGCGATGACGAGGGAAACACGTGGTTTTTCTCGAGTTGAGGCGGGATTCTCGAGTTACAATGGGGAATTCAGGCTTCCTCTTGTGTTGGCCCAGGAAGTCCAGTCTTCCATTCAACTTGTCAGAGAGAGCTGGGGGTTGCTCTCGAGTCACTTCAGGGCAAAGAGTCCTCATCTAGGCTTGGGTCCAGGACGTAATGTTCCTCTCCAGGGCCGACAGGGATATCAGGGTCGCATTCCAGTCTCACCCGGTGGGTCACGCCTCGTCTCGAGTGGAAGCAAAGGACTCCACTATCCTCTCGAGTCGGGACGCGTAACTCTTGGAGCCCAATGAGTGGCCTAAAGGGAGTCAAGCGTCCTGTGTAGCTTGGACAGAAGGTTCACGCTTGATCTGCATACCATGCAGTTAATGATGGCCCTCCTCTCATGATGACGGGAGCGTCTCATGGGTTTTCTCGAGCTGCGGCGCCAGTGTGGGGTTTCTCACGAGATATGATGGGGAGTTCAGGGAGCCTCTCGTGCGGCGCCAGAGAAGCCTGACTCCATGCGTGTGGCCAGGCAGATCGCGTCATTGCTCTCGAGTCATGGGAGGGACTAGGGCCTCAAGAGGCATTTAAGAAGGACTCTCAAGGTCTTTCTTGGGTTGGGGCGGGAAACACTCGTTTCCATCGACCTCTACAGGGGACCTTAGGGAACTTCCCAGGTGCCTCTGAGAGGTGAGGGATACTGAGGAGTTAGAGGGGCCTCTCGGGACACCGCTGGGTCTGGCGCAACGGAAGAGGGCCTCACCTCGAGGGGAGGCAGGAACCTCAGGCTTCCTCTCCGTTTCGGACTCCGACCGCAGGGTCCCTGCAGAGTTGGGACAGGAGAGTCAGGCCTCGTCTTGTCTGAGGAAGGGAAACCCGCTGGCCTCTCGAGTTGCTCAGGGGGTCTCAGGCCCCTCGTCGAGCTGTGTGTGGAACCCGCGGGCCTTTGCGGACGATGCACGGGGGTGGCAGTGCCCCTTCGTGTTGTGCCTTCACCCACAGGGTTGCCTTCGAAGAGGGGTCCGGGCCTCGGGTCCTTCTCAAGGGCGGACCGGGGAATCGGGGGCGTTTGGCATGTGGCCCCACCCACGTGGCTCGTCTCGAATTTCCTCGTGAGACCGGCCTCCTCCTGAGGTGCGCCGGGAAGGCCGGGAACCCCTTCCAGACCACGCAGGGGAATAGCCTCTCCTGTCGCGATCAGGAGGGGAGAAGGGGCTCAGAGGAAGCGGTGCCGGGACCCTCGGTGTTCCCCTCGAGGGAACCCGGCGTGTCGGGGGAATTTTGGGGGTCGCAGGAAGGCTGTCAGGGACCGTTTCGCCCTTCAGGGCGGAACAGGGGACTTCCCTTGAGACGCCGTGGCGGGCAAGGGCCTCATCTTGCCAAGAGGTGGGAACCACGTGGTTTTTCTCGAGTTGCGGCGGGATTCTCGTGTTACAACGGGGGATTACAGGCTTCCTCTTGTGTCGGCCCTGGGTAGCCCAATCTTCTATTCTAGTGCCGAGGGAAAGCTGGGGGGTGCGCTCGAGTCACTGCAGGGCCGAGAGACCTCACCTAGGCGTGTGTCCGGGACCTAATATTCCTCTCCAGGGAAGGCAGGGATCTCGGGGTTGCATTCCAGGCTCCCCCGGGGAGTCAGGCCTCACCTCGAGGGGAAGCAAAGGACTCCGCTCTCCTCCCGAGTTGCGACGTGGATATCTTGGTGCCCCATGAGTGGCCTCAAGGGAGTCCAGCCTCCTCTTCACTTTTGAAAGAGGACTCGTGATTACTGTCCAGGCCAGGCAGGAAAAGAAGGCCCTCACCTCGCGAGGACGGGGGCATCTCAGGGGTTTCCTCGAGCTGCGGAACCCGTGGGGGTTTTCTCCCGAGGCACGACGAGGATCTCATGGAGCCTCTCGTGCGGCGCCGGGGAAGTCATGTCTCCATGCACGTGGCGAGAAGGAGCGCGTCATTGTTCTCGAGTCATGGGAGGGGACTAGGGCCTCAAGACGCGTTGAAGAAGGACTCTCGATGTCTTTCTCGGGTTGCAGCGGGAAACCCTCCTTTCCCCCGACTTCTGCCGGAGACCTGAGGGAACTTCCCAGGGTGCCTCTGAGAGGTGAGGGACGCTGTGGATTTGGCGGGGCCTCTCGGGACTCCACTGGGTTTGTCGCAATGGTAGAGGGCCTCATCTCGAGTGGAGGCAGGAACCTCAGGCTTCCTCTCCAATACTGACTCTGATCGTAGTGTCCCTGCAGAGTTGGGACAGGAGAGTCAGGCTATGTCTTTTCTGAGGAATGGAACTCCGCTTGCCTCGCGAGTTGTTCATGGGGTTTCAGGCCCCTTGTCAAACTGTGTGTGGAATCTGCAGGTTTTTCCAGACGATGCATGGGGGTGTCAGTGACCCTTCGTTTTGTGTCTTCATCCACAGGGTTGCCTCGGAAGAGGTGTCCGGGCATCGTGTTCTTATGAAGAGCGGACTGGGAAATCGGGGTCGTTCAGCATTTGGCACCACCCACGTGGCTAATCTCGAATTTCCTCATGAAACCGGCCTCATCCTGAGGTGTGCCGCGAAGGTCATGAAACCCTTCCAGACAAAGCAGAGGAATCGACCCTCCTGTGGCGATCAGGAGGGGAGAAGTGGCTCAGATGACGTGCTGCTGGGAACCTCGGTGTTTCCCTCAAGTGAGACAGGTATGTCGGGTAACTTTTGGGGTCGCATAACGCGTTCCAAGTACCGTTTCGCTCTTCAAATTGGAACGTGGGACTTCTCTTGGGGTGCTCCAGCGGGCAAGGGCCTCATCTTGGAATGACTGGGGAACCACTTGGTTTTTCTCGAGTTGCGGTGGGATATTTGAGTTACCACAGGGAATTCATGCTTCCTCTTGTGTTGGCCCACAAAAGTCTTATCTTCCATTTGAGATTCGAGGAAGAGCTGGAGGTGCGCTCTAGTCACTGAAGGCAAAAGAGACCCCACCAAGGCTTGTGTGCAGGACCTAATGTTCATGTCAAGGGGCGACAGGAATCTCGGGGTTGCATTCCAGACTCACCCTGGAGTCAGGCCTCATCTCGAGGGGAAGCAAAGGACTCTGCTCTCCTCTCGAGTCGGACGGGTATGTCTTGGAGCCCACTGAGTGGCTTAAAGGGAGTCAAACCTCCTCTGGTGTTTGGAGGGAGGACACGGGATTGCTCTCCAGGCAATGCAGGAAATGAAGGCCCTCATCTCCCGATGACTGGGGCGTCTCGTAGGTTTTCTCGAGCTGTGGCGCTAGTGTGGGGTTTCTCACGAAGTAAGACTGGGAGCTCAGTGAGCCTCTCATGTCGTGCCAGGGCAGTCAGGTCTCTATGCACGTGGTGAGAGGGAGCCCGTCATTGTTCTCGAGTCATGGTAGGGGAATTGGGCCTGAAAACGTGTTAAAGAAGGACTCTCGAGGTCTTTCTTGGGTTGCAGCAGGAAACCCTGGGTTCCATCGACTTGTGCCAGTGACCTCAGGAAGCTTCTCAGCGTGCCTCTGAGAAGTCAGGGTCACTGTGGAGTTGGGAGGGGCCTCTCGGAACTCCACTGGGTTTGGTGCAATGGAAGAGGGCCTCATGACAAGTTGAGGCAGGAACCTCAGGGTTCCTCTCCTGGCTTCGAATGCGCCAGATCTGACTCGGATCGCAGAGTCCCTGCAGAGTTGGGACAGGAGAGTCAGGCCTCGTCTTGTGTGGAGGAATGGAACTCCGCTTGACTCTCGCGTTGTTCATGGGGTGACAGGCCACTTGTCGATTTGTATGTGGAACTTGCGGGTTTTTCTGGACGATGCACTGGGGTGTCACTGCCCCTTCGTGTTGTGCCTTGTTCCACAGGATTGCCTTCGAGTTGGGTTCTGCCATCGGGTTCTTATCAAGAGCGGACCAGGGAATCGGGGTCTTTTGGCATGCCGCACCACCCACGAGGCTATGTCTCGAATTTCCTCGTGAGACTGGCCTCATCTTGATGTGCGCCAGGAAGGTCGGGAACGCCTTCCAGACAAAGCAGGGGAATCGAACCTCCTGTCGCGATCAAGAGGGGAGAAGAGTCTCAGATGAAGTGGTGCCGGGAACCTCGGTGTTCTCCTCAAGTGAGACTGGTATGTCGGGGAACTTTTGGGGTCGCATCAAGGGTTCCAAGTAACTTTTCGCTCTTCAATACGGAACGTGGGACTTCTCTTGAGACGCTGTAGCGGGCAAGGGCCTCATCTTTCGATGACGGGGGAACCACGTGGTTTTTCTTGAGTTGGGGCGGGATTCTCGAGTTACAACCGGGAATTCAGGCTTCCTCTTCAACTGGCCCAGGGAAGTCCAGTTTTCATTCGAATTGTGAGTTAGAACTGGGGATTGCTCTTGAGACACTGCAGGGCCAAATAGACCTCATCTAGGCTTGTGTGCAGGACCTAATGTTCTCTGCTGGGGCGAAAGCGATCTCAGCATTGCATTCTCGACTCACCCGGGGAGTCAGGCCTCGTCTCGAGGGGAAGCCAAGGACACCGCTCTCCTGTCAAGTCGCGACGGGTATATCTTGGAGCTCACTGTGTGGCCTAAAATGAGTCAAGCCTCCTGTGGAGTTTGGAGAGAGGACTCAGGATTGCTCTCCAGGCCATACAGCAACAGAAGGCCCTCATCTCGTGAGGACTGGGGCGTCTCATGGGTATTCTCGAGCTGCGGCTCCAGTGTGGTGTTGCTCACGAGGTATAATGGGGAGCTCAGGGAGCCTCTCCTGTGGCGCCAGGGAAGTCAGGTTTCTATGCGCGTGGCTAGGGGGAGCACGTCATTGCTCTCGAGTCATGGTAGGGGAATCGCACCTCAAGACGCGTTGAAGAAGGACTCTCGAGGTCTTTTACGGGTTGGGGCAGGAAACCCTTGGTTCCCTCGACTTGTGCCGGTGATCTCAGGAAGGTCTAAGGGTGCCTCTGAGAAGTCAGGGATACTGTGCAGTTGGGAGGGGCCTCTCGGGACTCCACTGGGTTCGGTGCAATGGAAGAGGGCCTCATCTCGAGTGGAGGCAGGAAACTCATGTTTCCTCTCCTGACTTCCCCTGGGCCAGATCTGACTCGGATCGCAGTTTCGCTGCAGAGTTCGAACAGGAGAGTCAGGCCTCGTCTTGTGTGGAGGAATGGAACTCTGCTTGCCTCTCCAGTTGTTCACGGGGTGACAGGTCACTTCTCGAGCTGTGTGTGGTACCTGCGGGTTTCTCCGGACGATACCCAGGGGTGTCAGTGCCCCTAAGTGTTGTGCCTTCATCAAAAGGGTTATCTTCAAAGAGGTGTCCGGGCATCAGGATCTTATCAAGAGCGGACCGGGAAATCGGGGTCTTTCGGCATGTTTCACCATCCACGTGGCTATGTCTCGAATATCCTCGTGAGACCGGCCTCATCCTGAGATGCACCGGGAAAGGTGGGAACCCCTTCAAGACAAAACAGGGGAATCGACCCTCCTGTCGCGATCAGGAGGGGAGAAGGGGCCCAGATGTAGTGGTGCCGGGAACCTCGGTGTTCTCCTCGAGTCAGACTGGTGTGTCGAGGAACTTTTGAGGGCGCATCAAGGGTGCCAATACCGTTTCGCACTTCAAGACAGAACGTGGGACTTCTCTTGAGACGCTGTAGGGGGCAAGGGCCTCATCTTGGGATGACGGGGGAACCACGTGGCATTTCTCGAGTTGTGGCGGGATTCTCGAGTTTCGACGGGGAATACAGTCTTCCTCATGTGTTGGGCCAGGGAAGTCCTATCTTCCATTCGAGTTTAAAGGGAGAGCTGGGGATTGCTCTCGAGTCACTGCAGGGCAAAATAGACCTCATCTAGGCTTGTGTCCAGGACTTAATGCTCGTCCCTAGGGGCGACAGGGATCTTGGGGTTGCATACCAGACTCACCCGGGGAATCAGGCCTCGTCTCGAGGGGAAGCAAAGAACTCCGCTGTCCTTTTGAGTCGCGATGGGTATTTCTTGGAACCCACTGTGTGCCCTAAAGGGAGTCAAGCCTCCTGTGGTGTTTGGATAGAGGACTCGGGATTCCTCTCCAGGCCATGCAGGAAAAGAAGGCCCTCATCTCGCGATGATGGCGGCGTCTCGTGGGTTTTCTAGACTGCTGCGCTAGTGCCGGGTTTCTGACGAGGTACGAGAGGGAGCTCAGGGAGCCTCTCGTGTGGCACCAGGGAAGTCAGGTCCCCATGAGATGGCTAGGGGGAGCTCGTCATTGCTCTCAAGTCATGGTAGGGTAATCGGGCCTCAAGACGGGTTGAAGAAGGACTCTCGAGGTCTTTCTCGGGTCACTGCATAAAACCCAGGGTTCCCTTGACTTGTGCCTGCGACCTCAGGGAGCTTCTCAGAGTGCCTCTGAGAAGTCAGGGATACTGTGCAGTTTGGAGGGGCCTCTCGAGACTCCTCTGCATTTGGTGGAATGTAAGAGGGGCTCATCTCAATTTGAAGCAGGAACCTCAGTGTTCCTCTCCATTTCTGACTCAGATCGCAAGGTCCCTGCATGTTGGTACAGGAGAGTCAGGCCTCGTCTTTTCTGGAGGATGGGACTCCTCTTGCCTCTCGAGTTGTTCTCGAGGTGACAGGCCACTTGTCGAGCTGTGTGTGTAACCTGCCCGTTTTTCCGGATGATGCACAGGTGTGTTAGTGCCCCTTCGTGTTGTACCTTCATACTCAAGGCTGCCTTCCAAGAGGTGTCCGAGCATCGGATTCTTATCAAGAGCGGACCGGGAAATTGGAGTCTTTCAGCAAGTGGCACCACCCACAAAGCTACGTATCGAATTTCCCCATGAGACCGGCCTCATCCTGAGTTGTGCAGGGAAGGTCAGGCCCCCTTGCAGACAAAGCAGGGGAATCGACCCACCGGTCACGATCAGGAGGGGAGAAGGGGCTTAAATGAAGTGGTGCCGGGAACCTCGGTGTTCCCCTTGAGTGAGACCGGCGTGTTGGGGGACTTTTGGGGTCGCATCAAGGGTGCCAAGTACCGTTTCGCATTTCAAGACGGAACCTGGGACATCTTTTGAAACGCTGTAGCGGGCAAGGGCCTCATCTTGCGATGACGGGAGAACCACGTGGTTTTGCTCGAGTTGCGGCGGGATTCTCGAGTTATGACCGGGAATTTAGGCTTCCTCTTGTTGGCCTTGAAATCCAATCTTCCATTCGGGTTGCGAGGGGCAGCTGGGGATTGCGCTAGAGTCACTGCAGGGCAAAAGAGACCTAATCTAGGCTTGTGTCCAGGATCTAACGTTGCTCTCCAGGGGCGACAGGGATCTCGGGTTTGCATTCCAGACTCATCCGGGGAGTCAGTTCTCACCTCGAGGGTAAGCAAAGAATTCCGCTCTCGTCTCGAGTCGCGATGGGTATCTCTTGGAGCCCACTGTGTGTACTAAAGGGAGCCAAGCCTCCTGTGGAGTTTGGAGAGAGGACTCGGGATTGGACTCCAGGCCATGCAGGAAAAGAAGGCCCTCATCTCGAGATGACGGTGGCGTCTCGTGGGTTTTCTCGAGCTGCGGCGCCAGTGTGGGGTGTCTCATGAAGTACCACGGGGATCTCAGGGAGCCTCTTGTGTGGCGCCAGGAAAATCCAGTATTCCATTCGAGTTGCAAGTTAGAACTGGGGATTGCTCTCCAGTCACTGCAGGGCAAAATAGACCTCATCTACGCTTGTGTCCAGGACCTAGTGTTCCACTACTGGGCCAACAGGGATCTCAGGGTTGCATTCTCGACTCACCCGGAGAGTCAGGCCTCGTCTTGAGGGGAAAAAAAGGACTCCGCTCTCCTGTCGAGTCGCGACGGGTATCTCTTGGAGCCCACTGCGTGGCGTAAAGGGAGTGAAGCCTCCTATGGAGTTTGGAGATGACTCAGGATTGTTTTCCTGGCCATACAGGAAAAAAGGCCCTCATCTCACGATGACGGGGGCGTCTCGTGGGTTTTCTCCAGCTGCGGCGCCAGTATCAGATTTCTCACGAGGTACAACGGGGAGCTCAGAGACCCTCTCGTGTGGTGCTAGGGACGTCAGGTCTCCGTGCCTGTGGTGAAGGGGAGTGCGTGATTGCTCTCGAGTCATAGTAGGCGAATCGGGCCTCAAGACGCATTGAAGAAGGACTCTTGAGGTCTTTCTCGGGTTGCGGCAGGGAACCCTGGGTTCCCTTGATTTGTGTCGGTGACCTCAGGCAACTTCTAAGGGTGCCTCTGAGAAGTCAGGGACACTGTGGATTTGGGAGGGGCCTTTCGTTACTCAACTGGGTTTGGTGCAATCGAAGAGGGCCTCATCTCGAATGGAGGCAGGAACCTCAGGGGTCCTCTCCATATCTGACTCGGGTCGCAGGGTACCTGCAGAGTATGGACAAGAGAGTCACGCCTCGTCTTCTGTGGAGGAATGGACTTCCCCTTGCCTTTCGAGTTGTTCACGGAGTGACAGGCCACTTGTTGAGCTGAGTGTGGAACCTTCGGGTTTTTCCGGACGATGCACGGGGGTGTCAGTGCCCCTTCGTGTTGTGCCTTCATCCACAGGGTTGCCTTCAAAGAGGTGTCTGGGCATCGGATTCTTTTCAAGAGCGTACCGGAAAATTGGGGTCTTTCAGCATGTGGTACCACCCACGAGGCTACGTCTCGAATTTCCTCGGGAGACCGGCCTCATCCTGAGGTGCGCCGGGAAGCTCGGGAACCCCTTGCAGACAAAGCAGGGGAATCGAACCACCGGTCGCGATCAGAAGGGGAGAAGGGGCTCAGATGAAGTGGTGCCGGGAACCTCGGTGGTCCCCTCGAGTGAGACCGGTATGTCACGGCACTTTTGAGGTCGCATCAAGGGTGCCAAGTACAGTTTCGCACTTCAAGACGGAACGTGGGAATTCTCTGGAGATGCTCTAGCGGGCAAGGGCCTCATATTGCGATGACGAGGGAAACACGTGGTTTTTCTCGAGTTGAGGCGGGATTCTCGAGTTACAACGGGGAATTCAGGCTTCCACTTGTGTTGGCCCAGGAAGTCCAGTCTTCCATTCAACTTGTCAGAGAGAGCTGGGGGTTGCTCTCGAGTCACTTCAGGGCAAAGAGTCCTCATCTAGGCTTGGGTCCAGGACGTAATGTTCCTCTCCAGGGCCAACAGGGATATCAGGGTCGCATTCCAGTCTCACCCGGTGGGTCACGCCTCGTCTCGAGTGGAAGCAAAGGACTCCACTATCCTCTCGAGTCGGGACGCGTAACCCTTGGAGCCCAATGAGTGGCCTAAAGGGAGTCAAGCGTCCTGTGTAGCTTGGACAGAAGGTTTACGCTTGATCTGCATACCATGCAGTTAATGATGGCCCTCCTCTCATGATGACGGGAGCGTCTCATGGGTTTTCTCGAGCTGCGGCGCCAGTTTGGGGTTTCTCACGAGATATGATGGGGAGTTCAGGGAACCTCTCGTGCGGCGCCAGAGAAGCCTGACTCCATGCGTGTGGCCAGGCAGATCGCGTCATTGCTCTCGAGTCATGGGAGGGACTAGGGCCTCAAGAGGCATTTAAGAAGGACTCTCAAGGTCTTTCTTGGGTTGGGGCGGGAAACACTCGTTTCCATCGACCTCTACAGGGGACCTTAGGGAACTTCCCAGGTGCCTCTGAGAGGTGAGGGATACTGAGGAGTTAGAGGGGCCTCTCGGGACACCGCTGGGTCTGGCGCAACGGAAGAGGGCCTCACCTGGAGGGGAGGCAGGAACCTCAGGCTTCCTCTCCGTTTCAGACTCCGACCGCAGGGTCCCTGCAGAGTTGGGACAGGAGAGTCAGGCCTCGTCTTGCCTGAGGAAGGGAACCCCGCTGCCCTCTCGAGTTGCTCAGGGGGTCTCAGGCCCCTCGTCGAGCTGTGTGTGGAACCCGCGGGCCTTTGCGGACGATGTAAGGGGGTGGCAGTGCCCCTTCGTGTTGTGCCTTCACCCACAGGGTTGCCTTCGAAGAGGGGTCCGGGCCTCGGGTCCTTCTCAAGGGCGGACCGGGGAATCGGGGGCGCTCGGCATGTGGCCCCACCCACGTGGCTCGTCTCGAATTTCCTCGTGAGACCGGCCTCATCCTGAGGTGTGCCGGGAAGGCCGGGAACCCCTTCCAGACCACGCAGGGGAATCGCCTCTCCTGTCGCGATCAGGAGGGGAGAAGGGGCTCAGAGGAAGCGGTGCCGGGACCCTCGGTGTTCCCCTCGAGGGAACCCGGCGTGTCGGGGGACTTTTGGGGGTTGCAGGAAGGCTTTCAGGGACCGTTTCCCTCTTCAGGGCGGAACAGGGGACTTCCCTTGAGACGCCGTCGCGGGCAAGGGCCTCATCTTGCCAAGAGGTGGGAACCACGTGGGTTTTTTCGAGTTGCGGCGGGATTCTCGAGTTACGAAGGGGATCTCAGCCTTCCCCTTGAGTTGGCCCTGGGAAGCCCAATCTTCCCCTCGGGTTGCGAGGGAAAGCTGGGGGTTGCGCTCGAGTCACTGCAGGGCCGAAGAGACCTCACCTAGGCGTGTGTCCGGGACCTAATATTCCTCTCCAGGGAAGGCAGGGATCTCGGGGTTGCATTCCAGGCTCCCCCGGGGAGTCAGGCCTCGTCTCGAGGGGAAGCCAAGGACTGCGCTCTCCTCTCGAGTCGCGACGCGGGTCTCTTGGAGTCACCTGAGCGGCCTCAGGGGAGTCCAGCCTCCTCTTCCGTTTGGAGAGAGGACCCGGGATTGCTCTTCAGGCCATGCAGGAAAAGAAGGCCCTCAGCTCGCGAGGACGGGGGCGTCTCAGGGGTTTCCTCGAGCTGTGGCGCCCGTGGGGGTTTTCTCCCGAGGCACGACGAGGATCTCAGGGAGCCTCTCGTGCAGCGCCAGGGAAGTCAGGTCTCCATGCGCGTGGCGAGGGGGAGCGCGTCCTGGCTCTCGAGTCACGGGAGGGGACTAGGGCCTCGAGAAGCGTTGAAGAAGGACTCTCGAGGTCTTTCTCGGGGGGCGGCGGGAAACCCTCGTTTCCCTCGCCTTCTGCCGGGGACCTTAGGGAACTTCCCAGGGTGCCTCTGAGAGGCGAGGGATCCTGTGGAGGTGGCGGGGCCCCTCGGGACTCCGCTGGGTCTGGCGCAACGGAAGAGGGCCTCACCTCGAGGGGAGGCAGGAACCTCAGGCTTCCTCTCCGTTTCGGACTCCGACCGCAGGGTCCCTGCAGAGTTGGGACAGGAGAGTCAGGCCTCGTCTTGTCTGAGGAAGGGAACCCCGCTGGCCTCTCGAGTTGCTCAGGGGGTCTCAGGCCCCTCGTCGAGCTGTGTATGGAACCCGCGGGTCTTTGCGGACCATGCACGGGGGTGGCATTGCCCCTTCGTGTTGTGCCTTCACCCACAGGGTTGCCTTCGAAGAGGGGTCCGGGCCCCGGGTCCTTCTAAAGGGCAGACCGGGGAATCGGGGGCATTCGGGATGTTGCACCACCCACGTGGCTCGTCTCGAATTTCCTCGTGAGACCGGCCTCATCCTGAGGTGCGCCGGGAAGGCCGGGAACCCCTTCCAGACCACGCAGGGGAATCGCCTCTCCTGTCGCGGTCAGGAGGGGAGAAGGGGCTCAGAGGAAGCGGTGCCGGGACCCTCGGTGTTCCCCTCGGGGGACCCCGGCGTGTCGGGGGACTTTTGGGGGTCGCAGGAAGGCTGTCAGGGACCGTCTCGCCCTTCAGGGCGGAACAGGGGACTTCCCTTGAGACGCCGTCGCGGGCAAGGGCCTCATCTTGCCAAGCGGTGGGAACCACGTGGTTTTTCTCGAGTTGCGGCGGCATTCTCGAGTTCCGACGGGGATCTCAGCCTTCCCCTTGGGTTGGCCCTGGGAAGCCCAATCTTCCCCTCGGGTTGCGAGGGAAAGCTGGGGGTTGCGCTCGAGTCACTGCAGGGCCGAAGAGACGTCACCTAAGCGTGTGTCCGGGACCTAATGTTCCTCTCCAGGGAAGGCAGGGATCTCGGGGTTGCATTCCAGGCTCCCCCGGGGAGTCAGGCCTCGTCTCGAGGGGAAGCCAAGGACTCCGCTCTCCTCTCGAGTCACGACGCGGTTCTCTTGGAGCCCCCTGAGCGGCCTCAAGGGAGTCCAGCCTCCTCTTCCGTTTGGAGAGAGGACCCGGGATTGCTCTCCAGGCCATGCAGGAAAAGAAGGCCCTCAGCTCGCGAGGACAGGGGCGTCTCAGGGGTTTCCTCGAGCTGCGGCGCCCGTGGGGGTTTTCTCCCGAGGCACGACGAGGATCTCAGGGAGCCTCTCGTGCGGCGCCAGGGAAGTCAGGTCTCCATGCGCGTGGTGAGGGGGAGCGCGTCCTGGCTCTCGAGTCACGGGAGGGGACTAGGGCCTCGAGACGCGTTGAAGAAGGACTCTCGAGGTCTTTCTCGGGGGGCGGCGGGAAACCCTCGTTTCCCTCGCCTTCTGCCGGGGACCTTCCGGAACTTCCCAGGGTGCCTCTGAGAGGCGAGGGATCCTGTGGAGGTGGCGGGGCCCCTCGGGACTCCGCTGGGTCTGGCGCATCGGAAGAGGGCCTCACCTCGAGGGGAGGCAGGAACCTCAGGCTTCCTCTCCGTTTCGGACTCCGACCGCAGGGTCCCTGCAGAGTTGGGACAGGAGAGTCAGGCCTCGTCTTGTCTGAGGAAGGGAAACCCGCTGTCCTCTCGAGTTGCTCAGGGGGTCTCAGGCCCCTCGTTGAGCTGTGTGTGGAACCCGCGGGTCTTTGCGGACGATGCACGGGGGTGGCAGTGCCCCTTCGTGTTTTGCCTTCACCCTCAGGGTTGCCTTCGAAGAGGGGTCCGGGCCTCGGGTCCTTCTCAAGGGCGAACCGGGAATCGGGGGCGTTCGGCATGTGGCCTCACCCACGTGGCTCGTCTCGAATTTCCTCGTGAGACCGGCCTCATCCTGAGGTGCGCCGGGAAGGCCGGGAACCCCTTCCAGACCACGCAGGGGAATCGCCTCTCCTGTCGCGATCAGGAGGGGAGATGAGGCTCAGAGGAAGTGGTGCCGGGACACTCGGTGTTCCCCTCGTGGGACCCCGGCGTGTCGGGGGACTTTTGGGGGTCGCAGGAAGGCTGTCAGGGACCGTCTCGCCCTTCAGGGCGGAACAGGGGACTTCCCTTGAGACGCCGTCGCGGGCAAGGGCCTCATCTTGCCAAGCGGTGGGAACCACGTGGTTTTTCTCGAGTTGCGGTGGCATTCTCGAGTTCCGACGGGGATCTCAGCCTTCCCCTTGGGTTGGCCCTGGGAAGCCCAATCTTTCCCTCGGGTTGCGAGGGAAAGCTGGGGGTTGCGCTCGAGTCACTGCAGGGCCGAAGAGACCTCACCTAAGCGTGTGTCCGGGACCTAATGTTCCTCTCCAGGGAAGGCAGGGATCTCGGGGTTGCATTCCAGGCTCCCCCGGGGAGTCAGGCCTCGTCTCGAGGGGAAGCCAAGGACTCCGCTCTCCTCTCGAGTCGCGACGCGGGTCTCTTGGAGCCCCCTGAGCGGCCTCAAGGGAGTCCAGCCTCCTCTTCCGTTTGGAGAGAGGACCCGGGATTGCTCTCCAGGCCATGCAGGAAAAGAAGGCCCTCAGCTCGCGAGGACGGGGGCGTCTCAGGGGTTTCCTCGAGCTGCGGCGCCCGTGGGGGTTTTCTCCCGAGGCACGACGAGGATCTCAGGGAGCCTCTCGTGCGGCGCCAGGGAAGTCAGGTCTCCATGCGCGTGGCGAGGGGGAGCGCGTCCTGGCTCTCGAGTCATGGGAGGGGACTAAGGCCTCGAGACGCATTGAAGAAGGACTCTCGGGGGGCGGCGGGAAACCCTCGTGTCCCTCGCCTTCTGCCGGGGACCTTAGGGAACTTCCCAGGGTGCCTCTGAGAGGCGAGGGATCCTGTGGAGGTGGCGGGGCCCCTCGGGACTCCGCTGGGTCTGGCGCAACGGAAGAGGGCCTCACCTCGAGGGGAGGCAGGCACCTCAGGCTTCCTCTGCGTTTCGGACTCCGACCGCAGGGTCCCTGCAGAGTTGGGACAGGAGAGTCAGGCCTCGTCTTGTCTGAGGAAGGGAACCCCGCTGGCCTCTCGAGTTGCTCAGGGGGTCTCAGGCCCCTCGTCGAGCTGTGTGTGGAACCCGCGGGTCTTTGCGGACGATGCACCTGGGTGGGAGTGCCCCTTCGTGTTGTGCCTTCACCCACAGGGTTGCCTTCGAAGAGGGGTCCGGGCCTCGGGTCCTTCTCAAGAGCGGACCGGGGAATCGGGGGCGTTCGGCCTGTGGCCCCACCCACGTGGCTCGTCTCGAATTTCCTCGTGAGACCGGCCTCATCCTGAGGTGCGCCGGGAAGGCCGGGAACCCCTTCCTGACCACGCAGGGGAATCGCCTCTCCTGTCGCGATCAGGAGGGGAGAAGGGGCTCAGAGGAAGCGGTGCCGGGACCCTCGGTGTTCCCCTCGGGGGAACCCGGCGTGTCGGGGGACTTTTGGGGGTCGCAGGAAGGCTGTCAGGGACCGTCTCGCCCTTCAGGGCGGAACAGGGGACTTCCCTTGAGACGCCGTCGCGGGCAAGGGCCTCATCTTGCCAAGCGGTGGGAACCACGTGGTTTTTCTCGAGTAGCGGCGGCATTCTCGAGTTACGACGGGGATCTCAGCCTTCCCCTTGGGTTGGCCCTGGGAAGCCCAATCTTCCCCTCGGGTTGCGAGGGAAAGCTGGGGGTGGCGCTCGAGTCACTGCAGGGCCTAAGAGACCTCACCTAAGCGTGTGTCCGGGACCTAATTTTCCTCTCCAGGGAAGGCAGGGATCTCGGGGTTGCATTCCAGGCTCCCCCGGGGAGTCAGGCCTCGTCTCGAGGGGAAGCCAAGGACTCCGCTCTCCTCTCGAGTCACGACGCGGTTCTCTTGGAGCCCCCTGAGCGGCCTCAAGGGAGTCCAGCCTCCTCTTCCGTTTGGAGAGAGGACCCGGGATTGCTCTCCAGGCCATGCAGGAAAAGAAGGCCCTCAGCTCGCGAGGACAGGGGCGTCTCAGGGGTTTCCTCGAGCTGCGGCGCCCGTGGGGGTTTTCTCCCGAGGCACGACGAGGATCTCAGGGAGCCTCTCGTGCGGCGCCAGGGAAGTCAGGTCTCCATGCGCGTGGTGAGGGGGAGCGCGTCCTGGCTCTCGAGTCACGGGAGGGGACTAGGGCCTCGAGACGCGTTGAAGAAGGACTCTCGAGGTCTTTCTCGGGGGGCGGCGGGAAACCCTCGTTTCCCTCGCCTTCTGCCGGGGACCTTCCGGAACTTCCCAGGGTGCCTCTGAGAGGCGAGGGATCCTGTGGAGGTGGCGGGGCCCCTCGGGACTCCGCTGGGTCTGGCGCATCGGAAGAGGGCCTCACCTCGAGGGGAGGCAGGAACCTCAGGCTTCCTCTCCGTTTCGGACTCCGACCGCAGGGTCCCTGCAGAGTTGGGACAGGAGAGTCAGGCCTCGTCTTGTCTGAGGAAGGGAAACCCGCTGTCCTCTCGAGTTGCTCAGGGGGTCTCAGGCCCCTCGTTGAGCTGTGTGTGGAACCCGCGGGTCTTTGCGGACGATGCACGGGGGTGGCAGTGCCCCTTCGTGTTTTGCCTTCACCCTCAGGGTTGCCTTCGAAGAGGGGTCCGGGCCTCGGGTCCTTCTCAAGGGCGAACCGGGAATCGGGGGCGTTCGGCATGTGGCCTCACCCACGTGGCTCGTCTCGAATTTCCTCGTGAGACCGGCCTCATCCTGAGGTGCGCCGGGAAGGCCGGGAACCCCTTCCAGACCACGCAGGGGAATCGCCTCTCCTGTCGCGATCAGGAGGGGAGATGAGGCTCAGAGGAAGTGGTGCCGGGACACTCGGTGTTCCCCTCGTGGGACCCCGGCGTGTCGGGGGACTTTTGGGGGTCGCAGGAAGGCTGTCAGGGACCGTCTCGCCCTTCAGGGCGGAACAGGGGACTTCCCTTGAGACGCCGTCGCGGGCAAGGGCCTCATCTTGCCAAGCGGTGGGAACCACGTGGTTTTTCTCGAGTTGCGGTGGCATTCTCGAGTTCCGACGGGGATCTCAGCCTTCCCCTTGGGTTGGCCCTGGGAAGCCCAATCTTTCCCTCGGGTTGCGAGGGAAAGCTGGGGGTTGCGCTCGAGTCACTGCAGGGCCGAAGAGACCTCACCTAAGCGTGTGTCCGGGACCTAATGTTCCTCTCCAGGGAAGGCAGGGATCTCGGGGTTGCATTCCAGGCTCCCCCGGGGAGTCAGGCCTCGTCTCGAGGGGAAGCCAAGGACTCCGCTCTCCTCTCGAGTCGCGACGCGGGTCTCTTGGAGCCCCCTGAGCGGCCTCAAGGGAGTCCAGCCTCCTCTTCCGTTTGGAGAGAGGACCCGGGATTGCTCTCCAGGCCATGCAGGAAAAGAAGGCCCTCAGCTCGCGAGGACGGGGGCGTCTCAGGGGTTTCCTCGAGCTGCGGCGCCCGTGGGGGTTTTCTCCCGAGGCACGACGAGGATCTCAGGGAGCCTCTCGTGCGGCGCCAGGGAAGTCAGGTCTCCATGCGCGTGGCGAGGGGGAGCGCGTCCTGGCTCTCGAGTCATGGGAGGGGACTAAGGCCTCGAGACGCATTGAAGAAGGACTCTCGGGGGGCGGCGGGAAACCCTCGTGTCCCTCGCCTTCTGCCGGGGACCTTAGGGAACTTCCCAGGGTGCCTCTGAGAGGCGAGGGATCCTGTGGAGGTGGCGGGGCCCCTCGGGACTCCGCTGGGTCTGGCGCAACGGAAGAGGGCCTCACCTCGAGGGGAGGCAGGCACCTCAGGCTTCCTCTGCGTTTCGGACTCCGACCGCAGGGTCCCTGCAGAGTTGGGACAGGAGAGTCAGGCCTCGTCTTGTCTGAGGAAGGGAACCCCGCTGGCCTCTCGAGTTGCTCAGGGGGTCTCAGGCCCCTCGTCGAGCTGTGTGTGGAACCCGCGGGTCTTTGCGGACGATGCACGGGGGTGGCAGTGCCCCTTCGTGTTGTGCCTTCACCCACAGGGTTGCCTTCGAAGAGGGGTCCGGGCCTCGGGTCCTTCTCAAGAGCGGACCGGGGAATCGGGGGCGTTCGGCCTGTGGCCCCACCCACGTGGCTCGTCTCGAATTTCCTCGTGAGACCGGCCTCATCCTGAGGTGCGCCGGGAAGGCCGGGAACCCCTTCCTGACCACGCAGGGGAATCGCCTCTCCTGTCGCGATCAGGAGGGGAGAAGGGGCTCAGAGGAAGCGGTGCCGGGACCCTCGGTGTTCCCCTCGGGGGAACCCGGCGTGTCGGGGGACTTTTGGGGGTCGCAGGAAGGCTGTCAGGGACCGTCTCGCCCTTCAGGGCGGAACAGGGGACTTCCCTTGAGACGCCGTCGCGGGCAAGGGCCTCATCTTGCCAAGCGGTGGGAACCACGTGGTTTTTCTCGAGTTGCGGCGGCATTCTCGAGTTACGACGGGGATCTCAGCCTTCCCCTTGGGTTGGCCCTGGGAAGCCCAATCTTCCCCTCGGGTTGCGAGGGAAAGCTGGGGGTGGTGCTCGAGTCACTGCAGGGCCTAAGAGACCTCACCTAAGCGTGTGTCCGGGACCTAATTTTCCTCTCCAGGGAAGGCAGGGATCTCGGGGTTGCATTCCAGGCTCCCCCGGGGAGTCAGGCCTCGTCTCGAGGGGAAGCCAAGGACTCCGCTCTCCTCTCGAGTGGCGACGCGGGTCTCTTGGAGCCTCCTGAGCGGCCTCAAGGGAGTCCAGCCTCCTCTTCCGTTTGGAGAGAGGACCCGGGATTGCTCTCCAGGCCATGCAGGAAAAGAAGGCCCTCAGCTCGCGAGGACGGGGGCGTCTCAGGGGTTTCCTCGAGCTGCGGCGCCCGTGGGGGTTTTCTCCCGAGGCACGACGAGGATCTCAGGGAGCCTCTCGTGCGGCGCCAGGGAAGTCAGGTCTCCATGCGCGTGGCGAGGGGGAGCGCGTCCTGGCTCTCGAGTCACGGGAGGGGACTAGGGCCTCGAGACGCGTTGAAGAAGGACTCTCGAGGTCTTTGTCGGGGGGCGGCGGGAAACCCTCGTTTCCCTCGCCTTCTGCCGGGGACCTTAGGGAACTTCCCAGGGTGCCTCTGAGAGGCGAGGGATCCTGTGGAGGTGGCGGGGCCCCTCGGGACTCCGCTGGGTCTGGCGCAACGGAAGAGGGCCTCACCTCGAGGGGAGGCAGGCACCTCAGGCTTCCTCTGCGTTTCGGACTCCGACCGCAGGGTCCCTGCAGAGTTGGGACAGGAGAGTCAGGCCTCGTCTTGTCTGAGGAAGGGAACCCCGCTGGCCTCTCGAGTTGCTCAGGGGGTCTCAGGCCCCTCGTCGAGCTGTGTGTGGAACCCGCGGGTCTTTGCGGACGATGCACCTGGGTGGGAGTGCCCCTTCGTGTTGTGCCTTCACCCACAGGGTTGCCTTCGAAGAGGGGTCCGGGCCTCGGGTCCTTCTCAAGAGCGGACCGGGGAATCGGGGGCGTTCGGCCTGTGGCCCCACCCACGTGGCTCGTCTCGAATTTCCTCGTGAGACCGGCCTCATCCTGAGGTGCGCCGGGAAGGCCGGGAACCCCTTCCTGACCACGCAGGGGAATCGCCTCTCCTGTCGCGATCAGGAGGGGAGAAGGGGCTCAGAGGAAGCGGTGCCGGGACCCTCGGTGTTCCCCTCGGGGGAACCCGGCGTGTCGGGGGACTTTTGGGGGTCGCAGGAAGGCTGTCAGGGACCGTCTCGCCCTTCAGGGCGGAACAGGGGACTTCCCTTGAGACGCCGTCGCGGGCAAGGGCCTCATCTTGCCAAGCGGTGGGAACCACGTGGTTTTTCTCGAGTTGCGGCGGCATTCTCGAGTTACGACGGGGATCTCAGCCTTCCCCTTGGGTTGGCCCTGGGAAGCCCAATCTTCCCCTCGGGTTGCGAGGGAAAGCTGGGGGTGGCGCTCGAGTCACTGCAGGGCCTAAGAGACCTCACCTAAGCGTGTGTCCGGGACCTAATTTTCCTCTCCAGGGAAGGCAGGGATCTCGGGGTTGCATTCCAGGCTCCCCCGGGGAGTCAGGCCTCGTCTCGAGGGGAAGCCAAGGACTCCGCTCTCCTCTCGAGTCACGACGCGGTTCTCTTGGAGCCCCCTGAGCGGCCTCAAGGGAGTCCAGCCTCCTCTTCCGTTTGGAGAGAGGACCCGGGATTGCTCTCCAGGCCATGCAGGAAAAGAAGGCCCTCAGCTCGCGAGGACAGGGGCGTCTCAGGGGTTTCCTCGAGCTGCGGCGCCCGTGGGGGTTTTCTCCCGAGGCACGACGAGGATCTCAGGGAGCCTCTCGTGCGGCGCCAGGGAAGTCAGGTCTCCATGCGCGTGGTGAGGGGGAGCGCGTCCTGGCTCTCGAGTCACGGGAGGGGACTAGGGCCTCGAGACGCGTTGAAGAAGGACTCTCGAGGTCTTTCTCGGGGGGCGGCGGGAAACCCTCGTTTCCCTCGCCTTCTGCCGGGGACCTTCCGGAACTTCCCAGGGTGCCTCTGAGAGGCGAGGGATCCTGTGGAGGTGGCGGGGCCCCTCGGGACTCCGCTGGGTCTGGCGCATCGGAAGAGGGCCTCACCTCGAGGGGAGGCAGGAACCTCAGGCTTCCTCTCCGTTTCGGACTCCGACCGCAGGGTCCCTGCAGAGTTGGGACAGGAGAGTCAGGCCTCGTCTTGTCTGAGGAAGGGAAACCCGCTGTCCTCTCGAGTTGCTCAGGGGGTCTCAGGCCCCTCGTTGAGCTGTGTGTGGAACCCGCGGGTCTTTGCGGACGATGCACGGGGGTGGCAGTGCCCCTTCGTGTTTTGCCTTCACCCTCAGGGTTGCCTTCGAAGAGGGGTCCGGGCCTCGGGTCCTTCTCAAGGGCGAACCGGGAATCGGGGGCGTTCGGCATGTGGCCTCACCCACGTGGCTCGTCTCGAATTTCCTCGTGAGACCGGCCTCATCCTGAGGTGCGCCGGGAAGGCCGGGAACCCCTTCCAGACCACGCAGGGGAATCGCCTCTCCTGTCGCGATCAGGAGGGGAGATGAGGCTCAGAGGAAGTGGTGCCGGGACACTCGGTGTTCCCCTCGTGGGACCCCGGCGTGTCGGGGGACTTTTGGGGGTCGCAGGAAGGCTGTCAGGGACCGTCTCGCCCTTCAGGGCGGAACAGGGGACTTCCCTTGAGACGCCGTCGCGGGCAAGGGCCTCATCTTGCCAAGCGGTGGGAACCACGTGGTTTTTCTCGAGTTGCGGTGGCATTCTCGAGTTCCGACGGGGATCTCAGCCTTCCCCTTGGGTTGGCCCTGGGAAGCCCAATCTTTCCCTCGGGTTGCGAGGGAAAGCTGGGGGTTGCGCTCGAGTCACTGCAGGGCCGAAGAGACCTCACCTAAGCGTGTGTCCGGGACCTAATGTTCCTCTCCAGGGAAGGCAGGGATCTCGGGGTTGCATTCCAGGCTCCCCCGGGGAGTCAGGCCTCGTCTCGAGGGGAAGCCAAGGACTCCGCTCTCCTCTCGAGTCGCGACGCGGGTCTCTTGGAGCCCCCTGAGCGGCCTCAAGGGAGTCCAGCCTCCTCTTCCGTTTGGAGAGAGGACCCGGGATTGCTCTCCAGGCCATGCAGGAAAAGAAGGCCCTCAGCTCGCGAGGACGGGGGCGTCTCAGGGGTTTCCTCGAGCTGCGGCGCCCGTGGGGGTTTTCTCCCGAGGCACGACGAGGATCTCAGGGAGCCTCTCGTGCGGCGCCAGGGAAGTCAGGTCTCCATGCGCGTGGCGAGGGGGAGCGCGTCCTGGCTCTCGAGTCATGGGAGGGGACTAAGGCCTCGAGACGCATTGAAGAAGGACTCTCGGGGGGCGGCGGGAAACCCTCGTGTCCCTCGCCTTCTGCCGGGGACCTTAGGGAACTTCCCAGGGTGCCTCTGAGAGGCGAGGGATCCTGTGGAGGTGGCGGGGCCCCTCGGGACTCCGCTGGGTCTGGCGCAACGGAAGAGGGCCTCACCTCGAGGGGAGGCAGGCACCTCAGGCTTCCTCTGCGTTTCGGACTCCGACCGCAGGGTCCCTGCAGAGTTGGGACAGGAGAGTCAGGCCTCGTCTTGTCTGAGGAAGGGAACCCCGCTGGCCTCTCGAGTTGCTCAGGGGGTCTCAGGCCCCTCGTCGAGCTGTGTGTGGAACCCGCGGGTCTTTGCGGACGATGCACGGGGGTGGCAGTGCCCCTTCGTGTTGTGCCTTCAACCACAGGGTTGCCTTCGAAGAGGGGTCCGGGCCTCGGGTCCTTCTCAAGAGCGGACCGGGGAATCGGGGGCGTTCGGCCTGTGGCCCCACCCACGTGGCTCGTCTCGAATTTCCTCGTGAGACCGGCCTCATCCTGAGGTGCGCCGGGAAGGCCGGGAACCCCTTCCTGACCACGCAGGGGAATCGCCTCTCCTGTCGCGATCAGGAGGGGAGAAGGGGCTCAGAGGAAGCGGTGCCGGGACCCTCGGTGTTCCCCTCGGGGGAACCCGGCGTGTCGGGGGACTTTTGGGGGTCGCAGGAAGGCTGTCAGGGACCGTCTCGCCCTTCAGGGCGGAACAGGGGACTTCCCTTGAGACGCCGTCGCGGGCAAGGGCCTCATCTTGCCAAGCGGTGGGAACCACGTGGTTTTTCTCGAGTTGCGGCGGCATTCTCGAGTTACGACGGGGATCTCAGCCTTCCCCTTGGGTTGGCCCTGGGAAGCCCAATCTTCCCCTCGGGTTGCGAGGGAAAGCTGGGGGTGGTGCTCGAGTCACTGCAGGGCCTAAGAGACCTCACCTAAGCGTGTGTCCGGGACCTAATTTTCCTCTCCAGGGAAGGCAGGGATCTCGGGGTTGCATTCCAGGCTCCCCCGGGGAGTCAGGCCTCGTCTCGAGGGGAAGCCAAGGACTCCGCTCTCCTCTCGAGTCGCGACGCGGGTCTCTTGGAGCCTCCTGAGCGGCCTCAAGGGAGTCCAGCCTCCTCTTCCGTTTGGAGAGAGGACCCGGGATTGCTCTCCAGGCCATGCAGGAAAAGAAGGCCCTCAGCTCGCGAGGACGGGGGCGTCTCAGGGGTTTCCTCGAGCTGCGGCGCCCGTGGGGGTTTTCTCCCGAGGCACGACGAGGATCTCAGGGAGCCTCTCGTGCGGCGCCAGGGAAGTCAGGTCTCCATGCGCGTGGCGAGGGGGAGCGCGTCCTGGCTCTCGAGTCACGGGAGGGGACTAGGGCCTCGAGACGCGTTGAAGAAGGACTCTCGAGGTCTTTGTCGGGGGGCGGCGGGAAACCCTCGTTTCCCTCGCCTTCTGCCGGGGACCTTAGGGAACTTCCCAGGGTGCCTCTGAGAGGCGAGGGATCCTGTGGAGGTGGCGGGGCCCCTCGGGACTCCGCTGGGTCTGGCGCAACGGAAGAGGGCCTCACCTCGAGGGGAGGCAGGCACCTCAGGCTTCCTCTGCGTTTCGGACTCCGACCGCAGGGTCCCTGCAGAGTTGGGACAGGAGAGTCAGGCCTCGTCTTGTCTGAGGAAGGGAACCCCGCTGGCCTCTCGAGTTGCTCAGGGGGTCTCAGGCCCCTCGTCGAGCTGTGTGTGGAACCCGCGGGTCTTTGCGGACGATGCACGGGGGTGGCAGTGCCCCTTCGTGTTGTGCCTTCACCCACAGGGTTGCCTTCGAAGAGGGGTCCGGGCCTCGGGTCCTTCTCAAGAGCGGACCGGGGAATCGGGGGCGTTCGGCCTGTGGCCCCACCCACGTGGCTCGTCTCGAATTTCCTCGTGAGACCGGCCTCATCCTGAGGTGCGCCGGGAAGGCCGGGAACCCCTTCCAGACCACGCAGGGGAATCGCCTCTCCTGTCGCGATCAGGAGGGGAGAAGGGGCTCAGAGGAAGCGGTGCCGGGACCCTCGGTGTTCCCCTCGGGGGAACCCGGCGTGTCGGGGGACTTTTGGGGGTCGCAGGAAGGCTGTCAGGGACCGTCTCGCCCTTCAGGGCGGAACAGGGGACTTCCCTTGAGACGCCGTCGCGGGCAAGGGCCTCATCTTGCCAAGCGGTGGGAACCACGTGGTTTTTCTCGAGTTGCGGCGGCATTCTCGAGTTACGACGGGGATCTCAGCCTTCCCCTTGGGTTGGCCCTGGGAAGCCCAATCTTCCCCTCGGGTTGCGAGGGAAAGCTGGGGGTGGCGCTCGAGTCACTGCAGGGCCTAAGAGACCTCACCTAAGCGTGTGTCCGGGACTTAATTTTCCTCTCCAGGGAAGGCAGGGATCTCGGGGTTGCATTCCAGGCTCCCCCGGGGAGTCAGGCCTCGTCTCGAGGGGAAGCCAAGGACTCCGCTCTCCTCTCGAGTCGCGACGCGGGTCTCTTGGAGCCCCCTGAGCGGCCTCAAGGGAGTCCAGCCTCCTCTTCCGTTTGGAGAGAGGACCCGGGATTGCTCTCCAGGCCATGCAGGAAAAGAAGGCCCTCAGCTCGCGAGGACGGGGGCGTCTCAGGGGTTTCCTCGAGCTGCGGCGCCCGTGGGGGTTTTCTCCCGAGGCACGACGAGGATCTCAGGGAGCCTCTCGTGCGGCGCCAGGGAAGTCAGGTCTCCATGCGCGTGGCGAGGGGGAGCGCGTCCTGGCTCTCGAGTCACGGGAGGGGACTAGGGCCTCGAGACGCGTTGAAGAAGGACTCTCGAGGTCTTTGTCGGGGGGCGGCGGGAAACCCTCGTGTCCCTCGCCTTCTGCCGGGGACCTTAGGGAACTTCCCAGGGTGCCTCTGAGAGGCGAGGGATCCTGTGGCGGTGGCGGGGCCCCTCGGGACTCCGCTGGGTCTGGCGCAACGGAAGAGGGCCTCACCTCGAGGGGAGGCAGGCACCTCAGGCTTCCTCTGCGTTTCGGACTCCGACCGCAGGGTCCCTGCAGAGTTGGGACAGGAGAGTCAGGCCTCGTCTTGTCTGAGGAAGGGAACCCCGCTGGCCTCTCGAGTTGCTCAGGGGGTCTCAGGCCCCTCGTCGAGCTGTGTGTGGAACCCGCGGGTCTTTGCGGACGATGCACGGGGGTGGCAGTGCCCCTTCGTGTTGTGCCTTCACCCACAGGGTTGCCTTCGAAGAGGGGTCCGGGCCTCGGGTCCTTCTCAAGAGCGGACCGGGGAATCGGGGGCGTTCGGCCTGTGGCCCCACCCACGTGGCTCGTCTCGAATTTCCTCGTGAGACCGGCCTCATCCTGAGGTGCGCCGGGAAGGCCGGGAACCCCTTCCAGACCACGCAGGGGAATCGCCTCTCCTGTCGCGATCAGGAGGGGAGAAGGGGCTCAGAGGAAGCGGTGCCGGGACCCTCGGTGTTCCCCTCGGGGGAACCCGGCGTGTCGGGGGACTTTTGGGGGTCGCAGGAAGGCTGTCAGGGACCGTCTCGCCCTTCAGGGCGGAACAGGGGACTTCCCTTGAGACGCCGTCGCGGGCAAGGGCCTCATCTTGCCAAGCGGTGGGAACCACGTGGTTTTTCTCGAGTTGCGGCGGCATTCTCGAGTTACGACGGGGATCTCAGCCTTCCCCTTGGGTTGGCCCTGGGAAGCCCAATCTTCCCCTCGGGTTGCGAGGGAAAGCTGGGGGTGGCGCTCGAGTCACTGCAGGGCCTAAGAGACCTCACCTAAGCGTGTGTCCGGGACCTAATTTTCCTCTCCAGGGAAGGCAGGGATCTCGGGGTTGCATTCCAGGCTCCCGCGGGGAGTCAGGCCTCGTCTCGAGGGGAAGCCAAGGACTCCGCTCTCCTCTCGAGTCGCGACGCGGGTCTCTTGGAGCCCCCTGAGCGGCCTCAAGGGAGTCCAGCCTCCTCTTCCGTTTGGAGAGAGGACCCGGGATTGCTCTCCAGGCCATGCAGGAAAAGAAGGCCCTCAGCTCGCGAGGACGGGGGCGTCTCAGGGGTTTCCTCGAGCTGCGGCGCCCGTGGGGGTTTTCTCCCGAGGCACGACGAGGATCTCAGGGAGCCTCTCGTGCGGCGCCAGGGAAGTCAGGTCTCCATGCGCGTGGCGAGGGGGAGCGCGTCCTGGCTCTCGAGTCACGGGAGGGGACTAGGGCCTCGAGACGCGTTGAAGAAGGACTCTCGAGGTCTTTGTCGGGGGGCAGCGGGAAACCCTCGTGTCCCTCGCCTTCTGCCGGGGACCTTAGGGAACTTCCCAGGGTGCCTCTGAGAGGCGAGGGATCCTGTGGCGGTGGCGGGGCCCCTCGGGACTCCGCTGGGTCTGGCGCAACGGAAGAGGGCCTCACCTCGAGGGGAGGCAGGCACCTCAGGCTTCCTCTGCGTTTCGGACTCCGACCGCAGGGTCCCTGCAGAGTTGGGACAGGAGAGTCAGGCCTCGTCTTGTCTGAGGAAGGGAACCCCGCTGGCCTCTCGAGTTGCTCAGGGGGTCTCAGGCCCCTCGTCGAGCTGTGTGTGGAACCCGCGGGTCTTTGCGGACGATGCACGGGGGTGGCAGTGCCCCTTCGTGTTGTGCCTTCACCCACAGGGTTGCCTTCGAAGAGGGGTCCGGGCCTCGGGTCCTTCTCAAGAGCGGACCAGGGAATCGGGGGCGTTCGGCCTGTGGCCCCACCCACGTGGCTCGTCTCGAATTTCCTCGTGAGACCGGCCTCATCCTGAGGTGCGCCGGGAAGGCCGGGAACCCCTTCCAGACCACGCAGGGGAATCGCCTCTCCTGTCGCGATCAGGAGGGGAGAAGGGGCTCAGAGGAAGCGGTGCCGGGACCCTCGGTGTTCCCCTCGGGGGAACCCGGCGTGTCGGGGGACTTTTGGGGGTCGCAGGAAGGCTGTCAGGGACCGTCTCGCCCTTCAGGGCGGAACAGGGGACTTCCCTTGGGACGCCGTCGCGGGCAAGGGCCTCATCTTGCCAAGCGGTGGGAACCACGTGGTTTTTCTCGAGTTGCGGCGGCATTCTCGAGTTACGACGGGGATCTCAGCCTTCCCCTTGGGTTGGCCCTGGGAAGCCCAATCTTCCCCTCGGGTTGCGAGGGAAAGCTGGGGGTGGCGCTCGAGTCACTGCAGGGCCTAAGAGACCTCACCTAAGCGTGTGTCCGGGACTTAATTTTCCTCTCCAGGGAAGGCAGGGATCTCGGGGTTGCATTCCAGGCTCCCCCGGGGAGTCAGGCCTCGTCTCGAGGGGAAGCCAAGGACTCCGCTCTCCTCTCGAGTCGCGACGCGGGTCTCTTGGAGCCCCCTGAGCGGCCTCAAGGGAGTCCAGCCTCCTCTTCCGTTTGGAGAGAGGACCCGGGATTGCTCTCCAGGCCATGCAGGAAAAGAAGGCCCTCAGCTCGCGAGGACGGGGGCGTCTCAGGGGTTTCCTCGAGCTGCGGCGCCCGTGGGGGTTTTCTCCCGAGGCACGACGAGGATCTCAGGGAGCCTCTCGTGCGGCGCCAGGGAAGTCAGGTCTCCATGCGCGTGGCGAGGGGGAGCGCGTCCTGGCTCTCGAGTCACGGGAGGGGACTAGGGCCTCGAGACGCGTTGAAGAAGGACTCTCGAGGTCTTTGTCGGGGGGCGGCGGGAAACCCTCGTGTCCCTCGCCTTCTGCCGGGGACCTTAGGGAACTTCCCAGGGTGCCTCTGAGAGGCGAGGGATCCTGTGGCGGTGGCGGGGCCCCTCGGGACTCCGCTGGGTCTGGCGCAACGGAAGAGGGCCTCACCTCGAGGGGAGGCAGGCACCTCAGGCTTCCTCTGCGTTTCGGACTCCGACCGCAGGGTCCCTGCAGAGTTGGGACAGGAGAGTCAGGCCTCGTCTTGTCTGAGGAAGGGAACCCCGCTGGCCTCTCGAGTTGCTCAGGGGGTCTCAGGCCCCTCGTCGAGCTGTGTGTGGAACCCGCGGGTCTTTGCGGACGATGCACGGGGGTGGCAGTGCCCCTTCGTGTTGTGCCTTCACCCACAGGGTTGCCTTCGAAGAGGGGTCCGGGCCTCGGGTCCTTCTCAAGAGCGGACCGGGGAATCGGGGGCGTTCGGCCTGTGGCCCCACCCACGTGGCTCGTCTCGAATTTCCTCGTGAGACCGGCCTCATCCTGAGGTGCGCCGGGAAGGCCGGGAACCCCTTCCAGACCACGCAGGGGAATCGCCTCTCCTGTCGCGATCAGGAGGGGAGAAGGGGCTCAGAGGAAGCGGTGCCGGGACCCTCGGTGTTCCCCTCGGGGGAACCCGGCGTGTCGGGGGACTTTTGGGGGTCGCAGGAAGGCTGTCAGGGACCGTCTCGCCCTTCAGGGCGGAACAGGGGACTTCCCTTGAGACGCCGTCGCGGGCAAGGGCCTCATCTTGCCAAGCGGTGGGAACCACGTGGTTTTTCTCGAGTTGCGGCGGCATTCTCGAGTTACGACGGGGATCTCAGCCTTCCCCTTGGGTTGGCCCTGGGAAGCCCAATCTTCCCCTCGGGTTGCGAGGGAAAGCTGGGGGTGGCGCTCGAGTCACTGCAGGGCCGAAGAGACCTCACCTAAGCGTGTGTCCGGGACCTAATTTTCCTCTCCAGGGAAGGCAGGGATCTCGGGGTTGCATTCCAGGCTCCCCCGGGGAGTCAGGCCTCGTCTCGAGGGGAAGCCAAGGACTCCGCTCTCCTCTCGAGTCGCGACGCGGGTCTCTTGGAGCCCCCTGAGCGGCCTCAAGGGAGTCCAGCCTCCTCTTCCGTTTGGAGAGAGGACCCGGGATTGCTCTCCAGGCCATGCAGGAAAAGAAGGCCCTCAGCTCGCGAGGACGGGGGCGTCTCAAGGGTTTCCTCGAGCTGCGGCGCCCGTGGGGGTTTTCTCCCGAGGCACGACGAGGATCTCAGGGAGCCTCTCGTGCGGCGCCAGGGAAGTCAGGTCTCCATGCGCGTGGCGAGGGGGAGCGCGTCCTGGCTCTCGAGTCACGGGAGGGGACTAGGGCCTCGAGACGCGTTGAAGAAGGACTCTCGAGGTCTTTGTCGGGGGGCGGCGGGAAACCCTCGTGTCCCTCGCCTTCTGCCGGGGACCTTAGGGAACTTCCCAGGGTGCCTCTGAGAGGCGAGGGATCCTGTGGAGGTGGCGGGGCCCCTCGGGACTCCGCTGGGTCTGGCGCAACGGAAGAGGGCCTCACCTCGAGGGGAGGCAGGCACCTCAGGCTTCCTCTGCGTTTCGGACTCCGACCGCAGGGTCCCTGCAGAGTTGGGACAGGAGAGTCAGGCCTCGTCTTGTCTGAGGAAGGGAACCCCGCTGGCCTCTCGAGTTGCTCAGGGGGTCTCAGGCCCCTCGTCGAGCTGTGTGTGGAACCCGCGGGTCTTTGCGGACGATGCACGGGGGTGGCAGTGCCCCTTCGTGTTGTGCCTTCACCCACAGGGTTGCCTTCGAAGAGGGGTCCGGGCCTCGGGTCCTTCTCAAGAGCGGACCGGGGAATCGGGGGCGTTCGGCCTGTGGCCCCACCCACGTGGCTCGTCTCGAATTTCCTCGTGAGACCGGCCTCATCCTGAGGTGCGCCAGGAAGGCCGGGAACCCCTTCCAGACCACGCAGGGGAATCGCCTCTCCTGTCGCGATCAGGAGGGGAGAAGAGGCTCAGAGGAAGCGGTGCCGGGACCCTCGGTGTTCCCCTCGGGGGAACCCGGCGTGTCGGGGGACTTTTGGGGGTCGCAGGAAGGCTGTCAGGGACCGTCTCGCCCTTCAGGGCGGAACAGGGGACTTCCCTTGAGACGCCGTCGCGGGCAAGGGCCTCATCTTGCCAAGCGGTGGGAACCACGTGGTTTTTCTCGAGTTGCGGCGGCATTCTCGAGTTACGACGGGGATCTCAGCCTTCCCCTTGGGTTGGCCCTGGGAAGCCCAATCTTCCCCTCGGGTTGCGAGGGAAAGCTGGGGGTGGCGCTCGAGTCACTGCAGGGCCTAAGAGACCTCACCTAAGCGTGTGTCCGGGACCTAATTTTCCTCTCCAGGGAAGGCAGGGATCTCGGGGTTGCATTCCAGGCTCCCCCGGGGAGTCAGGCCTCGTCTCGAGGGGAAGCCAAGGACTCCGCTCTCCTCTCGAGTCGCGACGGGGGTCTCTTGGAGCCCCCTGAGCGGCCTCAAGGGAGTCCAGCCTCCTCTTCCGTTTGGAGAGAGGACCCAGGATTGCTCTCCAGGCCATGCAGGAAAAGAAGGCCCTCAGCTCGCGAGGACGGGGGCGTCTCAGGGGTTTCCTCGAGCTGCGGCGCCCGTGGGGGTTTTCTCCCGAGGCACGACGAGGATCTCAGGGAGCCTCTCGTGCGGCGCCAGGGAAGTCAGGTCTCCATGCGCGTGGCGAGGGGGAGCGCGTCCTGGCTCTCGAGTCACGGGAGGGGACTAGGGCCTCGAGACGCTTTGAAGAAGGACTCTCGAGGTCTTTGTCGGGGGGCGGCGGGAAACCCTCCTTCCCTCGCCTTCTGCCGGGGACCTTAGGGAACTTCCCAGGGTGCCTCTGAGAGGCGAGGGATGCTGTGGAGGTGGCGGGGCCCCTCGGGACTCCGCTGGGTCTGGCGCAACGGAAGAGGGCCTCACCTCGAGGGGAGGCAGGCACCTCAGGCTTCCTCTGCATTTCGGACTCCGACCGCAGGGTCCCTGCAGAGTTGGGACAGGAGAGTCAGGCCTCGTCTTGTCTGAGGAAGGGAACCCCGCTGGCCTCTCGAGTTGCTCAGGGGGTCTCAGGCCCCTCGTCGAGCTGTGTGTGGAACCCGCGGGTCTTTGCGGACGATGCACGGGGGTGGCAGTGCCCCTTCGTGTTGTGCCTTCACCCACAGGGTTGCCTTCGAAGAGGGGTCCGGGCCTCGGGTCCTTCTCAAGAGCGGACCGGGGAATCGGGGGCGTTCGGCCTGTGGCCCCACCCACGTGGCTCGTCTCGAATTTCCTCGTGAGACCGGCCTCATCCTGAGGTGCGCCGGGAAGGCCGGGAACCCCTTCCAGACCACGCAGGGGAATCGCCTCTCCTGTCGCGATCAGGAGGGGAGAAGGGGCTCAGAGGAAGCGGTGCCGGGACCCTCGGTGTTCCCCTCGGGGGAACCCGGCGTGTCGGGGGACTTTTGGGGGTCGCAGGAAGGCTGTCAGGGACCGTCTCGCCCTTCAGGGCGGAACAGGGGACTTCCCTTGGGACGCCGTCGCGGGCAAGGGCCTCATCTTGCCAAGCGGTGGGAACCACGTGGTTTTTCTCGAGTTGCGGCGGCATTCTCGAGTTACGACGGGGATCTCAGCCTTCCCCTTGGGTTGGCCCTGGGAAGCCCAATCTTCCCCTCGGGTTGCGAGGGAAAGCTGGGGGTGGCGCTCGAGTCACTGCAGGGCCTAAGAGACCTCACCTAAGCGTGTGTCCGGGACTTAATTTTCCTCTCCAGGGAAGGCAGGGATCTCGGGGTTGCATTCCAGGCTCCCCCGGGGAGTCAGGCCTCGTCTCGAGGGGAAGCCAAGGACTCCGCTCTCCTCTCGAGTCGCGACGCGGGTCTCTTGGAGCCCCCTGAGCGGCCTCAAGGGAGTCCAGCCTCCTCTTCCGTTTGGAGAGAGGACCCGGGATTGCTCTCCAGGCCATGCAGGAAAAGAAGGCCCTCAGCTCGCGAGGACGGGGGCGTCTCAGGGGTTTCCTCGAGCTGCGGCGCCCGTGGGGGTTTTCTCCCGAGGCACGACGAGGATCTCAGGGAGCCTCTCGTGCGGCGCCAGGGAAGTCAGGTCTCCATGCGCGTGGCGAGGGGGAGCGCGTCCTGGCTCTCGAGTCACGGGAGGGGACTAGGGCCTCGAGACGCGTTGAAGAAGGACTCTCGAGGTCTTTGTCGGGGGGCGGCGGGAAACCCTCGTGTCCCTCGCCTTCTGCCGGGGACCTTAGGGAACTTCCCAGGGTGCCTCTGAGAGGCGAGGGATCCTGTGGCGGTGGCGGGGCCCCTCGGGACTCCGCTGGGTCTGGCGCAACGGAAGAGGGCCTCACCTCGAGGGGAGGCAGGCACCTCAGGCTTCCTCTGCGTTTCGGACTCCGACCGCAGGGTCCCTGCAGAGTTGGGACAGGAGAGTCAGGCCTCGTCTTGTCTGAGGAAGGGAACCCCGCTGGCCTCTCGAGTTGCTCAGGGGGTCTCAGGCCCCTCGTCGAGCTGTGTGTGGAACCCGCGGGTCTTTGCGGACGATGCACGGGGGTGGCAGTGCCCCTTCGTGTTGTGCCTTCACCCACAGGGTTGCCTTCGAAGAGGGGTCCGGGCCTCGGGTCCTTCTCAAGAGCGGACCGGGGAATCGGGGGCGTTCGGCCTGTGGCCCCACCCACGTGGCTCGTCTCGAATTTCCTCGTGAGACCGGCCTCATCCTGAGGTGCGCCGGGAAGGCCGGGAACCCCTTCCAGACCACGCAGGGGAATCGCCTCTCCTGTCGCGATCAGGAGGGGAGAAGGGGCTCAGAGGAAGCGGTGCCGGGACCCTCGGTGTTCCCCTCGGGGGAACCCGGCGTGTCGGGGGACTTTTGGGGGTCGCAGGAAGGCTGTCAGGGACCGTCTCGCCCTTCAGGGCGGAACAGGGGACTTCCCTTGAGACGCCGTCGCGGGCAAGGGCCTCATCTTGCCAAGCGGTGGGAACCACGTGGTTTTTCTCGAGTTGCGGCGGCATTCTCGAGTTACGACGGGGATCTCAGCCTTCCCCTTGGGTTGGCCCTGGGAAGCCCAATCTTCCCCTCGGGTTGCGAGGGAAAGCTGGGGGTGGCGCTCGAGTCACTGCAGGGCCTAAGAGACCTCACCTAAGCGTGTGTCCGGGACCTAATTTTCCTCTCCAGGGAAGGCAGGGATCTCGGGGTTGCATTCCAGGCTCCCGCGGGGAGTCAGGCCTCGTCTCGAGGGGAAGCCAAGGACTCCGCTCTCCTCTCGAGTCGCGACGCGGGTCTCTTGGAGCCCCCTGAGCGGCCTCAAGGGAGTCCAGCCTCCTCTTCCGTTTGGAGAGAGGACCCGGGATTGCTCTCCAGGCCATGCAGGAAAAGAAGGCCCTCAGCTCGCGAGGACGGGGGCGTCTCAGGGGTTTCCTCGAGCTGCGGCGCCCGTGGGGGTTTTCTCCCGAGGCACGACGAGGATCTCAGGGAGCCTCTCGTGCGGCGCCAGGGAAGTCAGGTCTCCATGCGCGTGGCGAGGGGGAGCGCGTCCTGGCTCTCGAGTCACGGGAGGGGACTAGGGCCTCGAGACGCGTTGAAGAAGGACTCTCGAGGTCTTTGTCGGGGGGCAGCGGGAAACCCTCGTGTCCCTCGCCTTCTGCCGGGGACCTTAGGGAACTTCCCAGGGTGCCTCTGAGAGGCGAGGGATCCTGTGGCGGTGGCGGGGCCCCTCGGGACTCCGCTGGGTCTGGCGCAACGGAAGAGGGCCTCACCTCGAGGGGAGGCAGGCACCTCAGGCTTCCTCTGCGTTTCGGACTCCGACCGCAGGGTCCCTGCAGAGTTGGGACAGGAGAGTCAGGCCTCGTCTTGTCTGAGGAAGGGAACCCCGCTGGCCTCTCGAGTTGCTCAGGGGGTCTCAGGCCCCTCGTCGAGCTGTGTGTGGAACCCGCGGGTCTTTGCGGACGATGCACGGGGGTGGCAGTGCCCCTTCGTGTTGTGCCTTCACCCACAGGGTTGCCTTCGAAGAGGGGTCCGGGCCTCGGGTCCTTCTCAAGAGCGGACCGGGGAATCGGGGGCGTTCGGCCTGTGGCCCCACCCACGTGGCTCGTCTCGAATTTCCTCGTGAGACCGGCCTCATCCTGAGGTGCGCCGGGAAGGCCGGGAACCCCTTCCAGACCACGCAGGGGAATCGCCTCTCCTGTCGCGCTCAGGAGGGGAGAAGGGGCTCAGAGGAAGCGGTGCCGGGACGCTCGGTGTTCCCCTCGGGGGAACCCGGCGTGTCGGGGGACTTTTGGGGGTCGCAGGAAGGCTGTCAGGGACCGTCTCGCCCTTCAGGGCGGAACAGGGGACTTCCCTTGAGACGCCGTCGCGGGCAAGGGCCTCATCTTGCCAAGCGGTGGGAACCACGTGGTTTTTCTCGAGTTGCGGCGGCATTCTCGAGTTACGACGGGGATCTCAGCCTTCCCCTTGGGTTGGCCCTGGGAAGCCCAATCTTCCCCTCGGGTTGCGAGGGAAAGCTGGGGGTGGCGCTCGAGTCAATGCAGGGCCGAAGAGACCTCACCTAAGCGTGTGTCCGGGACCTAATTTTCCTCTCCAGGGAAGGCAGGGATCTCGGGGTTGCATTCCAGGCTCCCGCGGGGAGTCAGGCCTCGTCTCGAGGGGAAGCCAAGGACTCCGCTCTCCTCTCGAGTCGCGACGCGGGTCTCTTGGAGCCCCCTGAGCGGCCTCAAGGGAGTCCAGCCTCCTCTTCCGTTTGGAGAGAGGACCCGGGATTGCTCTCCAGGCCATGCAGGAAAAGAAGGCCCTCAGCTCGCGAGGACGGGGGCGTCTCAGGGGTTTCCTCGAGCTGCGGCGCCCGTGGGGGTTTTCTCCCGAGGCACGACGAGGATCTCAGGGAGCCTCTCGTGCGGCGCCAGGGAAGTCAGGTCTCCATGCGCGTGGCGAGGGGGAGCGCGTCCTGGCTCTCGAGTCACGGGAGGGGACTAGGGCCTCGAGACGCTTTGAAGAAGGACTCTCGAGGTCTTTGTCGGGGGGCGGCGGGAAACCCTCCTTCCCTCGCCTTCTGCCGGGGACCTTAGGGAACTTCCCAGGGTGCCTCTGAGAGGCGAGGGATCCTGTGGCGGTGGCGGGGCCCCTCGGGACTCCGCTGGGTCTGGCGCAACGGAAGAGGGCCTCACCTCGAGGGGAGGCAGGCACCTCAGGCTTCCTCTGCATTTCGGACTCCGACCGCAGGGTCCCTGCAGAGTTGGGACAGGAGAGTCAGGCCTCGTCTTGTCTGAGGAAGGGAACCCCGCTGGCCTCTCGAGTTGCTCAGGGGGTCTCAGGCCCCTCGTCGAGCTGTGTGTGGAACCCGCGGGTCTTTGCGGACGATGCACGGGGGTGGCAGTGCCCCTTCGTGTTGTGCCTTCACCCACAGGGTTGCCTTCGAAGAGGCGTCCGGGCCTCGGGTCCTTCTCAAGAGCGGACCGGGGAATCGGGGGCGTTCGGCCTGTGGCCCCACCCACGTGGCTCGTCTCGAATTTCCTCGTGAGACCGGCCTCATCCTGAGGTGCGCCGGGAAGGCCGGGAACCCCTTCCAGACCACGCAGGGGAATCGCCTCTCCTGTCGCGATCAGGAGGGGAGAAGGGGCTCAGAGGAAGCGGTGCCGGGACCCTCGGTGTTCCCCTCGGGGGAACCCGGCGTGTCGGGGGACTTTTGGGGGTCGCAGGAAGGCTGTCAGGGACCGTCTCGCCCTTCAGGGCGGAACAGGGGACTTCCCTTGGGACGCCGTCGCGGGCAAGGGCCTCATCTTGCCAAGCGGTGGGAACCACGTGGTTTTTCTCGAGTTGCGGCGGCATTCTCGAGTTACGACGGGGATCTCAGCCTTCCCCTTGGGTTGGCCCTGGGAAGCCCAATCTTCCCCTCGGGTTGCGAGGGAAAGCTGGGGGTGGCGCTCGAGTCACTGCAGGGCCTAAGAGACCTCACCTAAGCGTGTGTCCGGGACTTAATTTTCCTCTCCAGGGAAGGCAGGGATCTCGGGGTTGCATTCCAGGCTCCCCCGGGGAGTCAGGCCTCGTCTCGAGGGGAAGCCAAGGACTCCGCTCTCCTCTCGAGTCGCGACGCGGGTCTCTTGGAGCCCCCTGAGCGGCCTCAAGGGAGTCCAGCCTCCTCTTCCGTTTGGAGAGAGGACCCGGGATTGCTCTCCAGGCCATGCAGGAAAAGAAGGCCCTCAGCTCGCGAGGACGGGGGCGTCTCAAGGGTTTCCTCGAGCTGCGGCGCCCGTGGGGGTTTTCTCCCGAGGCACGACGAGGATCTCAGGGAGCCTCTCGTGCGGCGCCAGGGAAGTCAGGTCTCCATGCGCGTGGCGAGGGGGAGCGCGTCCTGGCTCTCGAGTCACGGGAGGGGACTAGGGCCTCGAGACGCGTTGAAGAAGGACTCTCGAGGTCTTTGTCGGGGGGCGGCGGGAAACCCTCGTGTCCCTCGCCTTCTGCCGGGGACCTTAGGGAACTTCCCAGGGTGCCTCTGAGAGGCGAGGGATCCTGTGGCGGTGGCGGGGCCCCTCGGGACTCCGCTGGGTCTGGCGCAACGGAAGAGGGCCTCACCTCGAGGGGAGGCAGGCACCTCAGGCTTCCTCTGCGTTTCGGACTCCGACCGCAGGGTCCCTGCAGAGTTGGGACAGGAGAGTCAGGCCTCGTCTTGTCTGAGGAAGGGAACCCCGCTGGCCTCTCGAGTTGCTCAGGGGGTCTCAGGCCCCTCGTCGAGCTGTGTGTGGAACCCGCGGGTCTTTGCGGACGATGCACGGGGGTGGCAGTGCCCCTTCGTGTTGTGCCTTCACCCACAGGGTTGCCTTCGAAGAGGGGTCCGGGCCTCGGGTCCTTCTCAAGAGCGGACCGGGGAATCGGGGGCGTTCGGCCTGTGGCCCCACCCACGTGGCTCGTCTCGAATTTCCTCGTGAGACCGGCCTCATCCTGAGGTGCGCCGGGAAGGCCGGGAACCCCTTCCAGACCACGCAGGGGAATCGCCTCTCCTGTCGCGATCAGGAGGGGAGAAGGGGCTCAGAGGAAGCGGTGCCGGGACCCTCGGTGTTCCCCTCGGGGGAACCCGGCGTGTCGGGGGACTTTTGGGGGTCGCAGGAAGGCTGTCAGGGACCGTCTCGCCCTTCAGGGCGGAACAGGGGACTTCCCTTGAGACGCCGTCGCGGGCAAGGGCCTCATCTTGCCAAGCGGTGGGAACCACGTGGTTTTTCTCGAGTTGCGGCGGCATTCTCGAGTTACGACGGGGATCTCAGCCTTCCCCTTGGGTTGGCCCTGGGAAGCCCAATCTTCCCCTCGGGTTGCGAGGGAAAGCTGGGGGTGGCGCTCGAGTCACTGCAGGGCCTAAGAGACCTCACCTAAGCGTGTGTCCGGGACCTAATTTTCCTCTCCAGGGAAGGCAGGGATCTCGGGGTTGCATTCCAGGCTCCCGCGGGGAGTCAGGCCTCGTCTCGAGGGGAAGCCAAGGACTCCGCTCTCCTCTCGAGTCGCGACGCGGGTCTCTTGGAGCCCCCTGAGCGGCCTCAAGGGAGTCCAGCCTCCTCTTCCGTTTGGAGAGAGGACCCGGGATTGCTCTCCAGGCCATGCAGGAAAAGAAGGCCCTCAGCTCGCGAGGACGGGGGCGTCTCAGGGGTTTCCTCGAGCTGCGGCGCCCGTGGGGGTTTTCTCCCGAGGCACGACGAGGATCTCAGGGAGCCTCTCGTGCGGCGCCAGGGAAGTCAGGTCTCCATGCGCGTGGCGAGGGGGAGCGCGTCCTGGCTCTCGAGTCACGGGAGGGGACTAGGGCCTCGAGACGCGTTGAAGAAGGACTCTCGAGGTCTTTGTCGGGGGGCAGCGGGAAACCCTCGTGTCCCTCGCCTTCTGCCGGGGACCTTAGGGAACTTCCCAGGGTGCCTCTGAGAGGCGAGGGATCCTGTGGCGGTGGCGGGGCCCCTCGGGACTCCGCTGGGTCTGGCGCAACGGAAGAGGGCCTCACCTCGAGGGGAGGCAGGCACCTCAGGCTTCCTCTGCGTTTCGGACTCCGACCGCAGGGTCCCTGCAGAGTTGGGACAGGAGAGTCAGGCCTCGTCTTGTCTGAGGAAGGGAACCCCGCTGGCCTCTCGAGTTGCTCAGGGGGTCTCAGGCCCCTCGTCGAGCTGTGTGTGGAACCCGCGGGTCTTTGCGGACGATGCACGGGGGTGGCAGTGCCCCTTCGTGTTGTGCCTTCACCCACAGGGTTGCCTTCGAAGAGGGGTCCGGGCCTCGGGTCCTTCTCAAGTGCGGACCGGGGAATCGGGGGCGTTCGGCCTGTGGCCCCACCCACGTGGCTCGTCTCGAATTTCCTCGTGAGACCGGCCTCATCCTGAGGTGCGCCGGGAAGGCCGGGAACCCCTTCCAGACCACGCAGGGGAATCGCCTCTCCTGTCGCGATCAGGAGGGGAGAAGGGGCTCAGAGGAAGCGGTGCCGGGACCCTCGGTGTTCCCCTCGGGGGAACCCGGCGTGTCGGGGGACTTTTGGGGGTCGCAGGAAGGCTGTCAGGGACCGTCTCGCCCTTCAGGGCGGAACAGGGGACTTCCCTTGAGACGCCGTCGCGGGCAAGGGCCTCATCTTGCCAAGCGGTGGGAACCACGTGGTTTTTCTCGAGTTGCGGCGGCATTCTCGAGTTACGACGGGGATCTCAGCCTTCCCCTTGGGTTGGCCCTGGGAAGCCCAATCTTCGCCTCGGGTTGCGAGGGAAAGCTGGGGGTGGCGCTCGAGTCACTGCAGGGCCTAAGAGACCTCACCTAAGCGTGTGTCCGGGACTTAATTTTCCTCTCCAGGGAAGGCAGGGATCTCGGGGTTGCATTCCAGGCTCCCGCGGGGAGTCAGGCCTCGTCTCGAGGGGAAGCCAAGGACTCCGCTCTCCTCTCGAGTCGCGACGCGGGTCTCTTGGAGCCCCCTGAGCGGCCTCAAGGGAGTCCAGCCTCCTCTTCCGTTTGGAGAGAGGACCCGGGATTGCTCTCCAGGCCATGCAGGAAAAGAAGGCCCTCAGCTCGCGAGGACGGGGGCGTCTCAGGGGTTTCCTCGAGCTGCGGCGCCCGTGGGGGTTTTCTCCCGAGGCACGACGAGGATCTCAGGGAGCCTCTTGTGCGGCGCCAGGGAAGTCAGGTCTCCATGCGCGTGGCGAGGGGGAGCGCGTCCTGGCTCTCGAGTCACGGGAGGGGACTAGGGCCTCGAGACGTGTTGAAGAAGGACTCTCGAGGTCTTTGTCGGGGGGCGGCGGGAAACCCTCGTGTCCCTCGCCTTCTGCCGGGGACCTTAGGGAACTTCCCAGGGTGCCTCTGAGAGGCGAGGGATCCTGTGGCGGTGGCGGGGCCCCTCGGGACTCCGCTGGGTCTGGCGCAACGGAAGAGGGCCTCACCTCGAGGGGAGGCAGGCACCTCAGGCTTCCTCTGCGTTTCGGACTCCGACCGCAGGGTCCCTGCAGAGTTGGGACAGGAGAGTCAGGCCTCGTCTTGTCTGAGGAAGGGAACCCCGCTGGCCTCTCGAGTTGCTCAGGGGGTCTCAGGCCCCTCGTCGAGCTGTGTGTGGAACCCGCGGGTCTTTGTGGACGATGCACGGGGGTGGCAGTGCCCCTTCGTGTTGTGCCTTCACCCACAGGGTTGCCTTCGAAGAGGGGTCCGGGCCTCGGGTCCTTCTCAAGAGCGGACCGGGGAATCGGGGGCGTTCGGCCTGTGGCCCCACCCACGTGGCTCGTCTCGAATTTCCTCGTGAGACCGGCCTCATCCTGAGGTGCGCCGGGAAGGCCGGGAACCCCTTCCAGACCACGCAGGGGAATCGCCTCTCCTGTCGCGATCAGGAGGGGAGAAGGGGCTCAGAGGAAGCGGTGCCGGGACCCTCGGTGTTCCCCTCGGGGGAACCCGGCGTGTCGGGGGACTTTTGGGGGTCGCAGGAAGGCTGTCAGGGACCGTCTCGCCCTTCAGGGCGGAACAGGGGACTTCCCTTGAGACGCCGTCGCGGGCAAGGGCCTCATCTTGCCAAGCGGTGGGAACCACGTGGTTTTTCTCGAGTTGCGGCGGCATTCTCGAGTTACGACGGGGATCTCAGCCTTCCCCTTGGGTTGGCCCTGGGAAGCCCAATCTTCGCCTCGGGTTGCGAGGGAAAGCTGGGGGTGGCGCTCGAGTCACTGCAGGGCCTAAGAGACCTCACCTAAGCGTGTGTCCGGGACCTAATTTTCCTCTCCAGGGAAGGCAGGGATCTCGGGGTTGCATTCCAGGCTCCCCCGGGGAGTCAGGCCTCGTCTCGAGGGGAAGCCAAGGACTCCGCTCTCCTCTCGAGTCGCGACGCGGGTCTCTTGGAGCCCCCTGAGCGGCCTCAAGGGAGTCCAGCCTCCTCTTCCCTTTGGAGAGAGGACCCGGGATTGCTCTCCAGGCCATGCAGGAAAAGAAGGCCCTCAGCTCGCGAGGACGGGGGCGTCTCAGGGGTTTCCTCGAGCTGCGGCGCCCGTGGGGGTTTTCTCCCGAGGCATGACGAGGATCTCAGGGAGCCTCTCGTGCGGCGCCAGGGAAGTCAGGTCTCCATGCGCGTGGCGAGGGGGAGCGCGTCCTGGCTCTCGAGTCACGGGAGGGGACTAGGGCCTCGAGACGCGTTGAAGAAGGACTCTCGAGGTCTTTGTCGGGGGGCGGCGGGAAACCCTCGTGTCCCTCGCCTTCTGCCGGGGACCTTAGGGAACTTCCCAGGGTGCCTCTGAGAGGCGAGGGATCCTGTGGCGGTGGCGGGGCCCCTCGGGACTACGCTGGGTCTGGCGCAACGGAAGAGGGCCTCACCTCGAGGGGAGGCAGGCACCTCAGGCTTCCTCTGCGTTTCGGACTCCGACCGCAGGGTCCCTGCAGAGTTGGGACAGGAGAGTCAGGCCTCGTCTTGTCTGAGGAAGGGAACCCCGCTGGCCTCTCGAGTTGCTCAGGGGGTCTCAGGCCCCTCGTCGAGCTGTGTGTGGAACCCGCGGGTCTTTGCGGACGATGCACGGGGGTGGCAGTGCCCCTTCGTGTTGTGCCTTCACCCACAGGGTTGCCTTCGAAGAGGGGTCCGGGCCTCGGGTCCTTCTCAAGAGCGGACCGGGGAATCGGGGGCGTTCGGCCTGTGGCCCCACCCACGTGGCTCGTCTCGAATTTCCTCGTGAGACCGGCCTCATCCTGAGGTGCGCCGGGAAGGCCGGGAACCCCTTCCAGACCACGCAGGGGAATCGCCTCTCCTGTCGCGATCAGGAGGGGAGAAGGGGCTCAGAGGAAGCGGTGCCGGGACCCTCGGTGTTCCCCTCGGGGGAACCCGGCGTGTCGGGGGACTTTTGGGGGTCGCAGGAAGGCTGTCAGGGACCGTCTCGCCCTTCAGGGCGGAACAGGGGACTTCCCTTGAGACGCCGTCGCGGGCAAGGGCCTCATCTTGCCAAGCGGTGGGAACCACGTGGTTTTTCTCGAGTTGCGGCGGCATTCTCGAGTTACGACGGGGATCTCAGCCTTCCCCTTGGGTTGGCCCTGGGAAGCCCAATCTTCCCCTCGGGTTGCGAGGGAAAGCTGGGGGTGGCGCTCGAGTCAATGCAGGGCCGAAGAGACCTCACCTAAGCGTGTGTCCGGGACCTAATTTTCCTCTCCAGGGAAGGCAGGGATCTCGGGGTTGCATTCCAGGCTCCCGCGGGGAGTCAGGCCTCGTCTCGAGGGGAAGCCAAGGACTCCGCTCTCCTCTCGAGTCGCGACGCGGGTCTCTTGGAGCCCCCTGAGCGGCCTCAAGGGAGTCCAGCCTCCTCTTCCGTTTGGAGAGAGGACCCGGGATTGCTCTCCAGGCCATGCAGGAAAAGAAGGCCCTCAGCTCGCGAGGACGGGGGCGTCTCAGGGGTTTCCTCGAGCTGCGGCGCCCGTGGGGGTTTTCTCCCGAGGCACGACGAGGATCTCAGGGAGCCTCTCGTGCGGCGCCAGGGAAGTCAGGTCTCCATGCGCGTGGCGAGGGGGAGCGCGTCCTGGCTCTCGAGTCACGGGAGGGGACTAGGGCCTCGAGACGCTTTGAAGAAGGACTCTCGAGGTCTTTGTCGGGGGGCGGCGGGAAACCCTCCTTCCCTCGCCTTCTGCCGGGGACCTTAGGGAACTTCCCAGGGTGCCTCTGAGAGGCGAGGGATGCTGTGGAGGTGGCGGGGCCCCTCGGGACTCCGCTGGGTCTGGCGCAACGGAAGAGGGCCTCACCTCGAGGGGAGGCAGGCACCTCAGGCTTCCTCTGCATTTCGGACTCCGACCGCAGGGTCCCTGCAGAGTTGGGACAGGAGAGTCAGGCCTCGTCTTGTCTGAGGAAGGGAACCCCGCTGGCCTCTCGAGTTGCTCAGGGGGTCTCAGGCCCCTCGTCGAGCTGTGTGTGGAACCCGCGGGTCTTTGCGGACGATGCACGGGGGTGGCAGTGCCCCTTCGTGTTGTGCCTTCACCCACAGGGTTGCCTTCGAAGAGGGGTCCGGGCCTCGGGTCCTTCTCAAGAGCGGACCGGGGAATCGGGGGCGTTCGGCCTGTGGCCCCACCCACGTGGCTCGTCTCGAATTTCCTCGTGAGACCGGCCTCATCCTGAGGTGCGCCGGGAAGGCCGGGAACCCCTTCCAGACCACGCAGGGGAATCGCCTCTCCTGTCGCGATCAGGAGGGGAGAAGGGGCTCAGAGGAAGCGGTGCCGGGACCCTCGGTGTTCCCCTCGGGGGAACCCGGCGTGTCGGGGGACTTTTGGGGGTCGCAGGAAGGCTGTCAGGGACCGTCTCGCCCTTCAGGGCGGAACAGGGGACTTCCCTTGGGACGCCGTCGCGGGCAAGGGCCTCATCTTGCCAAGCGGTGGGAACCACGTGGTTTTTCTCGAGTTGCGGCGGCATTCTCGAGTTACGACGGGGATCTCAGCCTTCCCCTTGGGTTGGCCCTGGGAAGCCCAATCTTCCCCTCGGGTTGCGAGGGAAAGCTGGGGGTGGCGCTCGAGTCACTGCAGGGCCTAAGAGACCTCACCTAAGCGTGTGTCCGGGACTTAATTTTCCTCTCCAGGGAAGGCAGGGATCTCGGGGTTGCATTCCAGGCTCCCCCGGGGAGTCAGGCCTCGTCTCGAGGGGAAGCCAAGGACTCCGCTCTCCTCTCGAGTCGCGACGCGGGTCTCTTGGAGCCCCCTGAGCGGCCTCAAGGGAGTCCAGCCTCCTCTTCCGTTTGGAGAGAGGACCCGGGATTGCTCTCCAGGCCATGCAGGAAAAGAAGGCCCTCAGCTCGCGAGGACGGGGGCGTCTCAGGGGTTTCCTCGAGCTGCGGCGCCCGTGGGGGTTTTCTCCCGAGGCACGACGAGGATCTCAGGGAGCCTCTCGTGCGGCGCCAGGGAAGTCAGGTCTCCATGCGCGTGGCGAGGGGGAGCGCGTCCTGGCTCTCGAGTCACGGGAGGGGACTAGGGCCTCGAGACGCGTTGAAGAAGGACTCTCGAGGTCTTTGTCGGGGGGCGGCGGGAAACCCTCGTGTCCCTCGCCTTCTGCCGGGGACCTTAGGGAACTTCCCAGGGTGCCTCTGAGAGGCGAGGGATCCTGTGGCGGTGGCGGGGCCCCTCGGGACTCCGCTGGGTCTGGCGCAACGGAAGAGGGCCTCACCTCGAGGGGAGGCAGGCACCTCAGGCTTCCTCTGCGTTTCGGACTCCGACCGCAGGGTCCCTGCAGAGTTGGGACAGGAGAGTCAGGCCTCGTCTTGTCTGAGGAAGGGAACCCCGCTGGCCTCTCGAGTTGCTCAGGGGGTCTCAGGCCCCTCGTCGAGCTGTGTGTGGAACCCGCGGGTCTTTGCGGACGATGCACGGGGGTGGCAGTGCCCCTTCGTGTTGTGCCTTCACCCACAGGGTTGCCTTCGAAGAGGGGTCCGGGCCTCGGGTCCTTCTCAAGAGCGGACCGGGGAATCGGGGGCGTTCGGCCTGTGGCCCCACCCACGTGGCTCGTCTCGAATTTCCTCGTGAGACCGGCCTCATCCTGAGGTGCGCCGGGAAGGCCGGGAACCCCTTCCAGACCACGCAGGGGAATCGCCTCTCCTGTCGCGATCAGGAGGGGAGAAGGGGCTCAGAGGAAGCGGTGCCGGGACCCTCGGTGTTCCCCTCGGGGGAACCCGGCGTGTCGGGGGACTTTTGGGGGTCGCAGGAAGGCTGTCAGGGACCGTCTCGCCCTTCAGGGCGGAACAGGGGACTTCCCTTGAGACGCCGTCGCGGGCAAGGGCCTCATCTTGCCAAGCGGTGGGAACCACGTGGTTTTTCTCGAGTTGCGGCGGCATTCTCGAGTTACGACGGGGATCTCAGCCTTCCCCTTGGGTTGGCCCTGGGAAGCCCAATCTTCCCCTCGGGTTGCGAGGGAAAGCTGGGGGTGGCGCTCGAGTCACTGCAGGGCCTAAGAGACCTCACCTAAGCGTGTGTCCGGGACCTAATTTTCCTCTCCAGGGAAGGCAGGGATCTCGGGGTTGCATTCCAGGCTCCCGCGGGGAGTCAGGCCTCGTCTCGAGGGGAAGCCAAGGACTCCGCTCTCCTCTCGAGTCGCGACGCGGGTCTCTTGGAGCCCCCTGAGCGGCCTCAAGGGAGTCCAGCCTCCTCTTCCGTTTGGAGAGAGGACCCGGGATTGCTCTCCAGGCCATGCAGGAAAAGAAGGCCCTCAGCTCGCGAGGACGGGGGCGTCTCAGGGGTTTCCTCGAGCTGCGGCGCCCGTGGGGGTTTTCTCCCGAGGCACGACGAGGATCTCAGGGAGCCTCTCGTGCGGCGCCAGGGAAGTCAGGTCTCCATGCGCGTGGCGAGGGGGAGCGCGTCCTGGCTCTCGAGTCACGGGAGGGGACTAGGGCCTCGAGACGCGTTGAAGAAGGACTCTCGAGGTCTTTGTCGGGGGGCAGCGGGAAACCCTCGTGTCCCTCGCCTTCTGCCGGGGACCTTAGGGAACTTCCCAGGGTGCCTCTGAGAGGCGAGGGATCCTGTGGCGGTGGCGGGGCCCCTCGGGACTCCGCTGGGTCTGGCGCAACGGAAGAGGGCCTCACCTCGAGGGGAGGCAGGCACCTCAGGCTTCCTCTGCGTTTCGGACTCCGACCGCAGGGTCCCTGCAGAGTTGGGACAGGAGAGTCAGGCCTCGTCTTGTCTGAGGAAGGGAACCCCGCTGGCCTCTCGAGTTGCTCAGGGGGTCTCAGGCCCCTCGTCGAGCTGTGTGTGGAACCCGCGGGTCTTTGCGGACGATGCACGGGGGTGGCAGTGCCCCTTCGTGTTGTGCCTTCACCCACAGGGTTGCCTTCGAAGAGGGGTCCGGGCCTCGGGTCCTTCTCAAGTGCGGACCGGGGAATCGGGGGCGTTCGGCCTGTGGCCCCACCCACGTGGCTCGTCTCGAATTTCCTCGTGAGACCGGCCTCATCCTGAGGTGCGCCGGGAAGGCCGGGAACCCCTTCCAGACCACGCAGGGGAATCGCCTCTCCTGTCGCGATCAGGAGGGGAGAAGGGGCTCAGAGGAAGCGGTGCCGGGACCCTCGGTGTTCCCCTCGGGGGAACCCGGCGTGTCGGGGGACTTTTGGGGGTCGCAGGAAGGCTGTCAGGGACCGTCTCGCCCTTCAGGGCGGAACAGGGGACTTCCCTTGAGACGCCGTCGCGGGCAAGGGCCTCATCTTGCCAAGCGGTGGGAACCACGTGGTTTTTCTCGAGTTGCGGCGGCATTCTCGAGTTACGACGGGGATCTCAGCCTTCCCCTTGGGTTGGCCCTGGGAAGCCCAATCTTCGCCTCGGGTTGCGAGGGAAAGCTGGGGGTGGCGCTCGAGTCACTGCAGGGCCTAAGAGACCTCACCTAAGCGTGTGTCCGGGACTTAATTTTCCTCTCCAGGGAAGGCAGGGATCTCGGGGTTGCATTCCAGGCTCCCGCGGGGAGTCAGGCCTCGTCTCGAGGGGAAGCCAAGGACTCCGCTCTCCTCTCGAGTCGCGACGCGGGTCTCTTGGAGCCCCCTGAGCGGCCTCAAGGGAGTCCAGCCTCCTCTTCCGTTTGGAGAGAGGACCCGGGATTGCTCTCCAGGCCATGCAGGAAAAGAAGGCCCTCAGCTCGCGAGGACGGGGGCGTCTCAGGGGTTTCCTCGAGCTGCGGCGCCCGTGGGGGTTTTCTCCCGAGGCACGACGAGGATCTCAGGGAGCCTCTCGTGCGGCGCCAGGGAAGTCAGGTCTCCATGCGCGTGGCGAGGGGGAGCGCGTCCTGGCTCTCGAGTCACGGGAGGGGACTAGGGCCTCGAGACGCGTTGAAGAAGGACTCTCGAGGTCTTTGTCGGGGGGCGGCGGGAAACCCTCGTGTCCCTCGCCTTCTGCCGGGGACCTTAGGGAACTTCCCAGGGTGCCTCTGAGAGGCGAGGGATCCTGTGGCGGTGGCGGGGCCCCTCGGGACTCCGCTGGGTCTGGCGCAACGGAAGAGGGCCTCACCTCGAGGGGAGGCAGGCACCTCAGGCTTCCTCTGCGTTTCGGACTCCGACCGCAGGGTCCCTGCAGAGTTGGGACAGGAGAGTCAGGCCTCGTCTTGTCTGAATAAGGGAACCCCGCTGGCCTCTCGAGTTGCTCAGGGGGTCTCAGGCCCCTCGTCGAGCTGTGTGTGGAACCCGCGGGTCTTTGTGGACGATGCACGGGGGTGGCAGTGCCCCTTCGTGTTGTGCCTTCACCCACAGGGTTGCCTTCGAAGAGGGGTCCGGGCCTCGGGTCCTTCTCAAGAGCGGACCGGGGAATCGGGGGCGTTCGGCCTGTGGCCCCACCCACGTGGCTCGTCTCGAATTTCCTCGTGAGACCGGCCTCATCCTGAGGTGCGCCGGGAAGGCCGGGAACCCCTTCCAGACCACGCAGGGGAATCGCCTCTCCTGTCGCGATCAGGAGGGGAGAAGGGGCTCAGAGGAAGCGGTGCCGGGACCCTCGGTGTTCCCCTCGGGGGAACCCGGCGTGTCGGGGGACTTTTGGGGGTCGCAGGAAGGCTGTCAGGGACCGTCTCGCCCTTCAGGGCGGAACAGGGGACTTCCCTTGAGACGCCGTCGCGGGCAAGGGCCTCATCTTGCCAAGCGGTGGGAACCACGTGGTTTTTCTCGAGTTGCGGCGGCATTCTCGAGTTACGACGGGGATCTCAGCCTTCCCCTTGGGTTGGCCCTGGGAAGCCCAATCTTCGCCTCGGGTTGCGAGGGAAAGCTGGGGGTGGCGCTCGAGTCACTGCAGGGCCTAAGAGACCTCACCTAAGCGTGTGTCCGGGACTTAATTTTCCTCTCCAGGGAAGGCAGGGAACTCGGGGTTGCATTCCAGGCTCCCGCGGGGAGTCAGGCCTCGTCTCGAGGGGAAGCCAAGGACTCCGCTCTCCTCTCGAGTCGCGACGCGGGTCTCTTGGAGCCCCCTGAGCGGCCTCAAGGGAGTCCAGCCTCCTCTTCCGTTTGGAGAGAGGACCCGGGATTGCTCTCCAGGCCATGCAGGAAAAGAAGGCCCTCAGCTCGCGAGGACGGGGGCGTCTCAGGGGTTTCCTCGAGCTGCGGCGCCCGTGGGGGTTTTCTCCCGAGGCACGACGAGGATCTCAGGGAGCCTCTCGTGCGGCGCCAGGGAAGTCAGGTCTCCATGCGCGTGGCGAGGGGGAGCGCGTCCTGGCTCTCGAGTCACGGGAGGGGACTAGGGCCTCGAGACGCGTTGAAGAAGGACTCTCGAGGTCTTTGTCGGGGGGCGGCGGGAAACCCTCGTGTCCCTCGCCTTCTGCCGGGGACCTTAGGGAACTTCCCAGGGTGCCTCTGAGAGGCGAGGGATCCTGTGGCGGTGGCGGGGCCCCTCGGGACTCCGCTGGGTCTGGCGCAACGGAAGAGGGCCTCACCTCGAGGGGAGGCAGGCACCTCAGGCTTCCTCTGCGTTTCGGACTCCGACCGCAGGGTCCCTGCAGAGTTGGGACAGGAGAGTCAGGCCTCGTCTTGTCTGAGGAAGGGAACCCCGCTGGCCTCTCGAGTTGCTCAGGGGGTCTCAGGCCCCTCGTCGAGCTGTGTGTGGAACCCGCGGGTCTTTGCGGACGATGCACGGGGGTGGCAGTGCCCCTTCGTGTTGTGCCTTCACCCACAGGGTTGCCTTCGAAGAGGGGTCCGGGCCTCGGGTCCTTCTCAAGAGCGGACCGGGGAATCGGGGGCGTTCGGCCTGTGGCCCCACCCACGTGGCTCGTCTCGAATTTCCTCGTGAGACCGGCCTCATCCTGAGGTGCGCCGGGAAGGCCGGGAACCCCTTCCAGACCACGCAGGGGAATCGCCTCTCCTGTCGCGATCAGGAGGGGAGAAGGGGCTCAGAGGAAGCGGTGCCGGGACCCTCGGTGTTCCCCTCGGGGGAACCCGGCGTGTCGGGGGACTTTTGGGGGTCGCAGGAAGGCTGTCAGGGACCGTCTCGCCCTTCAGGGCGGAACAGGGGACTTCCCTTGAGACGCCGTCGCGGGCAAGGGCCTCATCTTGCCAAGCGGTGGGAACCACGTGGTTTTTCTCGAGTTGCGGCGGCATTCTCGAGTTACGACGGGGATCTCAGCCTTCCCCTTGGGTTGGCCCTGGGAAGCCCAATCTTCCCCTCGGGTTGCGAGGGAAAGCTGGGGGTGGCGCTCGAGTCACTGCAGGGCCGAAGAGACCTCACCTAAGCGTGTGTCCGGGACCTAATTTTCCTCTCCAGGGAAGGCAGGGATCTTGGGGTTGCATTCCAGGCTCCCGCGGGGAGTCAGGCCTCGTCTCGAGGGGAAGCCAAGGACTCCGCTCTCCTCTCGAGTCGCGACGCGGGTCTCTTGGAGCCCCCTGAGCGGCCTCAAGGGAGTCCAGCCTCCTCTTCCGTTTGGAGAGAGGACCCGGGATTGCTCTCCAGGCCATGCAGGAAAAGAAGGCCCTCAGCTCGCGAGGACGGGGGCGTCTCAGGGGTTTCCTCGAGCTGCGGCGCCCGTGGGGGTTTTCTCCCGAGGCACGACGAGGATCTCAGGGAGCCTCTCGTGCGGCGCCAGGGAAGTCAGGTCTCCATGCGCGTGGCGAGGGGGAGCGCGTCCTGGCTCTCGAGTCACGGGAGGGGACTAGGGCCTCGAGACGCGTTGAAGAAGGACTCTCGAGGTCTTTGTCGGGGGGCGGCGGGAAACCCTCGTGTCCCTCGCCTTCTGCCGGGGACCTTAGGGAACTTCCCAGGGTGCCTCTGAGAGGCGAGGGATCCTGTGGAGGCGGCGGGGCCCCTCGGGACTCCGCTGGGTCTGGCGCAACGGAAGAGGGCCTCACCTCGAGGGGAGGCAGGCACCTCAGGCTTCCTCTGCGTTTCGGACTCCGACCGCAGGGTCCCTGCAGAGTTGGGACAGGAGAGTCAGGCCTCGTCTTGTCTGAGGAAGGGAACCCCGCTGGCCTCTCGAGTTGCTCAGGGGGTCTCAGGCCCCTCGTCGAGCTGTGTGTGGAACCCGCGGGTCTTTGCGGACGATGCACGGGGGTGGCAGTGCCCCTTCGTGTTGTGCCTTCACCCACAGGGTTGCCTTCGAAGAGGGGTCCGGGCCTCGGGTCCTTCTCAAGAGCGGACCGGGGAATCGGGGGCGTTCGGCCTGTGGCCCCACCCACGTGGCTCGTCTCGAATTTCCTCGTGAGACCGGCCTCATCCTGAGGTGCGCCGGGAAGGCCGGGAACCCCTTCCAGACCACGCAGGGGAATCGCCTCTCCTGTCGCGATCAGGAGGGGAGAAGGGGCTCAGAGGAAGCGGTGCCGGGACCCTCGGTGTTCCCCTCGGGGGAACCCGGGGTGTCGGGGGACTTTTGGGGGTCGCAGGAAGGCTGTCAGGGACCGTCTCGCCCTTCAGGGCGGAACAGGGGACTTCCCTTGAGACGCCGTCGCGGGCAAGGGCCTCATCTTGCCAAGCGGTGGGAACCACGTGGTTTTTTTCGAGTTGCGGCGGCATTCTCGAGTTACGACGGGGATCTCAGCCTTCCCCTTGGGTTGGCCCTGGGAAGCCCAATCTTCCCCTCGGGTTGCGAGGGAAAGCTGGGGGTGGCGCTCGAGTCACTGCAGGGCCTAAGAGACCTCACCTAAGCGTGTGTCCGGGACCTAATTTTCCTCTCCAGGGAAGGCAGGGATCTCGGGGTTGCATTCCAGGCTCCCGCGGGGAGTCAGGCCTCGTCTCGAGGGGAAGCCAAGGACTCCGCTCTCCTCTCGAGTCGCGACGCGGGTCTCTTGGAGCCCCCTGAGCGGCCTCAAGGGAGTCCAGCCTCCTCTTCCGTTTGGAGAGAGGACCCGGGATTGCTCTCCAGGCCATGCAGGAAAAGAAGGCCCTCAGCTCGCGAGGACGGGGGCGTCTCAGGGGTTTCCTCGAGCTGCGGCGCCCGTGGGGGTTTTCTCCCGAGGCACGACGAGGATCTCAGGGAGCCTCTCGTGCGGCGCCAGGGAAGTCAGGTCTCCATGCGCGTGGCGAGGGGGAGCGCGTCCTGGCTCTCGAGTCACGGGAGGGGACTAGGGCCTCGAGACGCGTTGAAGAAGGACTCTCGAGGTCTTTGTCGGGGGGCGGCGGGAAACCCTCGTGTCCCTCGCCTTCTGCCGGGGACCTTAGGGAACTTCCCAGGGTGCCTCTGAGAGGCGAGGGATCCTGTGGAGGTGGCGGGGCCCCTCGGGACTCCGCTGGGTCTGGCGCAACGGAAGAGGGCCTCACCTCGAGGGGAGGCAGGCACCTCAGGCTTCCTCTGCGTTTCGGACTCCGACCGCAGGGTCCCTGCAGAGTTGGGACAGGAGAGTCAGGCCTCGTCTTGTCTGAGGAAGGGAACCCCGCTGGCCTCTCGAGTTGCTCAGGGGGTCTCAGGCCCCTCGTCGAGCTGTGTGTGGAACCCGCGGGTCTTTGCGGACGATGCACGGGGGTGGCAGTGCCCCTTCGTGTTGTGCCTTCACCCACAGGGTTGCCTTCGAAGAGGGGTCCGGGCCTCGGGTCCTTCTCAAGAGCGGACCGGGGAATCAGGGGCGTTCGGCCTGTGGCCCCACCCACGTGGCTCGTCTCGAATTTCCTCGTGAGACCGGCCTCATCCTGAGGTGCGCCGGGAAGGCCGGGAACCCCTTCCAGACCACGCAGGGGAATCGCCTCTCCTGTCGCGATCAGGAGGGGAGAAGGGGCTCAGAGGAAGCGGTGCCGGGACCCTCGGTGTTCCCCTCGGGGGAACCCGGCGTGTCGGGGGACATTTGGGGGTCGCAGGAAGGCTGTCAGGGACCGTCTCGCCCTTCAGGGCGGAACAGGGGACTTCCCTTGAGACGCCGTCGCGGGCAAGGGCCTCATCTTGCCAAGCGGTGGGAACCACGTGGTTTTTCTCGAGTTGCGGCGGCATTCTCGAGTTACGACGGGGATCTCAGCCTTCCCCTTGGGTTGGCCCTGGGAAGCCCAATCTTCCCCTCGGGTTGCGAGGGAAAGCTGGGGGTGGCGCTCGAGTCACTGCAGGGCCGAAGAGACCTCACCTAAGCGTGTGTCCGGGACCTAATTTTCCTCTCCAGGGAAGGCAGGGATCTCGGGGTTGCATTCCAGGCTCCCCCGGGGAGTCAGGCCTCGTCTCGAGGGGAAGCCAAGGACTCCACTCTCCTCTCGAGTCGCGACGCGGGTCTCTTGGAGCCCCCTGAGCGGCCTCAAGGGAGTCCAGCCTCCTCTTCCGTTTGGAGAGAGGACCCGGGATTGCTCTCCAGGCCATGCAGGAAAAGAAGGCCCTCAGCTCGCGAGGACGGGGGCGTCTCAGGGGTTTCCTCGACCTGCGGCGCCCGTAGGGGTTTTCTCCCGAGGCACGACGAGGATCTCAGGGAGCCTCTCGTGCGGCGCCAGGGAAGTCAGGTCTCCATGCGCGTGGCGAGGGGGAGCGCGTCCTGGCTCTCGAGTCACGGGAGGGGACTAGGGCCTCGAGATGCGTTGAAGAAGGACTCTCGAGGTCTTTGTCGGGGGGCGGCGGGAAACCCTCGTGTCCCTCGCCTTCTGCCGGGGACCTTAGGGAACTTCCCAGGGTGCCTCTGAGAGGCGAGGGATCCTGTGGAGGTGGCGGGGCCCCTCGGGACTCCGCTGGGTCTGGCGCAACGGAAGAGGGCCTCACCTCGAGGGGAGGCAGGCACCTCAGGCTTCCTCTGCGTTTCGGACTCCGACCGCAGGGTCCCTGCAGAGTTGGGACAGGAGAGTCAGGCCTCGTCTTGTCTGAGGAAGGGAACCCCGCTGGCCTCTCGAGTTGCTCAGGGGGTCTCAGGCCCCTCGTCGAGCTGTGTGTGGAACCCGCGGGTCTTTGCGGACGATGCACGGGGGTGGCAGTGCCCCTTCGTGTTGTGCCTTCACCCACAGGGTTGCCTTCGAAGAGGGGTCCGGGCCTCGGGTCCTTCTCAAGAGCGGACCGGGGAATCGGGGGCGTTCGGCCTGTGGCCCCACCCACGTGGCTCGTCTCGAATTTCCTCGTGAGACCGGCCTCATCCTGAGGTGCGCCGGGAAGGCCGGGAACCCCTTCCAGACCACGCAGGGGAATCGCCTCTCCTGTCGCGATCAGGAGGGGAGAAGGGGCTCAGAGGAAGCGGTGCCGGGACACTCGTTGTTCCCCTCGGGGGACCCCGGCGTGTCGGGGGACTTTTGGGGGTCGCAGGAAGGCTGTCAGGGACCGTCTCGCCCTTCAGGGCGGAACAGGGGACTTCCCTTGAGACGCCATCGCGGGCAAGGGCCTCATCTTGCCAAGCGGTGGGAACCACGTGGTTTTTCTCGAGTTGCGGCGGCATTCTCGAGTTACGACGGGGATCTCAGCCTTCCCCTTGGGTTGGTCCTGGGAAGCCAAATCTTCCCCTCGGGTGGCGAGGGAAAGCTGGGGGTTGCGCTCGAGTCACTGCAGGGCCTAAGAGACCTCACCTAGGCGTGTGTCTGGGACCTAATATTCCTCTCCTGGGAAGGCAGGGATCTCGGGGTTGCATTCCAAGCTCCCCCGGGGAGTCAGGCCTCGTCTCGAGGGGAAGCCAAGGACTCCGCTCTCCTCTCGAGTCGCGTCGCGGGTCTCTTGGAGCCCCCTGAGCGGCCTCAAGGGAGTCCAGCCTCCTCTTCCGTTTGGAGAGAGGACCCGGGATTGCTCTCCAGGCCATGCAGGAAAAGAAGGCCCTCAGCTCGCGAGGACGGGGGCGTCTCAGGGGTTTCCTCGAGCTGCGGCGCCCGTGGGGGTTTTCTCCCGAGGCACGACGAGGATCTCAGGGAGCCTCTCGTGCGGCGCCAGGGAAGTCAGGTCTCCATGCGCGTGGCGAGGGGGAGCGCGTCCTGGCTCTCGAGTCACGGGAGGGGACTAGGGCCTCGAGACGCGTTGAAGAAGGACTCTCGAGGTCTTTGTCGGGGGGCGGCGGGAAACCCTCGTGTCCCTCGCCTTCTGCCGGGGACCTTAGGGAACTTCCCAGGGTGCCTCTGAGAGGCGAGGGATCCTGTGGAGGTGGCGGGGCCCCTCGGGATTCCGCTGGGTCTGGCGCAACGGAAGAGGGCCTCACCTCGAGGGGAGGCAGGCACCTCAGGCTTCCTCTGCGTTTCGGACTCCGACCGCAGGGTCCCTGCAGAGTTGGGACAGGAGAGTCAGGCCTCGTCTTGTCTGAGGAAGGGAACCCCGCTGGCCTCTCGAGTTGCTCAGGGGGTCTCAGGCCCCTCGTCGAGCTGTGTGTGGAACCCGCGGGTCTTTGCGGACGATGCACGGGGGTGGCAGTGCCCCTTCGTGTTGTGCCTTCACCCACAGGGTTGCCTTCGAAGAGGGGTCCGGGCCTCGGGTCCTTCTCAAGAGCGGACCGGGGAATCGGGGGCGTTCGGCCTGTGGCCCCACCCACGTGGCTCGTCTCGAATTTCCTCGTGAGACCGGCCTCATCCTGAGGTGCGCCGGGAAGGCCGGGAACCCCTTCCAGACCACGCAGGGGAATCGCCTCTCCTGTCGCGATCAGGAGGGGAGAAGGGGCTCAGAGGAAGCGGTGCCGGGACCCTCGGTGTTCCCCTCGGGGGAACCCGGCGTGTCGGGGGACTTTTGGGGGTCGCAGGAAGGCTGTCAGGGACCGTCTCGCCCTTCAGGGCGGAACAGGGGACTTCCCTTGAGACGCCGTCGCGGGCAAGGGCCTCATCTTGCCAAGCGGTGGGAACCACGTGGTTTTTCTCGAGTTGCGGCGGCATTCTCGAGTTACGACGGGGATCTCAGCCTTCCCCTTGGGTTGGCCCTGGGAAGCCCAATCTTCCCCTCGGGTTGCGAGGGAAAGCTGGGGGTGGCGCTCGAGTCACTGCAGGGCCTAAGAGACCTCACCTAAGCGTGTGTCCGGGACCTAATTTTCCTCTCCAGGAAAGGCAGGGATCTCGGGGTTGCATTCCAGGCTCCCCCGGGGAGTCAGGCCTCGTCTCGAGGGGAAGCCAAGGACTCCACTCTCCTCTCGAGTCGCGACGCGGGTCTCTTGGAGCCCCCTGAGTGGCCTCAAGGGAGTCCAGCCTCCTCTTCCGTTTGGAGAGAGGACCCGGGATTGCTCTCCAGGCCATGCAGGAAAAGAAGGCCCTCAGCTCGCGAGGACGGGGGCGTCTCAGGGGTTTCCTCGAGCTGCGGCGCCCGTGGGGGTTTTCTCCCGAGGCACGACGAGGATCTCAGGGAGCCTCTCGTGCGGCGCCAGGGAAGTCAGGTCTCCATGCGCGTGGCGAGGGGGAGCGCGTCCTGGCTCTCGAGTCACGGGAGGGGACTAGGGCCTCGAGACGCGTTGAAGAAGGACTCTCGAGGTCTTTGTCGGGGGGCGGCGGGAAACCCTCGTGTCCCTCGCCTTCTGCCGGGGACCTTAGGGAACTTCCCAGGGTGCCTCTGAGAGGCGAGGGATCCTGTGGAGGTGGCGGGGCCCCTCGGGACTCCGCTGGGTCTGGCGCAACGGAAGAGGGCCTCACCTCGAGGGGAGGCAGGCACCTCAGGCTTCCTCTGCGTTTCGGACTCCGACCGCAGGGTCCCTGCAGAGTTGGGACAGGAGAGTCAGGCCTCGTCTTGTCTGAGGAAGGGAACCCCGCTGGCCTCTCGAGTTGCTCAGGGGGTCTCAGGCCCCTCGTCGAGCTGTGTGTGGAACCCGCGGGTCTTTGCGGACGATGCACGGGGGTGGCAGTGCCCCTTCGTGTTGTGCCTTCACCCACAGGGTTGCCTTCGAAGAGGGGTCCGGGCCTCGGGTCCTTCTCAAGAGCGGACCGGGGAATCGGGGGCGTTCGGCCTGTGGCCCCACCCACGTGGCTCGTCTCGAATTTCCTCGTGAGACCGGCCTCATCCTGAGGTGCGCCGGGAAGGCCGGGAACCCCTTCCAGACCACGCAGGGGAATCGCCTCTCCTGTCGCGATCAGGAGGGGAGAAGGGGCTCAGAGGAAGCGGTGCCGGGACAGTCGTTGTTCCCCTCGGGGGACCCCGGCGTGTCGGGGGACTTTTGGGGGTCGCAGGAAGGCTGTCAGGGACCGTCTCGCCCTTCAGGGCGGAACAGGGGACTTCCCTTGAGACGCCATCGCGGGCAAGGGCCTCATCTTGCCAAGCGGTGGGAACCACGTGGTTTTTCTCGAGTTGCGGCGGCATTCTCGAGTTACGACGGGGATCTCAGCCTTCCCCTTGGGTTGGTCCTGGGAAGCCCAATCTTCCCCTCGGGTGGCGAGGGAAAGCTGGGGGTTGCGCTCGAGTCACTGCAGGGCCTAAGAGACCTCACCTAGGCGTGTGTCTGGGACCTAATATTCCTCTCCTGGGAAGGCAGGGATCTCGGGGTTGCATTCCAGGCTCCCCCGGGGAGTCAGGCCTCGTCTCGAGGGGAAGCCAAGGACTCCGCTCTCCTCTCGAGTCGCGTCGCGGGTCTCTTGGAGCCCCCTGAGCGGCCTCAAGGGAGTCCAGCCTCCTCTTCCGTTTGGAGAGAGGACCCGGGATTGCTCTCCAGGCCATGCAGGAAAAGAAGGCCCTCAGCTCGCGAGGACGGGGGCGTCTCAGGGGTTTCCTCGAGCTGCGGCGCCCGTGGGGGTTTTCTCCCGAGGCACGACGAGGATCTCAGGGAGCCTCTCGTGCGGCGCCAGGGAAGTCAGGTCTCCATGCGCGTGGCGAGGGGGAGCGCGTCCTGGCTCTCGAGTCACGGGAGGGGACTAGGGCCTCGAGACGCGTTGAAGAAGGACTCTCGAGGTCTTTGTCGGGGGGCGGCGGGAAACCCTCGTGTCCCTCGCCTTCTGCCGGGGACCTTAGGGAACTTCCCAGGGTGCCTCTGAGAGGCGAGGGATCCTGTGGAGGTGGCGGGGCCCCTCGGGACTCCGCTGGGTCTGGCGCAACGGAAGAGGGCCTCACCTCGAGGGGAGGCAGGCACCTCAGGCTTCCTCTGCGTTTCGGACTCCGACCGCAGGGTCCCTGCAGAGTTGGGACAGGAGAGACAGGCCTCGTCTTGTCTGAGGAAGGGAACCCCGCTGGCCTCTCGAGTTGCTCAGGGGGTCTCAGGCCCCTCGTCGAGCTGTGTGTGGAACCCGCGGGTCTTTGCGGACGATGCACGGGGGTGGCAGTGCCCCTTCGTGTTGTGCCTTCACCCACAGGGTTGCCTTCGAAGAGGGGTCCGGGCCTCGGGTCCTTCTCAAGAGCGGACCGGGGAATCGGGGGCGTTCGGCCTGTGGCCCCACCCACGTGGCTCGTCTCGAATTTCCTCGTGAGACCGGCCTCATCCTGAGGTGCGCCGGGAAGGCCGGGAACCCCTTCCAGACCACGCAGGGGAATCGCCTCTCCTGTCGCGATCAGGAGGGGAGAAGGGGCTCAGAGGAAGCGGTGCCGGGACCCTCGGTGTTCCCCTCGGGGGACCCCGGCGTGTCGGGGGACTTTTGGGGGTCGCAGGAAGGCTGTCAGGGACCGTCTCGCCCTTCAGGGCGGAACAGGGGACTTCCCTTGAGACGCCGTCGCGGGCAAGGGCCTCGTCTTGCCAAGCGGTGGGAACCACGTGGTTTTTCTCGAGTTGCGGCGGCATTCTCGAGTTACGACGGGGATCTCAGCCTTCCCCTTGGGTTGGCCCTGGGAAGCCCAATCTTCCCCTCGGGTTGCGAGGGAAAGCTGGGGGTGGCGCTCGAGTCACTGCAGGGCCTAAGAGACCTCACCTAAGCGTGTGTCCGGGACCTAATTTTCCTCTCCAGGGAAGGCAGGGAACTCGGGGTTGCATTCCAGGCTCCCCCGGGGAGTCAGGCCTCGTCTCGAGGGGAAGCCAAGGACTCCGCTCTCCTCTCGAGTCGCGACGCGGGTCTCTTGGAGCCCCCTGAGCGGCCTCAAGGGAGTCCAGCCTCCTCTTCCGTTTGGAGAGAGGACCCGGGATTGCTCTCCAGGCCATGCAGGAAAAGAAGGCCCTCAGCTCGCGAGGACGGGGGCGTCTCAGGGGTTTCCTCGAGCTGCGGCGCCCGTGGGGGTTTTCTCCCGAGGCACGACGAGGATCTCAGGGAGCCTCTCGTGCGGCGCCAGGGGAGTCAGGTCTCCATGCGCGTGGCGAGGGGGAGCGCGTCCTGGCTCTCGAGTCACGGGAGGGGACTAGGGCCTCGAGACGCGTTGAAGAAGGACTCTTGAGGTCTTTCTCGGGGGGCGGCGGGAAACCCTCGTGTCCCTCGCCTTCTGCCGGGGACCTTAGGGAACTTCCCAGGGTGCCTCTGAGAGGCGAGGGATCCTGTGGAGGTGGCGGGGCCCCTCGGGACTCCGCTGGGTCTGGCGCAACGGAAGAGGGCCTCACCTCGAGGGGAGGCAGGAACCTCAGGCTTCCTCTGCGTTTCGGACTCCGACCGCAGGGTCCCTGCAGAGTTGGGACAGGAGAGTCAGGCCTCGTCTTGTCTGAGGAAGGGAACCCCGCTGGCCTCTCGAGTTGCTCAGGGGGTCTCAGGCCCCTCGTCGAGCTATGTGTGGAACCCGCGGGTCTTTGCGGACGATGCACGGGGGTGGCAGTGCCCCTTCGTGTTGTGCCTTCACCCACAGGGTTGCCTTCGAAGAGGGGTCCGGGCCTCGGGTCCTTCTCAAGAGCGGACCGGGGAATCGGGGGCGTTCGGCCTGTGGCCCCACCCACGTGGCTCGTCTCGAATTTCCTCGTGAGACCGGCCTCATCCTGAGGTGCGCCGGGAAGGCCGGGAACCCCTTCCAGACCACGCAGGGGAATCGCCTCTCCTGTCGCGATCAGGAGGGGAGAAGGGGCTCAGAGGAAGCGGTGCCGGGACCCTCGGTGTTCCCCTCGGGGGAACCCGGCGTGTCGGGGGACTTTTGGGGGTCGCAGGAAGGCTGTCAGGGACCGTCTCGCCCTTCAGGGCGGAACAGGGGACTTCCCTTGAGACGCCGTCGCGGGCAAGGGCCTCATCTTGCCAAGCGGTGGGAACCACGTGGTTTTTCTCGAGTTGCGGCGGCATTCTCGAGTTACGACGGGGATCTCAGCCTTCCCCTTGGGTTGGCCCTGGGAAGCCCAATCTTCCCCTCGGGTTGCGAGGGAAAGCTGGGGGTGGCGCTCGAGTCACTGCAGGGCCTAAGAGACCTCACCTAAGCGTGTGTCCGGGACCTAATTTTCCTCTCCAGGGAAGGCAGGGAACTCGGGGTTGCATTCCAGGCTCCCCCGGGGAGTCAGGCCTCGTCTCGAGGGGAAGCCAAGGACTCCGCTCTCTTCTCGATTCGCGACGCGGGTCTCTTGGAGCCCCCTGAGCGGCCTCAAGGGAGTCCAGCCTCCTCTTCCGTTTGGAGAGAGGACCCGGGATTGCTCTCCAGGCCATGCAGGAAAAGAAGGCCCTCAGCTCGCGAGGACGGGGGCGTCTCAGGGGTTTCCTCGAGCTGCGGCGCCCGTGGGGGTTTTCTCCCGAGGCACGACGAGGATCTCAGGGAGCCTCTCGTGCGGCGCCAGGGGAGTCAGGTCTCCATGCGCGTGGCGAGGGGGAGCGCGTCCTGGCTCTCGAGTCACGGGAGGGGACTAGGGCCTCGAGACGCGTTGAAGAAGGACTCTTGAGGTCTTTCTCGGGGGGCGGCGGGAAACCCTCGTGTCCCTCGCCTTCTGCCGGGGACCTTAGGGAACTTCCCAGGGTGCCTCTGAGAGGCGAGGGATCCTGTGGAGGTGGCGGGGCCCCTCGGGACTCCGCTGGGTCTGGCGCAACGGAAGAGGGCCTCACCTCGAGGGGAGGCAGGCACCTCAGGCTTCCTCTGCGTTTCGGACTCCGACCGCAGGGTCCCTGCAGAGTTGGGACAGGAGAGTCAGGCCTCGTCTTGTCTGAGGAAGGGAACCCCGCTGGCCTCTCGAGTTGCTCAGGGGGTCTCAGGCCCCTCGTCGAGCTGTGTGTGGAACCCGCGGGTCTTTGCGGACGATGCACGGGGGTGGCAGTGCCCCTTCGTGTTGTGCCTTCACCCACAGGGTTGCCTTCGAAGAGGGGTCCGGGCCTCGGGTCCTTCTCAAGAGCGGACCGGGGAATCGGGGGTGTTCGGCCTGTGGCCCCACCCACGTGGCTCGTCTCGAATTTCCTCGCGAGACCGGCCTCATCCTGAGGTGCGCCGGGAAGGCCGGGAACCCCTTCCAGACCACGCAGGGGAATCGCCTCTCCTGTCGCGATCAGGAGGGGAGAAGGGGCTCAGAGGAAGCGGTGCCGGGACCCTCGGTGTTCCCCTCGGGGGAACCCGGCGTGTCGGGGGACTTTTGGGGGTCGCAGGAAGGCTGTCAGGGACCGTCTCGCCCTTCAGGGCGGAACAGGGGACTTCCCTTGAGACGCCGTCGCGGGCAAGGGCCTCATCTTGCCAAGCGGTGGGAACCACGTGGTTTTTCTCGAGGTGCGGCGGCATTCTCGAGTTACGACGGGGATCTCAGCCTTCCCCTTGGGTTGGCCCTGGGAAGCCCAATCTTCCCCTCGGGTTGCGAGGGAAAGCTGGGGGTGGCGCTCGAGTCACTGCAGGGCCTAAGAGACCTCACCTAAGCGTGTGTCCGGGACCTAATTTTCCTCTCCAGGGAAGGCAGGGATCTCGGCGTTGCATTCCAGGCTCCCCCGGGGAGTCAGGCCTCGTCTCGAGGGGAAGCCAAGGACTCCGCTCTCCTCTCGAGTCGCGACGCGGGTCTCTTGGAGCCCCCTGAGCGGCCTCAAGGGAGTCCAGCCTCCTCTTCCGTTTGGAGAGAGGACCCGGGATTGCTCTCCAGGCCATGCAGGAAAAGAAGGCCCTCAGCTCGCGAGGACGGGGGCGTCTCAGGGGTTTCCTCGAGCTGCGGCGCCCGTGGGGGTTTTCTCCCGAGGCACGACGAGGATCTCAGGGAGCCTCTCGTGCGGCGCCAGGGGAGTCAGGTCTCCATGCGCGTGGCGAGGGGGAGCGCGTTCTGGCTCTCGAGTCACGGGAGGGGACTAGGGCCTCCAGACGCGTTGAAAAAGGACTCTTGAGGTCTTTCTCGGGGGGCGGCGGGAAACCCTCGTGTCCCTCGCCTTCTGCCGGGGACCTTAGGGAACTTCCCAGGGTGCCTCTGAGAGGCGAGGGATCCTGTGGCGGTGGCGGGGCCCCTCGGGACTCCGCTGGGTCTGGCGCAACGGAAGAGGGCCTCACCTCGAGGGGAGGCAGGCACCTCAGGCTTCCTCTGCGTTTCGGACTCCGACCGCAGGGTCCCTGCAGAGTTGGGACAGGAGAGTCAGGCCTCGTCTTGTCTGAGGAAGGGAACCCCGCTGGCCTCTCGAGTTGCTCAGGGGGTCTCAGGCCCCTCGTCGAGCTGTGTGTGGAACCCGCGGGTCTTTGCGGACGATGCACGGGGGTGGCAGTGCCCCTTCGTGTTGTGCCTTCACCCACAGGGTTGCCTTCGAAGAGGGGTCCGGGCCTCGGGTCCTTCTCAAGAGCGGACCGGGGAATCGGGGGCGTTCGGCCTGTGGCCCCACCCACGTGGCTCGTCTCGAATTTCCTCGTGAGACCGGCCTCATCCTGAGGTGCGCCGGGAAGGCCGGGAACCCCTTCCAGACCACGCAGGGGAATCGCCTCTCCTGTCGCGATCAGGAGGGGAGAAGGGGCTCAGAGGAAGCGGTGCCGGGACCCTCGGTGTTCCCCTCGGGGGAACCCGGCGTGTCGGGGGACTTTTGGGGGTCGCAGGAAGGCTGTCAGGGACCGTCTCGCCCTTCAGGGCGGAACAGGGGACTTCCCTTGAGACGCCGTCGCGGGCAAGGGCCTCATCTTGCCAAGCGGTGGGAACCACGTGGTTTTTCTCGAGTTGCGGCGGCATTCTCGAGTTACGACGGGGATCTCAGCCTTCCCCTTGGGTTGGCCCTGGGAAGCCCAATCTTCCCCTCGGGTTGCGAGGGAAAGCTGGGGGTGGCGCTCGAGTCACTGCAGGGCCTAAGAGACCTCACCTAAGCGTGTGTCCGGGACCTAATTTTCCTCTCCAGGGAAGGCAGGGATCTCGGGGTTGCATTCCAGGCTCCCCCGGGGAGTCAGGCCTCGTCTCGAGGGGAAGCCAAGGACTCCGCTCTCCTCTCGAGTCGCGACGCGGGTCTCTTGGAGCCCCCTGAGCGGCCTCAAGGGAGTCCAGCCTCCTCTTCCGTTTGGAGAGAGGACCCGGGATTGCTCTCCAGGCCATGCAGGAAAAGAAGGCCCTCAGCTCGCGAGGACGGGGGCGCCTCAGGGGTTTCCTCGAGCTGCGGCGCCTGTGGGGGTTTTCTCCCGAGGCACGACGAGGATCTCAGGGAGCCTCTCGTGCGGCGCCAGGGAAGTCAGGTCTCCATGCGCGTGGCGAGGGGGAGCGTGTCCTGGCTCTCGAGTCACGGGAGGGGACTAGGGCCTCGAGACGCGTTGAAGAAGGACTCTCGAGGTCTTTGTCGGGGGGCGGTGGGAAACCCTCGTTTCCCTCGCCTTCTGCCGGGGACCTTAGGGAACTTCCCAGGGTGCCTCTGAGAGGCGAGGGATCCTGTGGAGGTGGCGGGGCCCCTCGGGACTCCGCTGGGTCTGGCGCAACGGAAGAGGGCCTCACCTCGAGGGGAGGCAGGCACCTCAGGCTTCCTCTGCGTTTCGGACTCCGACCGCAGGGTCCCTGCAGAGTTGGGACAGGAGAGTCAGGCCTCGTCTTGTCTGAGGAAGGGAACCCCGCTGGCCTCTCGAGTTGCTCAGGGGGTCTCAGGCCCCTCGTCGAGCTGTGTGTGGAACCCGCGGGTCTTTGCGGACGATGCACGGGGGTGGCAGTGCCCCTTCGTGTTGTGCCTTCACCCACAGGGTTGCCTTCGAAGAGGGGTCCGGGCCTCGGGTCCTTCTCAAGAGCGAACCGGGGAATCGGGGGCGTTCGGCCTGTGGCCCCACCCACGTGGCTCGTCTCGAATTTCCTCGTGAGACCGGCCTCATCCTGAGGTGCGCCGGGAAGGCCGGGAACCCCTTCCAGACCACGCAGGGGAATCGCCTCTCCTGTCGCGATCAGGAGGGGAGAAGGGGCTCAGAGGAAGCGGTGCCGGGACCCTCGGTGTTCCCCTCGGGGGAACCCGGCGTGTCGGGGGACTTTTGGGGGTCGCAGGAAGGCTGTCAGGGACCGTCTCGCCCTTCAGGGCGGAACAGGGGACTTCCCTTGAGACGCCGTCGCGGGCAAGGGCCTCATCTTGCCAAGCGGTGGGAACCACGTGGTTTTTCTCGAGTTGCGGCGGCATTCTCGAGTTACGACGGGGATCTCAGCCTTCCCCTTGGGTTGGCCCTGGGAAGCCCAATCTTCCCCTCGGGTTGCGAGGGAAAGCTGGGCGTGGCGCTCGAGTCACTGCAGGGCCTAAGAGACCTCACCTAAGCGTGTGTCCGGGACCTAATTTTCCTCTCCAGGGAAGGCAGGGATCTCGGGGTTGCATTCCAGGCTCCCCCGGGGAGTCAGGCCTCGTCTCGAGGGGAAGCCAAGGACTCCGCTCTCCTCTCGAGTCGCGACGCGGGTCTCTTGGAGCCCCCTGAGCGGCCTCAAGGGAGTCCAGCCTCCTCTTCCGTTTGGAGAGAGGACCCGGGATTGCTCTCCAGGCCATGCAGGAAAAGAAGGCCCTCAGCTCGCGAGGACGGGGGCGTCTCAGGGGTTTCCTCGAGCTGCGGCGCCCGTGGGGGTTTTCTCCCGAGGCACGACGAGGATCTCAGGGAGCCTCTCGTGCGGCGCCAGGGGAGTCAGGTCTCCATGCGCGTGGCGAGGGGGAGCGCGTCCTGGCTCTCGAGTCACGGGAGGGGACTAGGGCCTCGAGACGCGTTGAAGAAGGACTCTTGAGGTCTTTCTCGGGGGGTGGCGGGAAACCCTCGTGTCCCTCGCCTTCTGCCGGGGACCTTAGGGAACTTCCCAGGGTGCCTCTGAGAGGCGAGGGATCCTGTGGAGGTGGCGGGGCCCCTCGGGACTCCGCTGGGTCTGGCGCAACGGAAGAGGGCCTCACCTCGAGGGGAGGCAGGAACCTCAGGCTTCCTCTGCGTTTCGGACTCCGACCGCAGGGTCCCTGCAGAGTTGGGACAGGAGAGTCAGGCCTCGTCTTGTCTGAGGAAGGGAACCCCGCTGGCCTCTCGAGTTGCTCAGGGGGTCTCAGGCCCCTCGTCGAGCTGTGTGTGGAACCCGCGGGTCTTTGCGGACGATGCACGGGGGTGGCAGTGCCCCTTCGTGTTGTGCCTTCACCCACAGGGTTGCCTTCGAAGAGGGGTCCGGGCCTCGGGTCCTTCTCAAGAGCGAACCGGGGAATCGGGGGCGTTCGGCCTGTGGCCCCACCCACGTGGCTCGTCTCGAATTTCCTCGTGAGACCGGCCTCATCCTGAGGTGCGCCGGGAAGGCCGGGAACCCCTTCCAGACCACGCAGGGGAATCGCCTCTCCTGTCGCGATCAGGAGGGGAGAAGGGGCTCAGAGGAAGCGGTGCCGGGACCCTCGGTGTTCCCCTCGGGGGAACCCGGCGTGTCGGGGGACTTTTGGGGGTCGCAGGAAGGCTGTCAGGGACCGTCTCGCCCTTCAGGGCGGAACAGGGGACTTCCCTTGAGACGCCGTCGCGGGCAAGGGCCTCATCTTGCCAAGCGGTGGGAACCACGTGGTTTTTCTCGAGTTGCGGCGGCATTCTCGAGTTACGACGGGGATCTCAGCCTTCCCCTTGGGTTGGCCCTGGGAAGCCCAATCTTCCCCTTGGGTTGCGAGGGAAAGCTGGGCGTGGCGCTCGAGTCACTGCAGGGCCTAAGAGACCTCACCTAAGCGTGTGTCCGGGACCTAATTTTCCTCTCCAGGGAAGGCAGGGATCTCGGGGTTGCATTCCAGGCTCCCCCGGGGAGTCAGGCCTCGTATCGAGGGGAAGCCAAGGACTCCGCTCTCCTCTCGAGTCGCGACGCGGGTCTCTTGGAGCCCCCTGAGCGGCCTCAAGGGAGTCCAGCCTCCTCTTCCGTTTGGAGAGAGGACCCGGGATTGCTCTCCAGGCCATGCAGGAAAAGAAGGCCCTCAGCTCTCGAGGACGGGGGCGTCTCAGGGGTTTCCTCGAGCTGCGGCGCCCGTGGGGGTTTTCTCCCGAGGCACGACGAGGATCTCAGGGAGCCTCTCGTGCGGCGCCAGGGGAGTCAGGTCTCCATGCGCGTGGCGAGGGGGAGCGCGTCCTGGCTCTCGAGTCACGGGAGGGGACTAGGGCCTCGAGACGCGTTGAAGAAGGACTCTTGAGGTCTTTCTCGGGGGGTGGCGGGAAACCCTCGTGTCCCTCGCCTTCTGCCGGGGACCTTAGGGAACTTCCCAGGGTGCCTCTGAGAGGCGAGGGATCCTGTGGAGGTGGCGGGGCCCCTCGGGACTCCGCTGGGTCTGGCGCAACGGAAGAGGGCCTCACCTCGAGGGGAGGCAGGCACCTCAGGCTTCCTCTGCGTTTCGGACTCCGACCGCAGGGTCCCTGCAGAGTTGGGACAGGAGAGTCAGGCCTCGTCTTGTCTGAGGAAGGGAACCCCGCTGGCCTCTCGAGTTGCTCAGGGGGTCTCAGGCCCCTCGTCGAGCTGTGTGTGGAACCCGCGGGTCTTTGCGGACGATGCACGGGGTTGGCAGTGCCCCTTCGTGTTGTGCCTTCACCCACAGGGTTGCCTTCGAAGAGGGGTCCGGGCCTCGGGTCCTTCTCAAGAGCGGACCGGGGAATCGGGGGCGTTCGGCCTGTGGCCCCACCCACGTGGCTCGTCTCGAATTTCCTCGTGAGACCGGCCTCATCCTGAGGTGCGCCGGGAAGGCCGGGAACCCCTTCCAGACCACGCAGGGGAATCGCCTCTCCTGTCGCGATCAGGAGGGGAGAAGGGGCTCAGAGGAAGCGGTGCCGGGACTCTCGGTGTTCCCCTCGGGGGAACCCGGCGTGTCGGGGGACTTTTGGGGGTCGCAGGAAGGCTGTCAGGGACCGTCTCGCCCTTCAGGGCGGAACAGGGGACTTCCCTTGAGACGCCGTCGCGGGCAAGGGCCTCATCTTGCCAAGCGGTGGGAACCACGTGGTTTTTCTCGAGTTGCGGCGGCATTCTCGAGTTACGACGGGGATCTCAGCCTTCCCCTTGGGTTGGCCCTGGGAAGCCCAATCTTCCCCTCGGGTTGCGAGGGAAAGCTGGGCGTGGCGCTCGAGTCACTGCAGGGCCTAAGAGACCTCACCTAAGCGTGTGTCCGGGACCTAATTTTCCTCTCCAGGGAAGGCAGGGATCTCGGGGTTGCATTCCAGGCTCCCCCGGGGAGTCAGGCCTCGTCTCGAGGGGAAGCCAAGGACTCCGCTCTCCTCTCGAGTCGCGACGCGGGTCTCTTGGAGCCCCCTGAGCGGCCTCAAGGGAGTCCAGCCTCCTCTTCCGTTTGGAGAGAGGACCCGGGATTGCTCTCCAGGCCATGCAGGAAAAGAAGGCCCTCAGCTCGCGAGGACGGGGGCGTCTCAGGGGTTTCCTCGAGCTGCGGCGCCCGTGGGGGTTTTCTCCCGAGGCACGACGAGGATCTCAGGGAGCCTCTCGTGCGGCGCCAGGGGAGTCAGGTCTCCATGCGCGTGGCGAGGGGGAGCGCGTCCTGGCTCTCGAGTCACGGGAGGGGACTAGGGCCTCGAGACGCGTTGAAGAAGGACTCTTGAGGTCTTTCTCGGGGGGCGGCGGGAAACCCTCGTGTCCCTCGCCTTCTGCCGGGGACCTTAGGGAACTTCCCAGGGTGCCTCTGAGAGGCGAGGGATCCTGTGGAGGTGGCGGGGCCCCTCGGGACTCCGCTGGGTCTGGCGCAACGGAAGAGGGCCTCACCTCGAGGGGAGGCAGGAACCTCAGGCTTCCTCTGCGTTTCGGACTCCGACCGCAGGGTCCCTGCAGAGTTGGGACAGGAGAGTCAGGCCTCGTCTTGTCTGAGGAAGGGAACCCCGCTGGCCTCTCGAGTTGCTCAGGGGGTCTCAGGCCCCTCGTCGAGCTGTGTGTGGAACCCGCGGGTCTTTGCGGACGATGCACGGGGGTGGCAGTGCCCCTTCGTGTTGTGCCTTCACCCACAGGGTTGCCTTCGAAGAGGGGTCCGGGCCTCGGGTCCTTCTCAAGAGCGGACCGGGGAATCGGGGGCGTTCGGCCTGTGGCCCCACCCACGTGGCTCGTCTCGAATTTCCTCGCGAGACCGGCCTCATCCTGAGGTGCGCCGGGAAGGCCGGGAACCCCTTCCAGACCACGCAGGGGAATCGCCTCTCCTGTCGCGATCAGGAGGGGAGAAGGGGCTCAGAGGAAGCGGTGCCGGGACCCTCGGTGTTCCCCTCGGGGGAACCCGGCGTGTCGGGGGACTTTTGGGGGTCGCAGGAAGGCTGTCAGGGACCGTCTCGCCCTTCAGGGCGGAACAGGGGACTTCCCTTGAGACGCCGTCGCGGGCAAGGGCCTCATCTTGCCAAGCGGTGGGAACCACGTGGTTTTTCTCGAGTTGCGGCGGCATTCTCGAGTTACGACGGGGATCTCAGCCTTCCCCTTGGGTTGGCCCTGGGAAGCCCAATCTTCCCCTCGGGTTGCGAGGGAAAGCTGGGGGTGGCGCTCGAGTCACTGCAGGGCCTAAGAGACCTCACCTAAGCGTGTGTCCGGGACCTAATTTTCCTCTCCAGGGAAGGCAGGGATCTCGGGGTTGCATTCCAGGCTCCCCCGGGGAGTCAGGCCTCGTCTCGAGGGGAAGCCAAGGACTCCGCTCTCCTCTCGAGTCGCGACGCGGGTCTCTTGGAGCCCCCTGAGCGGCCTCAAGGGAGTCCAGCCTCCTCTTCCGTTTGGAGAGAGGACCCGGGATTGCTCTCCAGGCCATGCAGGAAAAGAAGGCCCTCAGCTCGCGAGGACGGGGGCGTCTCAGGGGTTTCCTCGAGCTGCGGCGCCCGTGGGGGTTTTCTCCCGAGGCACGACGAGGATCTCAGGGAGCCTCTCGTGCGGCGCCAGGGGAGTCAGGTCTCCATGCGCGTGGCGAGGGGGAGCGCGTTCTGGCTCTCGAGTCACGGGAGGGGACTAGGGCCTCCAGACGCGTTGAAAAAGGACTCTTGAGGTCTTTCTCGGGGGGCGGCGGGAAACCCTCGTGTCCCTCGCCTTCTGCCGGGGACCTTAGGGAACTTCCCAGGGTGCCTCTGAGAGGCGAGGGATCCTGTGGAGGTGGCGGGGCCCCTCGGGACTCCGCTGGGTCTGGCGCAACGGAAGAGGGCCTCACCTCGAGGGGAGGCAGGCACCTCAGGCTTCCTCTGCGTTTCGGACTCCGACCGCAGGGTCCCTGCAGAGTTGGGACAGGAGAGTCAGGCCTCGTCTTGTCTGAGGAAGGGAACCCCGCTGGCCTCTCGAGTTGCTCAGGGGGTCTCAGGCCCCTCGTCGAGCTGTGTGTGGAACCCGCGGGTCTTTGCGGACGATGCACGGGGGTGGCAGTGCCCCTTCGTGTTGTGCCTTCAGCCACAGGGTTGCCTTCGAAGAGGGGTCCGGGCCTCGGGTCCTTCTCAAGAGCGGACCGGGGAATCGGGGGCGTTCGGCCTGTGGCCCCACCCACGTGGCTCGTCTCGAATTTCCTCGTGAGACCGGCCTCATCCTGAGGTGCGCCGGGAAGGCCGGGAACCCCTTCCAGACCACGCAGGGGAATCGCCTCTCCTGTCGCGATCAGGAGGGGAGAAGGGGCTCAGAGGAAGCGGTGCCGGGACCCTCGGTGTTCCCCTCGGGGGAACCCGGCGTGTCGGGGGACTTTTGGGGGTCGCAGGAAGGCTGTCAGGGACCGTCTCGCCCTTCAGGGCGGAACAGGGGACTTCCCTTGAGACGCCGTCGCGGGCAAGGGCCTCATCTTGCCAAGCGGTGGGAACCACGTGGTTTTTCTCGAGTTGCGGCGGCATTCTCGAGTTACGACGGGGATCTCAGCCTTCCCCTTGGGTTGGCCCTGGGAAGCCCAATCTTCCCCTCGGGTTGCGAGGGAAAGCTGGGGGTGGCGCTCGAGTCACTGCAGGGCCTAAGAGACCTCACCTAAGCGTGTGTCCGGGACCTAATTTTCCTCTCCAGGGAAGGCAGGGATCTCGGGGTTGCATTCCAGGCTCCCCCGGGGAGTCAGGCCTCGTCTCGAGGGGAAGCCAAGGACTCCGCTCTCCTCTCGAGTCGCGACGCGGGTCTCTTGGAGCCCCCTGAGCGGCCTCAAGGGAGTCCAGCCTCCTCTTCCGTTTGGAGAGAGGACCCGGGATTGCTCTCCAGGCCATGCAGGAAAAGAAGGCCCTCAGCTCGCGAGGACGGGGGCGTCTCAGGGGTTTCCTCGAGCTGCGGCGCCCGTGGGGGTTTTCTCCCGAGGCACGACGAGGATCTCAGGGAGCCTCTCGTGCGGCGCCAGGGGAGTCAGGTCTCCATGCGCGTGGCGAGGGGGAGCGCGTCCTGGCTCTCGAGTCACGGGAGGGGACTAGGGCCTCGAGACGCGTTGAAGAAGGACTCTTGAGGTCTTTCTCGGGGGGCGGCGGGAAACCCTCGTGTCCCTCGCCTTCTGCCGGGGACCTTAGGGAACTTCCCAGGGTGCCTCTGAGAGGCGAGGGATCCTGTGGAGGTGGCGGGGCCCCTCGGGACTCCGCTGGGTCTGGCGCAACGGAAGAGGGCCTCACCTCGAGGGGAGGCAGGAACCTCAGGCTTCCTCTGCGTTTCGGACTCCGACCGCAGGGTCCCTGCAGAGTTGGGACAGGAGAGTCAGGCCTCGTCTTGTCTGAGGAAGGGAACCCCGCTGGCCTCTCGAGTTGCTCAGGGGGTCTCAGGCCCCTCGTCGAGCTGTGTGTGGAACCCGCGGGTCTTTGCGGACGATGCACGGGGGTGGCAGTGCCCCTTCGTGTTGTGCCTTCACCCACAGGGTTGCCTTCGAAGAGGGGTCCGGGCCTCGGGTCCTTCTCAAGAGCGGACCGGGGAATCGGGGGCGTTCGGCCTGTGGCCCCACCCACGTGGCTCGTCTCGAATTTCCTCGCGAGACCGGCCTCATCCTGAGGTGCGCCGGGAAGGCCGGGAACCCCTTCCAGACCACGCAGGGGAATCGCCTCTCCTGTCGCGATCAGGAGGGGAGAAGGGGCTCAGAGGAAGCGGTGCCGGGACCCTCGGTGTTCCCCTCGGGGGAACCCGGCGTGTCGGGGGACTTTTGGGGGTCGCAGGAAGGCTGTCAGGGACCGTCTCGCCCTTCAGGGCGGAACAGGGGACTTCCCTTGAGACGCCGTCGCGGGCAAGGGCCTCATCTTGCCAAGCGGTGGGAACCACGTGGTTTTTCTCGAGTTGCGGCGGCATTCTCGAGTTACGACGGGGATCTCAGCCTTCCCCTTGGGTTGGCCCTGGGAAGCCCAATCTTCCCCTCGGGTTGCGAGGGAAAGCTGGGGGTGGCGCTCGAGTCACTGCAGGGCCTAAGAGACCTCACCTAAGCGTGTGTCCGGGACCTAATTTTCCTCTCCAGGGAAGGCAGGGATCTCGGGGTTGCATTCCAGGCTCCCCCGGGGAGTCAGGCCTCGTCTCGAGGGGAAGCCAAGGACTCCGCTCTCCTCTCGAGTCGCGACGCGGGTCTCTTGGAGCCCCCTGAGCGGCCTCAAGGGAGTCCAGCCTCCTCTTCCGTTTGGAGAGAGGACCCGGGATTGCTCTCCAGGCCATGCAGGAAAAGAAGGCCCTCAGCTCGCGAGGACGGGGGCGTCTCAGGGGTTTCCTCGAGCTGCGGCGCCCGTGGGGGTTTTCTCCCGAGGCACGACGAGGATCTCAGGGAGCCTCTCGTGCGGCGCCAGGGGAGTCAGGTCTCCATGCGCGTGGCGAGGGGGAGCGCGTTCTGGCTCTCGAGTCACGGGAGGGGACTAGGGCCTCCAGACGCGTTGAAAAAGGACTCTTGAGGTCTTTCTCGGGGGGCGGCGGGAAACCCTCGTGTCCCTCGCCTTCTGCCGGGGACCTTAGGGAACTTCCCAGGGTGCCTCTGAGAGGCGAGGGATCCTGTGGAGGTGGCGGGGCCCCTCGGGACTCCGCTGGGTCTGGCGCAACGGAAGAGGGCCTCACCTCGAGGGGAGGCAGGCACCTCAGGCTTCCTCTGCGTTTCGGACTCCGACCGCAGGGTCCCTGCAGAGTTGGGACAGGAGAGTCAGGCCTCGTCTTGT